>NW_015386397.1:3157989-3172186 GCF_001527695.2 Protobothrops mucrosquamatus
AGCGGGACTGGCCTGAGGGATTTTAAAGGGGGTTTTAATTACTTTTAAATTGGACATATTTAAATATTTCGCTTTAATCAAATTTTAATTAAGTATATGTATATATGTTAGTATTTTATTCAATTGTCAGCCGCCCTGAGTCCGTAAGGAGAAGGGCGGGATATAAATGCAATTAATAAATAAATAAATAAATAAATATAATTTCAAACATGTTGTTCGTGCAGTTTAATTCTTCAAATTAATGTGAATAGAAATGCCCATGTGGCAGCTCAAGAAATGCTTTAAATTATATGAGACAGGAACATTTTCCAAAAATTTGGCCACTCTTGTTTTTTGACATAACCTTTGGCATTTGAACTGATCATATGAATATGCCCATTGAATACATTTTGCTGAGAAAGTATACATTTCACATGTCAGACTTAAAAGTATTTCTCTCCCCTAATTAAGTAAAAATGTATTGCCTATCTTTTATTTATTTTATTCTGTTTCCAAGTTTAGAGAAGAATGAAGATAAAAAGTATCTCCCAGAAATTATGAAAAACATTCATAAACCAAACTTTAACTTTGTCCACAATCTATTTTGAGCATTACCTTGTTGCTATGATCAAAATACTACCTGAAATTAAGTAAGATGAACTAACAGATGAGATAGACAGATAATCACAGTCTATAGATGACAGTAGCATAAGCTGCTTTTGTAGCATTTCAGCTTATAGTTGGGGAAATGATGCACTGTAACTGATTCATTCATAGATAGATAGCAATTAGGAATTAGACAGCAACCTATTAATATATATCTGATTGATTTGCAATAAATCAATAAAGATTTCTGACTCCCAAATGATTAACAACAGCAACAATTACTTGAGGAAGCAGCAAAGGAGTTTTCTTTGATAGGCTTGAGAATTTGGTTCTATTAAGACCACAAATTAGAAAAAAGAATCTGGGATACACTGTACTTAAGTCTGTTCTGATTATGGGGAGGTTTGTAATTAGTTGCAGAATTTTATTTAGATGATCAAAATGTCACTGTTTCTTTGTTGATTCATAGCCATTTTTAATGGATTACCTGTAGAAGCACATTTTTTTAAGCAGATTGTTTGAGGGCCTGTTGTTCGGCTATTGGGTATGGCAAATTCAGGGAAGTCAAAGTGGATCTATCTCCTTTTAAAAAAACAGCTCTTCAGACTTCTAACTCAAAGAAGAGAATATTACATACAGATTATTCCAAAGTATAAAAATGATTCTTTATCATAGAAAAAAAACAGTATGAAAGATGTATGATTTGCAACAAAATTGATTAGGTGTTGTTATATGTTTGTTTGCTTAGTAACTTTTTAGATTTCGTAGCTCCAAAGTAACTCTGGATACCCACACAAGGTTGAATTACTTTTACTAGATATATCAGCTGGTAAGAATAGCTAGCTAAGAACATCACCTGCATTTTACTCCATTTTGGTTTTGATCTTATCAGATTTCCCATTTTCCTCTAAAGATCAAGTTTCTTAGTTTTACACCTTTTCTTCTCTCTCCTTAGGAATTCTTTCTTTAAAAAAATGAATTTCTTGCAAGAAGGGTAGGGAACATGTTCTGCAAAAAAAAAATATCTCGCATTAAGCTTGCCATTATTTTCACTTTGGATGTGTATAAACAATATTTTGGGTATGTAAAATGTAGACAGATTATCTTCAAGTGGTCTAAATAGCTGGATGTAGGGAAAGGGTATTTCATTGGAGAGAATAACTTTCTGACCGGCTTCATCTCTAACCCATCACCTTTTCTACTGACTGGAAAACCTACACCAAGGTTTTCTTGCACAGCAGTAAACTCAGCAGGCCAGGCCTTCGATCAGGCCTGTAATAGGTTTAAGATGGGAGAAGGGAGAGAGATAAAAAATGTTGAGTGTTTAAATTGTTAATGGGTTTCATGTTCTTGTCACTGTTGAAGGTTTGTTCCCCTTTTATAAACTCATAGTTTTTGGCTGACATTGCCTTTATGTGAGCTATCAACCAGGCTGTGATGGTGTTCCCGTGTTAGACTGTTACTGCCGGATTGTATTTGCAGTAAAGGAAGAGAATAGAAGCTGTAAATCCTACAAGTAAAGATTTAGAGTCCTGCTAAGCACTGCAGTTTTAAGCCCATGTTCCAAGGAAGTCCATTCTCCTCCATGAGAATTACACATCTCAGATCAGCGATCAACAATATTCATGGATCAGATGTATATTTTTCCAAAGGCACTTCATGCTGTTAATTTAGTTTAAAAAAGCTATACAAGAGTGATAGAGGTGAGAAGATCTTTTCTATACGTCAAAGTCCAAATTCAGCTATAGTCCAAGTTCAATTATTACGTTTTCTGTTGTGAATAGGGAAAAGGAAGGCGGGGCTCTTCTTTTTCTTCAGTCAAAAATAAAAAAACAAAGAAATATAGTACATCTGGAAACAAAATAATGCATTCTTAGTTGCAAGGAGAGAAAGAGCTTGTTCAAATCTCTGGGAGTAATATATATACAGTATACTTTACATTTAATGCAGCACAGAACAATTGAAATCTTTTGTCGAAAGCCACTGTAAATCAATTAATATGACATAATAAAGCAAAGTTCACCTCTTGGATCCTGCATTTGACTCAATACTGAGTAAACTTTTTCTACTCAAGGAAAAATCTGATTTATTGAGGTGCTATATCTTTTTTAAAAAAAAGTGAAAACATATTAATCCTTAGTTTAATGATGCTGTCATTTAAACTAAATGGGTTAATGACTATGACTACTACTGTTACTACTACTACTACTGTATTACTACTGTTCAGAATTGCCAGAAATAGTAGATAAGCTGAGAAGTAACTCTTAGCTATGAAGGAAATAAAGTTAGTTATTAGCTGCACAATGTTTTAAAATAAATCCTTTGAAATAACTGAAAAACAGAGGCCCATTCCAGAGAATTTGTGATTGCAATTTTTGAATATGGTATTTGCATATTATGCTACTAGAATTCTTACGTATTCCAAGGCTAGGTGCCAAGAATTTTTTAAAAACTTGGAGAGAGCAGTGAACATACTTCCTTATTATGTGTGTTCCTATGATTCTCTGGGCTGTAACATTATTTATTAATTAGGCTGCCAAAAGGTTATCAAAATAATGTTATATTTCTCTGGATTATTTCCAGATGGTAACAGTCAAAATATTAGTGGTTTTTGATAATATTATTAAATAGATAGGCTTATTTATAGGAAGTGGCATGGTGGCCTAGTGGTGAAGACATTCTCACTTGGAAGGTTATGAGTTCAATCCTAGGTAGCGACAGATCTTGCTCTCCAATGACTCAAAGAAAAAATATCTGTTGTGAACTGCAAGTAGGCATCAGGAAGGGCATCCGGCCAGTAAATGCTCAATTCCATCCAGTCTCCCTGACTCTACTCCAAAAATTGGGACTACAGGTTTGTTTGTTATATCTGTGTGTGGGTGTTTGTGCTTCAATGTGTGTTAGTGTATATGGGCACACTGGGGAGTAGTTTGCATATGTTATATTTTTTCCCTGTTATAAAGTTTATTTTATTTATTTATAATCCCCCTAACAGTAAACCCTAAAATAATACTCATTTTATGTTGCTTAACTTTTCCTTGTAACTTTTCCTTTTTTCTCTTATGCTAATTTCATTAAACTGTATGATCCTGGTTAGCAAAAGTCCTTTAATAGTTACCAGAGATAACAACCTATCTGTTTTACCCTTAGTCAAATAAACAAACTTTATGTTAATTTCTGTTATTTTTAATAATCTTGATCTTTTCATATTGGTTTTCTTTACTTTTAACAAATCTTAATCCTAAATGTATTCAAATAAAGTCCTAGCCTTTGATTTCTTTTCATTTTTTCTTTTTCCCTTCTCACAAAATTATTCACAACTTTAACAACTTTAACAACAACTTTAACAACAACAGTATAACTTTTATACTGTTAATCCAGTATAAAAAAGTTATCCAAGTCATTCTTTTGTAAGAGTCGTAAGACATCAACCAGTTTCATTCCTGTGTATAGTGTGGCAACTTCTTCCACATTTTTCCAAGTCTGTCTCAGTCCTATGCAGTAAAATTTGCACCTATTCCATATCATCTTCCAAATACAATCTAAAATAACAAACATTTTTAAAATGAACTTCTGGGATTATTGTTCACATTATCCTGTCAGGAGTACTTGTGAGTGGTCCCAGTCCTCTGCTTGTCCAGAGAAGAATCCTGAAGAGCTGCTCCATTCACTGATTCTTCATTCCACCGCATTTCACTGAGAGAAGAGCCATCTTCAATTCACTATTTCTTCCCTCGGTCTTTTGCTCTCAGTCATGTGACCAGGAGAAGGAGAAAGTGGCCTAGAAAGAAGGAATCAGCCACTTCCAAGTTATTCCCCAATTCCATCTCTCAAAGAGGTGGATTGGGAAAACTTTATCTGCAACTTCTGGTTGAAACTTGTCCCTTTTTTAAACAAGATCTTTTGCTGACTTTTCCTATACCAATTCGGTTTCATTTTCAAAAAGTCAGCCTGCTGATAAAGATCATCTTGATTATACAGTATAATTGCTTTCCAACCTTCTGTTGGATTGGAAAAAACAGCTGTATTCAAATATCACCTTACCAGCTTTCCCCCCCCAATCATTATTTTAATACTGGTATTACAATTATATATATCCCACAATTAGGAGAATCATATATAACTTATAAATATGTACCTCTTTAAAATCCTCTAAGTGTGTTGGGAAATATTATTGCTTTGACACTAGGGCTATTTATCACTTCTCAGCATGTATAACTTAGGAAATAGATACAGTATCTACATATTCATCATACCTAATGGAATATAATTCCTTATTGTTTTGAATGTAATAATTTCATCTCCATTTTTTGAAAAAGTATGAAAACACTTTCCTGGTTTAGCTCTCTGGCTTGCCTGAAGCTATCCCATTCCCAGGATCCCTGTCATCAGCTGCATCTTAAATATTGTAATGCACACAGCAATACAACAGCTTGTTAAACCATTTGCTTTGGACAACCTTCTTTTCAAGCTGTCAGCTGGTGAGCCTAGGGCCTGATGTTTAAGAGAGCTAATTTTCATAATTACACTCTTCTGTTCTCTTTGCTACCTCAACTCCCCCAGTTTATGTGTACATACAGAAGGATTTGCTGTCCTGGGACCCATCATTCCCTTTGCCTAAAGAAATAGCAAAAGTTCATCACAGGGTCATAGTTAGATTCTGCTTCCTGTTTAGGAAGTGTGGTGTGCTCACTGAGCCAAAATGGATGCATATTGTTGAAGAGGAAAGGAAATTAGTTGAGGGACCTTTTGCTTCTGTGCAATTGTGTCATCATAATCAAAACTCAGCTTTAATGGGTGTGGCTGATAATTATTTGTGCTTATGCATTCCAGATACATGTACATGCAGGCTAAATGTGTATACAGGCTGAATTTGCATACAGGTTGAAACAAGACAGTTTAATATTTGAAAAGAATATTGTTTTTGGATTACTCAAAATGCTTGGCTATAAATAAATAAAAAAGCCAGTGGAAGGATTTCACTGAATAAAATAATATTGCAAGGTTTCAGAAGCACAACATAATGTGATAGGTAGACTTAAGTTGGTTGAGCTTGGATATAGATTTAATCTTCCTATTTAAAAACTAGTTCAGTGACAAAGAAGAGTGGATGACCTTAGATAAGTTACTGTTTCTCTATCCAAATGTACCTTTAAAAACCAGAAGGATAACACTTTTATTCTACTCTTAATAGAATAATACGTCTGCTCATCTTGTTATATTGCCTCTATAATATCTGGAACTTTATCTATCTTAAGCAAAAGGGTTTTTAAAGAACTTTGGCGGATGAAAACTGAGTTCTTGTTACAGTACTGTTCTGTAAGAAAACCTAGGGCGCCATCTACTGGTGGAGGTACAATATAGTTCCACTTAAAAATGATGCTTTGACAACTGAGATTTTCCCTATGCTAGGTATAACAGTAACAGTAGTTACTGTTTCTTTTTTAGTCAAAGGAACGTGATATTAAAGGAAAATCAGATAAATGTAAAATTATTTATTCCATACATTGCTTTGCATTGGTATTACTCAAAGGAAACAGAGTTTGCTGTTTTAGTTCTATGCATCTGGTGATTCAGGTGCAACAATCAGGATCCAATAAGATATAAGATATATCACATAAAGGATAAAACATCATGGCATAATGTGGAGAAATGATTCAAGAAAAGTAGTGGGCTGCACTAAACAATGAGTGATGCAAAGGGAACACTACTAAGGTGCAGGATGATTTCATCTACATGCCTACATTGCTATAAACTCTGTTGCTTTTTGACTGTGTTCTACATATCTGTTATTTGAAAAATATGTTTTCTCCATTCATGAAATTATCGGTCAGACTGTAGTTACAAATTTCAGAGTGGCTATTGCAATGTATGATGATATTGTTTTTAAGAGAGTGTAGCCAGGGTGTTTTGCTTGGTAGCAACTACGTGACTGAAATTAAAAACTCAGGTTGAAGAAGACTGTGATGGACTTTTTAATTTCTATATTAAGAATTCACCAGTGAGTGAAGGATTTGTGATATCACCTTTTTAATTTCTAAGTTAATGTAGTGACACTCTGGGTCTAGCATTCGTTATTTTAGATGATCCCATTGTTTTTCCTGTTATTCAAATTCTTCAAGAGGATAGGTTTGAATATTCTACAAACAAAACAACTATAATTTCCTAGTATAAATAAATATGCCAGGAGTTCTGTAATGTGATTGGATGAACTATTTTCAAGCTGATGTATCTTCTCAGAAGAAGACTAGTTACTCATACTAAACTGAGATGCACCGAATGGTTGCAAGTACCTCCTAATGCCATTCTGTGTAACTAAAAGGTGAACAAATACTAACATATGTGAACTTCCAGTACAGCTTTTGGGAGTGGACAGTAGGAGTGCATGCAGAAGGAAGAGTTTAGAACAGATAGCCAATAAGGGAGGATGGGCTTGCTTAACACTGTCCTTAAAAATTAGAGATGCCCTTCAAATAGCAGCCCAAGAAACTTTTTTTATTATAGGACTTATAGCAGAGTGTTTTAATGTATGTTCAAATATTTGAGGAATTGTAGAGAGTTGATAAATTAGGAGAAGCAACAAAGAGTTAAACAACCCTTTCTCTGCTTTTCTTTTTCTCCCATAGTTCCTCCATTCAGAATCTCTGCTTCTAACTCATTTTTAAATTGGCAGTTCAAAGTTATTTTTAAACATCTACCCATCATAAGCGTATCCTTTTAATAATAGAAAATTGTGCTTGCAAATAGATTTGCAACATCTGTTGAGTTTTAAAAGTTTGTTTTAGTGAGTGGAAAATGCACACATGAGGCCCTTTAAGGAATATTAGTAATCTTTTTATTGCATCATAGCAGGATCCCACCTTTTCAAAATGTATGATTGTATTTCTTTAAAAAAATACTTTCTTTAAACTTTGTATGCTTCATCTTGCATTGATACAATAGTTTTTCTTTAAAATATTTAAAATCTAATCTTGATTTTAAAAATTCCTCTGAGTTTATGGAGTTTCACATTGTTACCACATTTATACCATTGCATCCGTATGATTAGAATGAAACTGAGTTTCCATTTATCTCTGTAATTTAAAACATTTATTTGTGAATGAGGTTTTGTTAGGGCTTTGCATTTTTAACCTTAAAAAGATCCCTGGCTAACATTCTTTAAAAAATAAAGATTTTGTGGAAGCCGGGTCAATACTGCTGAATTCCAACATTCCTGTGTCCAGTGGTAGGATTCAGCCAGTTAGCACTGGTTCAGCAGAACCAATACCTAATTTTTTGTTGAGTCCAGTGAACCGGTTATGATAAAATGTGTTTTCCAGAACACGTCTGGTTTTCGTTCAACTTCCTTCCCAGTGGGGGGGAGGGTGGAAATACCCCTCCCCAAAAGTCCAAGAGAGGAGCGACGGAAACCAGACGGAGACATGGTGCCTTCAGTCACATCACTCAGGCGAAATCTAGTTGGTGCTTCTCAGAGGTAATTTCAGGAATAGATACTTCATCTTTCTAGAGTCCCGATTGCTGCATACAGAAAAGGGGATTGATGCATACAAGAAAGAGTATCAGTATTTCTAAATACTGATATTCTTTCTTGTAACATAATCTAGTTTTACCTCTTTTATTGTTCTTATTTAAGTATTAAATGCATGAAATAATAAACTACCTTTCGGTATATCATTTTTTAATACTTAAAACGGTCATTAGGGCAGAGAACAGGTTGTAAAATTATTTGAATCCCACCACTGCCTGTGTCCAAATATTGATGGGAGGATTGTATCATTTGTATCACCACTTGCTGTATCTTTTTTTATAAATATTGTATTAATTTTCTAGTTTTACAATCATAAGTACTTAATAAACAATGTGTTGTTTGGGTCCATTAGTAATTCAGTGATACATATTAACTTCTTCAATCTAGGCCCAATATTACACCATCCAATATTTCCTCTTTTCTTCTGGTAGTACACATTTTCCCACACTAGGCAAATACAATTCTTATTGTTGTTAATACATATACAATTGAATATCAACATCTTTGTTACATTTTCCTAATAATATCAATAATGTTGGTTTAAAATATCTTTTCTAACCAAAATATATCTTAATTGCATTTGCACTTAATATCCATTTATTCAATTAATATCCTGTTTTTCCTGCTTTTTTATTTTAATTTTCCCATCAGTGTTCAAAATGTCTCTATTGCTTATAATTTCTCATAATAAGTTATATTCGGGTAACCAAAAGCTTCTCTTATTCAAACCCTCTCAGCATTTTCATATTTCCCTTCTCATACCAAAATATAATATTCTAGTTACAAATCCTATGTTTCTAGTTATAATAATACTTTTATTTCTAACAATTATCTATTCTCAGCCATGTTCAAACATCTAATTAATAGTATAATATCCCATCTAATGGGTCAAACCCTCTATTTTCTTCAGTCTTACTCTAGCTTTCTTCCTTTGCCAACTAACTTTCCAAATCAATGCATTTCAATCATCCCAGCTGCAGTCTTCAAAAGTGAAAGTTTCTAAAAACAACAAGAGTCTTATCTGAGTCTGGGCTTCCAGCCAAGTTTCCTTTAGGAATAATAAATTGTAGTGCTGTAGTTCACTACTAGATATTGTTGATGCCCTCTTCCAGCTTTTTACATCCAAACTTATATTACAATCTTTTTAAGTCTCTTTTTTTAAAAAAAATCTCAGAAGCACTTTTAGTCCACAAATTTCAAAGTTATAGATGTGTATTGATTCCAAATTAATCTTGCAATTTTCTGTTTTCTGCCAAGCAATTAATTCGCCGCTTTTCTTTTTCTGAGGGAATGGGGTGGAAATTCCCCTTCCCTCTTTCATTAGGGAGGATTCTTTGCTTGGGTGGTTTTTCCCCAGGAAAAAGTCTTGAACTCATAGAGAGAGGATAGGGTCTTACCCAGTTCCATCCACGTTGCTCAAAAGTTGCTGGTTAATGCTTATTTTCTCTGGTTGTCAACAGCTTCTGACTGGCCACAAGAATGTAGCCAGTCTTTCCCCCGCCAGTTTGGAGGGCTTCCTCGGATCAAATGGAAGAGCTACCATCCTCCTGTGATCAACGAGGGTCCCCTCCTTCTCCATGGCCTCTTTGGGGTGACTTTTGACCCTTTTTAGGGTCTCCAAAGGGGCAAAATCGAATGCGGAAGATGGAGCCCCGTTTTCTTGCACCCATCACACCGCAATATCAAACCGGACGTCCACCACTTGCCGTATCTTAAATACCTGACTTCACTTCCTTTCTACTATGAAATTTGTATGAAAGCATGTGCTCATGTCCTTGTTAGTATTTAATCCCAAGAAGACGTGCAATATATTACAAACTCTACAAATCCTTTCTAGTATATTCGCAGCAATACACTCCATTTTAATACATAAATGACCTATCTGAGGATTAAACAGCAATATTTTCTGACTTTACTATGTGCCTAATACTAATTACCTAGTAAACATAATATTAATTCATTTTTTATTTGAATGAATACTTCATATTTTTCTTTTCAGAAATTCAAAAGAGCCATCACAAATTATTATACGTTCTACATCTGTATGCCAATCAGATCCATAGGATTCTTCCTAACAGTATTCCAACTGTAGCACAGATGCTTTATTAATTATTGTTAAAGAACTTGCCCTCATGATATCACCTCTATTCTTATTCCAAGTTCACTGTAGAAATGTTATATTTAGGTTATATGTTATACTTAGGTTTTTTGCTGTGGTATTTTTCCCCCCTTCTCCTAAATGAAGGAATGTTAGTATGTATATATTATATAAACAATCTACAATATTGGTGATTTTGATAATGATGTGGTTATGGAGTGGGATCTTTAATCCCAGAAACAAAGTTGAAGAACCCCAGTCTTGCTCCTTTAGACTATTATCCTTTGGAATGTATAACTGCAAAAGAGATAGTAGATCTACTATTAAAACTGTATTTTTAAAGGTCCTCCATTAAGAGATTTTCTTCTGGGATATGTTCATCATCAAGAAACAATAATATTTGTGAAAGTGGACCAAGGATCAATAAACAGAATTGCCAGAGGTTGGATGACAATTAGTGCATCTTTGTCCTAGCTGATGCCCAGCAGGTTTATATGCCCTTTAAATTTTCCAGACAACTCTTAGAATAAATGGTTATTTGGGATATAGACAACTGACTCATTTCTCTTTGGCTGTGAAAGAATTGAGAAGCAGCTATTTGTTTTAGCTGCTTAGTAACTCTTGTGTTACTAAGCTTGGAGAAAAAAAGAAGCAATACTGCCTCTAAGAATTAGAGAAAAGTAAAAAGATTGTGTTCCTTGTATGTGCCAGAGGATTTAAAAGGAGAGGTTTTTGTAATGACTATAAAAAAAATGCTGTAATAAATTTGAGGCTTTGAAGTTTTCCCCTATTTTGCCAGTTGTTGATTTAACTTCAAGAATTCTTTTGAATACTCTGAGTGCTACAATTCTAAGAATAAAATATTAAAATGGCTTCAGTCATAAACTTCCTACAATAATGACATTATCTTTGTATAGGAAATTGAGTGGGTGTGTGGTCATGTAAGAATTGCATTTAGATGGGATATATATACCGTGCAATTCTATACATAATTACTAAGATATAATTGAGATAAGAATGCATTGTTGTTTATTGAACATTTAATTTCATAGACATATGTTGATGAGTTATAAACATGATGATATTAAAATATCTTCTGTTTTTATTCTGATTCATAATACCAATTTATACTTTTTTCTGATACTTGTATCTTTGCCTGCTTTAACTCTAATCCTAATTCAAGATTGAATATAGATAAAATTAACTGAACTCGGCCTCAGAAGAAGCTAGTAATTAATTATGCTGGAAAATGTGTGAATAATTGATTCTGTATCCAAGTATAAACTATAAGAAGCTGCTGTCTGCTAGGAAACATTTCATTCAGCAAGTGTAATTTTGTTCAGTTACGCTGCACTATACAACAGTGCAATTATGGGGGAAAAGATTCTGTTGACTGTGGAGTTGCGTCTGTAAATAAACAACTCATGCATGTTCATTCAATAGACACTTTCGAAAATGTACTAGCATGTTTTATGTGTGTCACAAAATGGCTGCCTTGGGAAAGCTTGTCTATTCACCAGAAGATAAGCTGGCATGCACTATATCCCAGTTACTATATTTTTACATCTTGTGGGGAGAGAAAAGACATTTTGGCTTATGAAAAGTAAAACATTGCCTATAGTTATGTGCCTTCTTTGGTATTAACAACAACAACAACAACAACAACAACAACAACAACAACAACAACAACAACATAATAATAATAATAATAATAATAATAATAATAATAATAATAATAATAATAATAATAATAATAATAATAATAATATAATATTTGAGACTGACATGGGTCCCAAAATATTCTTAGAAATAAACCAAAAAGTTGTAACCAGTTTGTAGTAATACCTAGGCTTTTATGGGTGACATCTTTTAGAATGCCATCATTCTACTTTCCCCCTACTTATTTATGCTACAAAAAACTACTTTGACTATCTTTTGGGGTATTTGGAAATGAAAAAGAATGCAGATGAAGCATAGAGACTAAGGAGTATCAGTGGAAGTCAGAGTGCCCTATTTGGGGCTCCCAGTCTATAGTGGTCCTAAGGCACATAAAATCATTTTTATTGTCCTTTATGAGCTTCATACTTTATTTTTGAATTCAGATTTGGATATATCCAATGATAGAAGTATTAGGAAATTTTATATTTCTGTTAAATGGCCAACATTGGATATTGGTAATGCTAGTTATCCTCAGTGTCCTGCTATAATTTATCTATACAGCAGAATATATAAAGCTGAAATAGTAAAATTGGGTAAATAACTTTAGTTTGTTGGCAGAAATCTAAAATATGTAGAAAATCAGAAGCACATCTCCATAGGAAGAAAGCTAACATAATAGAAAAGTGTTGGATTTTTTTTTGCATAATATTGCTCTTTAAAACTTAGTGCTTCTCTTGCAGATAAAAAAATTACATTTTGCACCTTTTCAAAGGCCATTATTCACTGCCTATATGATGCAGTGAGAACTTCCTATGAAAACTATTATTGTGGTCCTCAATGAATCAAAGCTTTCCAATTGATTACCCAAACTGATAAAAAAATATGTAAAAAAAGGGGGGGTGTTTAATTTGAAACGTCAAAGTATGTTTTAAATTATCATTTTTCTTTTCCAATAAAATTCAGGCATCTTTTTGTGAGGAATGGTTTGCAGATCAAAAGGACCAGGTATATTATTTTATTTTATTGGTGAAAATCTCATGAGATTGCTGAATTCTGTGAGATTTCTGTATTGCTTCATGAAATCTTAAGAGATTTCATACAGAATTCTGAAATCTCTTCAGATTACTGTACAGTAGTTCTCTCATGAGTTAAGGCCTCTTTCTGAGTAAACCAGAATTTTAGAACTGAAATATAACATATATTGACACAAATACAATGTTAAATCTTATGTCTCTTTCTCTCTGCCCCTGTGCTAATTTTTTCAGAAGTGGTTGACATTTATGCATTGCTTCTGTAACAAATCAGTTCACTCTCGTTCTTGCTGATCTAGCCCTCATGTCATCCATAAAATTTTCTAAGATTTAATAATCAAATGATTCATTTTATTTATTTATTTATACCCCACCTTTATTATTTTTGTAAGTAACCTTCCTCCTTTTGTCAAAACAACAATTCTGTGAAGTAAGTTGAGCTGAGAAAGAGTGGCTGGCCCCAAATCATCCACCAGCTTTCATACCTAAGGCAGAATTAGAACGCAGTACCCTGGTTTCTAGCCTGGAGCCTTAATCACTAGATCAATCTAGTGTAGTGAGAAAGAAACATTCTTTGTCTATTACTTTATGTAAAAAAAGTGTGTGTTGTATCTCATGTTTCAAAAGGGTGAAGACCCTTGTATAAGGAATGTATCGTTGTGATTGTTAATGATACAGCAATATTTTGCAAAGGGATGAACTATGTGACAATATCATTACAGAAGTTACATTTTATTGTGTTCTGTAACATATTTGACCATTACCTGTGAAATATCTTCAATTTGCATGTACCAATGCTAGGGAACTGATGTTTGGTATTAGATTTAGTCATGCTTTGGGGTTTTTTTCAATGAAAAGCAATATATAAATTCATTTCAGTTATGATTATACTCTATAGCATAGTAATTCCTGATGACATAAAGTTTGCAAAATGATTACATAAAAATACAGGCCTTTCTTTATTGTCACTGGTTTCAATTTCCCATCCATCCATCCATCCATCCATCTATCCATGGCTTGTTAGAAAGCTACTCTATCTATCTATCTATCTATCTATCTATCTATCTATCTATCTATCTATCTATCTATCTATCTATACCGCTGCCCCTCGCCGCAGGGAGACGGAACCGCCTAGATGGTTCCGTCCCAGGCGCCTGATGGACCCAGAGGGGTTTCTGACGGAGCTTGGGCCATATCCTGAGGAGCTAGGTCACGACTCGGCGGAACATCAGGCTGCGGCCTGGGATGTGGCCGCAGCCGCAGCACTGGACCGAGTCGTGCCGCTGCGGCCTCTGA
>NW_015386397.1:3173588-3199383 GCF_001527695.2 Protobothrops mucrosquamatus
TGCAGGACTGGCCTAGGGTAATTTTTAGGGGGGTTTTAATTATATTTTAAAATTTGACAAATATTTAAATATTCCTTTTAATTAATTTTAAATTTGTATTGTTTTGTATGTATTTTAAATAGATTGTCAGCCGCCCTGAGTCCTACGGGAGAAGGGCGGGATATAAATCCAAAAAATAAATAAATAAATAAAATAAATACACACACACACACACACACACTCATCCATCCTGGAGCCGCGGAGAACTATCAGAGGATTGGAAAAGAGCTGATGTGGTTCTCATCTTCAAAAAAGAAAAAAAACAGACCCAGGAAACTACAGAACAGATCTGTGAACATCTAGAAACAAATAACAAACAAAACTAGGAGCCAGCACGGGTTTCTTAAAAATAGATCATGCCAAACCAATCTTTGACAAAGTTACTAAATTAGTTGACCAGTGAAATGCTGTGGACATAGTATACTTAGATTTCAGCAAGGCATTTGACAAAGTAGACCACAACCTACTTCTTGGTAAACTAGAAAAATATGGGATAGACACCATCACCACCAGATGGATTTGTAACTGGCTGACAAACCGTACTCAACGAATAATCCTTAATGGTACTACATCCATATGGAGAGAAGTAAGCAGTGGGGTAGGCCCAGTACTCTTCAATATCTTCAACAATGATTTAGAAGAGGGAATAGACGGGGAACTCATCAAATTTGCAGATGACACTAAGCTGTCAGGAATAGCCAACACCCCAGAAGACAAGCTCAGGATCCCAAAAGATCTTGACAGGCTTGAACAATGGGCCCTATCCAATAACATGAAATTTAATGTGGACAAAAGCAAGATTTTACACCTAGGCAGGAAAAACCAAAGCTACAAGTACAGATTAGGCAAAACCTGACTCAAAAACAATAACTGTAAGAGGGATCTTGGAGTCCTAGCCGACGATCTCTTAAACATGAGCCAACAATGGGCAGCAGCAGCCAAAAAAGCTAATACAATACAATCCTTGGTTGTATAAACAGAGGCATAGAATCAGAATCATGCAAAGTATTAGTACCACTTTATAAATCCTTAGGAAGACCACACCTAGAATACTGCAATTTTGGTCATCATATTACAAAAAAGATGTTGAGGCTTGGGGAAAAAGTGCAAAGAAGAGCAACTAGGATGATTAAAGAGACAAAAACATATGAAGAATGAGTGCAGTAATTGGGTATGGCCAGTCTAGAGAAAAGAAGGACCGGGGATGACATGATAGCAGTATTTGAGGGGCTGCCACAAGGAAGAGGGGATCAACTTATTTTCCAAAGCATCAGAAGACAAGACAAGAAACAATAGATGGAAACTAATCAAGGAGAGAAGCAACTTGGAATTAAGGAGAAACTTTCTAACAGTGACAACAATTAACCAGTGGAACAGCTTGCCTTCAGAAGTTATAGGGGCTCCATCACTGCAGGTTTTAAGAAAAGACTGGACAACCACTTATCTGAAATGGTATACAGTCTCTTGCTTGAGCAGGGGGTTGGACTAGAAGATCTCCAAGGCCCCTTCCAGCTCTGATTGATTGAACATGTTTATTTGTTTGTCTGTTTATATAGCTTCCTTGTTGCTTGTAATGTTTATAGTTTAGATAGCTTCCCTTAACCTGTGCTCTCTGGTATTTTTTTTTTACTACAACTCCCAGAATTCCAAGCCAGAAGCATTGGAAGATAAAGCTTGGAGGACAGTTTGCTTCAGGTCTTTGACTTAAAAACTATAATAAAATATATTCAAGGAAATTTGGATTTCAAAGCTGGGAAGGACCTCTACCTAAGATTGAAGATTGCTATTTTTCAAAGTGTAGAGTATGGGTCACAGGCACCAGCTATTTAGATCCTTATCATATGATTTGATAGAGGCACCCCTTCTTTCATCTTCCTACCCATTTAATCCCCCTCCCTTTCCTTTTCTTAATTCACTGACTAGTGAGTTTCTGATTGACTCAAAGACCAATTAAAGTAAAATTTAATGGGAGAATAGATTAACTCCCTGAGGTTTCCCTCCCATCCATCACATTTTTATAGCAGGAGCTGCGTGGAGGCTCATAACTTCATGCTGTGAGTGTGATAATAAAGGGGGCACAGAGAGGATTCCAATTTACTGCCGTGCTGATGCGCTCTGGGGATGGGATTTACTGCCCTGTCCCTTCCTCTTTTTATTCAGAGGGAGGTCACTGGATCTGTGGCCACGATGGGCTGCTGACAGATGAGATGTCAGGCAAAGAGATCATGACAGGGAAGGAGGGGGTTATGTATAAATGTAATTGTGTCCAGAGTATGGGGATGCGGAACGTTCACCTTTCGCGCTCGAAAGGCTGCGATTACTGTAGGGCAGAAAGGCGCTTGTTGTGCAGAAATTTAGGAGCTAGCAGATAAATTGAGAAGGACAGAAAACAATTCACTTTTTTTAAAGCTGGAGAAGGAATGGTTGAGTTGAAAGTAGTTTGAGAGAGGCGTCGTTTCTTATGGTCCATGCCTACAATTCTTTTGTCATCTCTAGACAAACAAGTGTTGCCATTTGTATGGACCACTTTTTTAAATTAAAAAAATTGCTTACCAAACCTGTCTGAGGCAATCCCACAAGCAGTGAGTTTGTCCCTTCAAATTCTTATCCAACTCTTCAGCTCTATAGGCAGATTTGCTATTTGTTGCCAACAAATATTCTTCTGCAGAGATAGAATGTGTTGCTCTATCATATGAGATGACAGTAGATTTTTTTTTTTAGGGTTTTGCATCAGCTGATGTGAAGAGCAACTTTTAACAGATTGTCAGTGTCCCTTCCACATATTTCAATACATTTTTTGTAGCATCTCTGTGATTCACTTGGCTTTTGTGTCTAACATTTGAATGGCTTGTTATTTCTATCTGCTACTTAAACCCCATCATTCACTTGCAGACAATGATTTTAAAGATAGTTGAAAGTGGTTTTATAAAGGTATAGCTTTCTAGAATAGGGGTGAGCACCCTGCATGCCTAGGGTCACACCTAATTTCATGCAGTCTTCAGTTTAATTTCAGAAGTCCTTTATAAATAATCAGTTCAGGCCTCCAGCGAAAGCAGTTTGTCTTTCCCTTAAGAGTTTGCTTTGCTATATGAAGAATAAGAGAAAAAGAGAGGAGTCTGTCAGAGAAGTAAACGGAGAAATTCATGGAGGAGGGAGAGAAAAGAGGTCCAGAAAGAGAGAAAAGGGTAGTTCTGCTCAACTTTTAGACTCTGGCCTCACTCAGAATTGGCTTCAGACCCAACATTGGTATACAATGTGGGCCCTAATAGATTTTTTTCCCCTGTGATATTATCACTTTCAGCTGAAAAAGGTTGTCTGCTTTTCTCCTGCAATGTACTTGGGCATTTCTTCTGTACTGGTACTTGTTTAGATCAAACAGATTTTGCAAGGTTTTGATGGGCCTGAGTGATGATACTTTCATATCATATTTGTTTTATTTGTTATTATGGCAAAACATTCTAATTTTGTTATAGATAGTCATTAACCTAACAACTGTAATGTAATGGAGGCTGCCCATGGTCATAAAGTGGGATATTGTGTGATTGGGACTAGATTTTACAACCTTCTTTGTCATTGTTATTAAGCAATTGCCACAGTTGTTAAACAAATGCCATGGTCGTTAAGCGAACCCATTGTTCACTATGGGATGTTTTTGCCAAAAACCAGAAATAAATGCCAGTTTGGGGCAAAAATCTTGTAAATCTCAATCATATGGCCATAGGATGTTGCAAACAGTTAATGAAGTCCAATTGCCCAGCACCTGAAATGCAGTCATGTGACTATGGGGGGGGCATCAAAACTTTGGATCAGTTAGTACTTTTGGGGGAGTCGTCATAACTTTGAATGGTCACTAAGCAACTGGTTGTAAGTTGAGAACTACCTGTACTTTTAACTTAGTGATATTCATAGATATCACTATTCATAGATGCAAATCACAAATGCCTACCATACATATGGAATATCCTGCTTCAGCAGTTTGACATCCTTCTGCTTGTCACACTTAGCAAAACAATTGTAACTCACTGTAAATTCTCATATACTAGTTTCTATGTATCTTTTGAAAAACAAGGTTTCTTTTATCCTAGTCTCACTTCCAATCTTGGTATCGATTTTCTAACTTAACTTCAGAAAGTTCACCTCAACTTCCCATCTTGTAGCTCATGTTTCTTTCAAGCAAGAAGAGGAAAGAAAGATAGAGTGACTCAAACAGAGTCACTTTTTATGCTGATATGTTTTTTTGAAAGCTTAAGGACTGATGGATTGTCTCTGAATAGTATACACGTTTTTTAAATATAATTAAAAAAATAAAATGATAAAATATCAGCTAACCAGTGCTTTTTTTATATAAAAAAAAAGGTGCCGGATCTCACACACATCATACAACCCACCTTGCCTACCCTACAAGGTTCCATCCAAAAAAGGTGCCGGAACTCCATTCTGGGCGTTCTATGAGAAAAAAAGCCCTGCAGCTAACTATGGCAGTCACCACACAGAATCAAAAGCCAAAGGCTCACTTGAACAATACCAATTTAATAGCTTCTTAAAACAAAGAGAGTTGGAGCAGCTAATGGTAGTGGACACCATTGAGAGGGCCTATGACTGCTCCACATTGCATGAACTTCACAGAGCTCATCTCTAGCTCTTGAACACCTCAACCCTTAAAGCTTCCTTGCTACATTAGCCAAAAAGTCAGATAGCTGCCATGATTCCTCTCAAGATATTTTGATCCAGACGTTACGGTGATTCTATACATTCTCATTTGGAAGAAGCGCTCATTAAACTCAGCGGACCTAGCTTCTAAGATTTATACATAATTGTGCTGTATGCTAGCTGCTCATTGACATCAGTCAGATGTGTTAGTCCTAAAATCAATAGTTTTAGCACTTACTTGGGAATAAGGCTGAACTAAATGGGACTTGGTGAGAATGAATGAATGAGTGAACATGTGCATAGGTGTCCACTATAAAACATGATAAAAAAGGTAAATGGAGACATACATACATACACACACACACACACACATACACCCAGAGAGAGAAAGAGAGAGAGAGAGAGAAGAATTTTGAGAGAAAGGAAAAAAAGAAAATAAATCAAGTTCTAGGACATTATTTGAAGGGATTAAAGATTAAAAAAAAGAAGTGGCTGGAGGCAGCACAGCAAATCAATGAGTTACTGTGGACGCAGAGCATGGAAGACTGGAGGCTGGGGCTGTGTGGCTGGTAGCCAGCAGCTGGAGGCAGTGCCGCTAGAGGAGGCATGGTGGCTAGGTATTGAAAGGCAGTGGACCATCATGGCCAGAATCAGGTATCTAGGGGCAGGAAGGGTGGTGGCAGAGCAAAGGACCAGTGTGCCTGGAAGAAGCAGACATCATGGCCGAGATGGGGAATCAGGGCAGCAAGGGTAGTGATGGAGCAAAGGACCAGCTTGCCTAGAGACACAGACCATCACAGCTGGAGACTGATGACTGATGACCCCGGCATTCTATTGATCCCAAAGACCTAGACAGACAAGAGCAAGAAGGAAGAGGGGGCTAGGACCCCGACAATGGCAGGCAATAAGGAGGAGAAGAAAGGCAGGGAAGAAGGGTACAAACAAGGTAGGGAGAAAACAGGGAGGATAGGAACTTTTTTTTTTTATCAAGGCAGGAAGTTGTGGGCTAAGAGCAAAGCATCTCCTAAAAAGTAGCCTGACAATTCAACACTCTTTGTGGGGGGGGGGGGGGGAAGCAGCCCTTTCCTTGTCACACAGCCCCATCTCAGTAGCAAAGCAAACAAAGTCATGGAAACAGAAACTGATTCTATTGTGTATATATGTATGCCCATGGAAGACCCAAGCTGCACATGTACCAAATGTAAACTGATTGAATTAGTGGAAGAAAATGTAAAGGATCTAGAGGCAACTCTAACTACTCTGAAACTAAATCTACAAAATGAGAAAGTCCAAACTACGCAATTTGGTGCTGCCATGGATTCCTCAACCATGGTCTGCATTACCTCCATGAAGGGCTCCTGGCAAAGGATGAGCTGCACCTCTCAGGAACCAGGAAGAATGCTTTGGGAAAATGACTAGCTCAACTTATCAGGAGGGATTTTAATCTAAAAACAAGGGAGGGGGGTGAATCATTAGGATCACTAGGACAATCTTTAGATCTTTGGGACTTAATTCCAAATAGAAACCCCAATACATGGATGTCAAACTCGATTGTGTCACATGATGTATTGTGACGTATCATGACATTTTTTGCCTTTGTGGAGCAGGGGTGGGTGTTGCCTGCATGTGATGCTTCCAGCCCATGGGCCTCCAGTTTGACACCCCTGCCCCAATACAACCAAGCAAACAATGAGATTAGAGTGATGGAAAGGATGGGAAACCCAGTTACAAAATAGGAGATATAGGAAACATACCCAAGGCTACCCATAAAGGACTCAAATGCCTCTTCACTAATGCTCAAAGTTTAGGGAACAAACAGGATGAACTTGAAGTACTAGTACATGAGGGCAGATATGATATAGTTGCCATTACCAAAATTAGGTGGGATGAAGCTCATGACTGATGGGGGGGATACAAACTATTCAGAAGAAACAGACCTAACAAAAGAGCAAGTGGGGTTGCATTATATGTTGTAAAAATCACTACATATGTACAGGAATACACAAAACCAAGGATGAAAACTTCCTACAATGCATATAGAAGAAGAAAAGAATGACATTACTAAAGGCGAATAGGCCACCCAACCAAGCAGAATAAATAGATGAACTTTTTGCTAACCAATTAACAAATGTATGTGTGAAACACACCACAGTAGTAATGGAGACTTTAACTACCCTGACATCAACTGGGAAACAAACTCTGCATCAGGTTGGAGATCAAACAGATTCCTAACCAATCTAGCTGACAACTTTGTCATCCAAAAAGTAGAGGAGGAAACTAGAGGAAAAGCTATATTGGACCTAATTCTTACTAACAGAAGAAATAATAGAGGGGGTTGAAGTTGCAGAAACTTTGTGGATAAGTGACCTCATCATATTAGAATTCAATATAATGCAAACATAAGTAATAGAACATAATTCATCCGTGTCTCAAACTTTACAATACTGATTTTAACAAACTCAGAGACAGCCTAAGAAATATTCCATGGATAAAAATCTTAGAGGGGAAAATAACTCAAGAAGCTTGGGAAACTCTGAAAAATATGATCATAAAAGGCCAGTCCAGCACAATATTACTGAAAAAGAAAAACAAGAAATCCAAGAAGAAATCAGCATAGTTGCACAAGATCTCTCTGATAAACTGAAAGACAAAGAATATAAGTACAAAAAAATGGAAAAAGGGACATGTAACTAAGGCAGAATACCAGCAGATAGCCCAAATCTACAAAGATGAAGTCAGGAAAGCTAAGGCTCAGACTTAAGAACTAAGACTTGCAACAAATGTTGAAAGAATTTTTTTAAAATTATTTTTAGCATATAAATAACAAGAAAAAAGTCAAGGAAACAGCTGGTCCATTAAAGAGAAAAGATGGCAAGGAAGTATAGCAAAAATATAACCATAAAAGGCAGAATAGAAATAACAAAATTTCAATAAAGCATCTGACAAAGAAGATCACAACCTACTTTTTGATAAGCTAGAAAAATGTGGGATAGACAGCATTACCACCAGATAGATTTATAACTGGCTGACAAATCTACTGTACTCAATGAGTAGTTCTTAATAGTACTACATCTATATGGAGGGAAGTAAAGTTCTGTTTTAGGCCCTATACTGTTCAAAATCTTCATAAATGACTTAGATGAGGGAATTGATGGGGAATTAATCAAATTTGCAGAAGACACTAAGTTGGCAAGAATAATCAACATCCCAGAAGATAAGCTAAGGATCCAAAAGGATCTTGACAGACTTGAACAATGGGCCCTATCCAATAAAATGAAATTTAATGTAGAGAAAAGCAAGGTTTTAATTTAGGCCAGAAAAACCAAAGGTACAAGTACAGAATAGGTAAAACCTGGCTCAAAACAGTAAGTGTGAGAGAGATAATAATAATAATAATAGTAAAGTTGGAAGGGACCTTGAAGGTCATCTAGTCCAACCCCCTGCTCAGGCAGGAAACCCTATACCATTTCGGACAAATGGCTGTCCAGTCTCTTCTTAAAAACTTCCAGTGTTGGAGCATTCACCGCTTCTGGAGGCAGGTTGTTCCACTGGTTAATTGTTCTCACTGTCAGGAAGTTTCTCCTTAGTTCTAGATTGCTTCTCTCCTTGATTAGTTTCCACCCGTTGCTTCTTGTCCTGCCTTCAGGCGCTTTGGAGAATAGATCTTGGAGTCCTAGTGGGCAATCATTTAAATATGAGCCAGTAGTGTATGGCAGCAGCCAAAATAGCTAATGCAATCTCGTTTGCACAAGCACAGATATAGAATCAAGATCACATGAAGTATTAGTACATTTTGTAAAACTTTAGTAAGAGCACACCTGGGATACTGCATCCAGTTTTGTTCACCATATTACAAAAAAGATGTTGAGATTTTGGGAAAAGTTCAACGAAAAGCAACCAAGATGATTAAGGGTCTGAAGACCAAACATTAAGAATGGTTGCAAGAATTGGATATGGCTAGTCTAGAGAAAAGAAGAATTAGGGGTAAAGTGATAGCATTGTTTTAGTATTTGAGCTGTTGGCATAAAGAAGAGGGGGTTAACTTATTTTCCATAGCACCAGAAGACAAGAAAAGAAACAATGGATGGAAACTAATCAAAGAGAGAAGCAATCTAGAATTAAGGAGAAACTTCCTAACAGTGAAGTGAAACAGCTTACCTTCAAAAGTTGTGGGTGTTTCATCACTGGAGGTTTTTAAGAAGAGACTGGACAGCCACTTGTCTTACATGGTATAGGTCTCCTGCTTGAGCAGGAAGTTGGACTAGAAGACCTCCAATGTCCCTTCCAAATCTATTCTGTAAAGTAAAGATTATTAAAAGGAAGGAATATAAAGTTGATTTATTTGATCAAGGTTAACTATATATGGATTTAATAGACTTATGCTAATCACGACTGAATGCCAGGTTTTAAGGATTATTTATGGATAACAGATGAGATATGGGAACAAAAGATCAGTTTTTATATTTCAAGACAAGATTAAAAAGTGACTAAACTTGTTCATATTTGTGATGGAGGAAGTCATTTATTATTTTTTCTTTACTGTATTCTTATTTTTTCTTTTTCTAATTTTTCTTGTTTACAGTTTTTTCTTTTTATTCTGTTTTAAACACATTTTATATTGTTTTTATCTTTTTCATTTATAATAAAATTAATATAAAAAAGAAATTGGATTCTTGCTAATATTAATAGCTTCTCAAAATGAGGTTTTTCTTTCCCTTGTGAACTAGACTCCCTTAACAGAATAAAGGGAAGCAGCTTATTTTTCCTTTTTGTCACAGGTTTATTGATGATGATGAGCCATAAATGGAAAAGAAGACTTAGTTTATTCATGAAGTTTAAGCATTAATACTGCTCAGAGAGGAGTGGTGCTTTGTTATGCAAAGAATAATTTTTAGCACTTATTATTTAATAACTGGCTAACATTTGCATTTCCTAGCCTTTAGCTGAATTGCTGTATCATGTCTTGGAAAGATCATAAGTACTACACTGAGGAAAGGTCAGTAACAAACGTGGAGACCCAGATCTGTCATAAAATCAGTTCCAGCCTTCTTATTGTTGATGCAATCCGTGTTCCACAGATTCCAGATTCTTCTTCCCACACACAGATACACCTAACTTGAACCAATTTGCCAAATTGATGGCTTTCTTCAAAGAAGATTTCAGAAGGGTTTGAGAGATATGTTTCCTATGGGACACATTATACCATACCATGGGGCCTACAAGAAAATGTGTCTTTTTTTCCCTAGCAAGTATTGTTCTCAAAAGACGCTGCCCAAAACAGCAACAGAATAGGGAGAAGAATATATTTGGAAATAATATATTCTATTTCCTGAGGCATCCTCATACACCTTACTCACTGTGAAGGTCTGGAGTTAATCATTGTTTTGTAAAATTATGAAAGATGTTCTTCGTGATTCCTGTACACTGAGAGCGTCCCGGTGGGAATGCTATTGACAGTGTTTTGTTGGGCACATTCAACAGTATTGAGCCAGCTGAACAATCTGTTATTAATCCTTTTTTCTTGGTGACAAGACTGGCAATTGATGCTCTCAACAAGCCATTGAAACTGCAGCAATCAGGCAGCCATCAACTAATCAGATGGGTTATGGACCTGCAGGTATTTGGCTGAAAATGGAAAATGGGCAGAGAATAAAATGCTTTGGATAAGAGGACCGTGAGCTGAATATAGCTGTTCTGAAATAATCTGTAAAAGATGTCTCAGCATTGTCAAGATCTTTGGTATCTGTAACAGCAAGTAACTTTTCAAAAATCAACAAAGTGCTATAGTGTGTAGTGTAGTGAATGTATATATATATATATATATATATATATATATATATATATATATATATATATATATATATATATATATATATGGAGTCTTGTAGGTAGTGTGGTTTGTTTCTGGCTGTGCTAAACACAAAAAAATTTCTTGATTATTTTGCTTATTTAAAATACTTATGAGCTACCTTTCATAGAATATATCTCCAAATTATAGGAGTAAAAATAAAATACAACAATGTAAAAACAATACATATATAGCAATAAAAATGATATAAAATTATCCACATTAATTTGGATGCGTTGTCATGATCCCTCAAATACAGAAATGAATAAAAATATTTTCATCAAAGTCTGCATATGCTTCATTTGCTGCTTGGAACTATTATTAGCAAGGTTTTGCTTTCAATGCAGCATGTGGTGCTGAAAAATTTGAACCCTTCTGAATATTCAATATTTCTGCAAAAAGATGACCTAAATGTTATCTGTCCTACACAGATGCAAGTTCTAAAATTAGATAAAGAGAAGCCAATTACATAAATTAGTCAAAAACATATATTTGTTCATTTATTTATTGAGGAAAATGGTTCAAAGCTACATTTACTTTATTCCATGGGGAATCACTGAATGTTATGGAGAATTCTGTTAATATTACAGCATCCAATCAAGCAAATTTCAGTTTGGTACTGTGACATTAGAGCCTAATGGGAATTGACTTTTTATGTATATAATTTTTTAACATTCATAAAGCCAACTAGTAAAGCTTTTCTTAGCATGTAGATTGCATTCTATGGATCAGAGCTGTAGAGGAGCACTTGCTTAATTTTTGAAAACTTTTCACCTAATGCAGTAAAATAAGTGTATGCCCATTTATAGGGCATTTCAGTAATGCTAACTAAAGTTCAAGAAAGTGATTCTCAAATTTCCAAACCTTGCTTATATATATATATCAAAAGCTGACTCTCCAAAGCTTGCCCCAGGCACAGCTGCAAATTATTAGGTTCATGGAATGTTTACTAATAAGCCTGGTCATTAGGGCAGATCTGTGATGAATGGCTTTGAGCCATGTGTCTCAGTTGCAGGTATGCTCAGACAGTTTGTGATCAGTAGCCATGAGAACAGCTGCCTTGTTAAAGGGCTCCTTCTCATTGAAATCAGCTATATATCAGCCAAGTTGATATCCTGGATTATTTAGACTTCTTGTAGCTTGATGGATAGTGCCAATTGATCTCTCTCTCTCCTCTACTTTCTTCCCACTCAGTGACTTTGCCAGTCCTCACTCTTTCCACTGCATTTTGAAAATACTGTGCAAATAATACAACCCTTTTTGCATTCTCAGTCAAGGTTTTAAAATTAAAAAAGGCTACTGCTTATTTATTCACCCTTCTTTATATATTCCATCCTTTTTCATGGAAGTTTGAGGAATATGTAAGAGGGATAAGGAATAGCAACCTTATGAAATAGGCTAAGCTGATTAATTAGAGACTAGAATAATCTAAGAATTATTACTAAGCAGGTTTGAAATCCATGTCTTTGCTATCTATATAGTAATTTAGACTTTAGCTACCCTTACATGGGACTAAATCCATTTGAAACCTGGGTTTCTTGTGTCCATTCCTTATCTCTTTTTATTATCCACATATAAAAGGGGAGGAAACCTGGGGTAATAATTAAGAATAGCAGTTTCTAAATATGTTGCAAAATATTTTTTTCACAGAACCATATTGGGTGGTACAATAATTTTAGTAAAATATTATTAATCTTAGGCATTTCCTGCTTACTGTTTACTGACAGGGTACTGAGTTTTTGTTGTATGTTTCGATAATACGCATCTGAGAGTTTGCTGAGTTTTGCTTTAACAATACTGGGTTTTTTCCCTGTAGAGTAGCCCAAATATAATAATTTCATTAAATAATTATTTTAGTGATAATAGAGATACATAGATGGAGCATTTGTGTGAATGCTCACCCTGTATGAATTGGGAATGATGTGGATTTGCTTCTGCTTTGTCCCAATATTCTGACGGAGTAGCAAATAGGCAGGTCTTTCTCCAACATCATTAGATGAATATATTTCAACACTGAAGCCCTTTTTATTGAGCCAAAAACATTTCTTATTCCTGAAGTGCTGATCTGGTAAGACTTTTTCCTGGTAACCTAATATTTTACTAATGATGAGTTTGATGTAACCATCAACCATTACCCTTGTGCAATTTCTGGCTGACTTTTATTCCAGTAGTTTCTGGCACTCGTTCATTATTAAGTTATTCTTGTAGTTATTTCTGTGTGGAGAAACTGTGCACTTTAGTCTGGGAATGGTTTCAGCCATAAAAACAAGTTTGACAAGCTTGTTTTCTCACTTTCGTCTTTCAACATTTGGGAGAAGCAAATGGCCATGTGGGAGGAAGTAAGAGGTCTCTCTCTGTTTTCACTGATGAAGACACATCTTCAGCTTTAATTTATTTAAGAGTTTAAGTAGTATTGCAGTATTGTCACAAATGGAATATTTTTTTTCTATTACATAGTGTGTGACAAAGCTGCAGAACAGAAGTTACACAAGTAGGAAAAATAGCTGCTCTAAGGAGAAGGAATAACAACAGCAGCTGCCTTTTCTTTCAGGCAAGAGGACACAAATCAGCCTTTCTGGACAATTTCCCCTCTTCCTCTGAAGGACTTTGTCCCTTCCTCTCTTTCTGACTCATTTAATAAAATGAAAAATGAACTCAGTGTTGCTTACCTCACTCTCATTCTCATTTGGAAGAAATAAAGTTTAGAATATCTTTTTAAGCTTCCCAGTTGTCCCCATTTTCATTTCATTTTCCCACTGCAAAGCATTAGACACAAGCTAATACTGTAATGTAATGCCATGGAACATTCATAAAAACAAAGCAGAACACTGAGGGCAAATAGCCAACTGTTTATTCAATGATTGTTGAAAACTGTACTTTCAACTTTAGATTTGTATAACAAATCTAAAGATTTGTATAGAGTTCAGGACTATAAAGTGGAAAATCCTAGGGGATCTGATTTGTTGACAACTCTTGGGAAATCTGGGCAGATTCTTGTCCACAAACATTATCTCTACTGTTAGCAAAACTATAGATTTTGTAGAATGTGTTGAAGTAATCTGTTGAATGTCCCTGATTATGGAATGAATGGAACACTGAGGTTTTCTACCTTGTTAGTATGTTGTATGCAGTTCCCTTATTAAAGCTGCCCTATGAGGCTGCTATTGTGTAGTTTAGATAGCATTTCAGGGGCTTTGTCTGAAAGCAGGGAGGTTCAGTATAGGTTGGAAAAGATTAGGCAAGAAGTGGAGCTGGATTTGATTCTTGTCACATCCAAAAAATAGGAAGGAAAGAGTTGTATTCTCCATTTGGTTTGTCACATTTTTTTAAATCACAAGTGGTATTATTTTCAGAGAAACATATTGTTGGCTACTTCTGTATAGTAGTTGCTAAACAAGTATGTGTCCATAAAATGTGATAATTGAATGGAGGGAGAGTATATTGACTTTTATATTGAATGTTTTTGATGGAGAAGGAGAAATGAACATGGGGGAAAAGAGAAAACTTTTGACATTAAGTACCAGTAAGGAAAAGTAAGATTTGGGAAGAAGTGTAATATTCTGAAATGCAGAAAGAGAAAGATGACGGTTTTCTACACTGCAGACTTAAGCTGCAGGAGTCCTCTATGAAAATTGCCAAGAAATGAAACTTGACTTCAGAAATATTTTTCTGAATTTCACCCTTTCCTCTGCTTTGGACACAGTGATGGCTCGATAGTCTGCCTAGATCCTGATTGGTAGATTCATTTACTTTACCCATTTTGGACAATTAAAACAATGAAGGAAAACATCATACTTTTGCTATTTTTCTCCACATTAGAGCTAAAAGGGGAAAATGGCAGACCTCTTGTCAATAAAAGATAGATCCACTGTTCCACTGATCTGCTGTTCCATGAACTTTTAAAAACAAACAAAAGAAAACAGGTCCCTCATTTTACTGCTAATTCAGTGAGCCTGAAAGAAAGAAAAAAAGGAAAAAAGAACTGCAGTTTTTCACCTTCATTAAATTTGTTAAAAATGGCTCTGATTGGAAAGGAAAATTCATTCCTGCCCTTAAGAAATGACCAGTGGTCCCTATTTGTTCTGGATGCAGATCGTCCCTGAAATTAATGAGAGAAAAAACAAAATTTGGAGCTACTTTCTGAATATATGGAGTAAAGATTTGGGTAATTTAATCCCTGAAGCAAGAGGTGTATCAGGTTTGAGTGATACTTAGGACTTAGGGTCCCTGCTTGTTTGAATTAGTCTGATTCATTCCATTTAACCAGAAAAAATGGGAATCTAAAGGAAATTTAGTGTGTTTGTGTGGGATTTCAAGCAGTCTAGCCTGCCTACATAAAGACCTAGTCATAGATGGAATTGCACAAAAAGCAATCACTTTATTTGCAATGCTGAAGCTTTGTAGTGCTTTATGGACAGTTGTTTTTCATTGTGAGATCTTGCTTTGCTCTATCTCCTATCCAGTTCAAGCCAGTCTCTCCCCCCTCCACATGGAGTTTGTCTGCTGTGGCACTGCATTGAGATAATATTTCACTGATCTTGTATGCAACAGGATAGTGTCTTGCTGGGTTTTTTTTTTCCTTATAGTGACAACTTTGATTTTTGGGTTGAGGAATTGGGCAAATATATTCAACATGAATTAATAATGTGAACAGTGGTCATGCACTGATTGAATTGTATTTTCCAGTATTGAAAAGAAAGTCCTCACTGTCTTATATTATTCAAGTTTCAAGACTGGTGGTGACCTTGAATCAGTTTCAGATTTCTTTAGATGGATTGGGAAGTGGAAAAAAAAATATTTTGAAAGTATCCAATATCTCACATACTATAAGCATACCACTTTCTTGGCATTCATTTTTTCTTTTTTTTCTTTTCTTTCTCCGACTATAAGATAGGTGATAGGCAACTAGGTAACTGATGAGTAATTCAGGGGAGCTGATTATTTATAATTGATATATTTCTACCATGAAACATGGACACTTATAAATCCCAGAAGATGAGCTGCAGGTACAGGAAGGTCCCTAGACTAATAGCTAACTTTCTAATGTGGTTGAATAAGTGCCACTGAAAGCAACTGCAGTTTCAATGCAGCAATGTGTGACACAAGATTCAAACTTTGAGTATATAAGATACTAAAATAGTATTAACAAGAAGGAAAGTTCTAATCCTGGAAAAATGGCCATGGTTCCAAAAGAAGAAAGCTATGATCTGAGTGTTTCACTGGAAGAAATAGCATAGCAAGAAAACCCCAGGAAAATCTTTGGATCATTAGCAGAACATTTGAATATATTAAATGCTCAAAAATGTTTGGACTTCCAAAAGGAAGGAACACAAATATACCAATTTAGTCAAAAAATGGGGTATGGAAAAGCAAGTTTTCAAATGTTTTACTCTAGTGAATACAATTTTCAGAGACCCCCTCCCTTTTTAATAAATTTGTGGTAATTAATTAAAAGTGACAAAAAGCTAGACAACCAAGGGATGCAAAAGAAACTATGATGAATTCCCAGATGTTTTTAATGACCTATTAATTTACCTTGACTCGAAGATACTTTAGGCTTGGAGGGTATTTTCTCTTATGACTTTAGATGTGTCACTTTGGTGAATACCTAATGGAATGCTTTTTTAGATAGCAATTTAAAAGTCATGAAGGCATTTGTAATTATATGATTGTTTATCTATTCACATAGATCAGCTTATATTAATTTAATTAGAGTAGAGAACATTTACATTGTCCATGCAGCTTTTTGTAGATCAAAAGTCATATTGGATAAACAATAGAGGGTGATGACAATGAAATAAATGGGTAAAAGCCATTGTGAGATACTCTATAACAATGGAGGAAACATGGAGCAATCCCTGGGGCCTATCAGTCCATTCTGTCCTTATCCATTGGCAAAAGAACAAGAACCATCAATTGCTATTCAAGCAAAATCATCAACAAGAAAAAAATCATACTGGCTCAAATTGGATAAAAATGTCCACTTACAGTTCATCACTTTTAGCCTTGAAAAACTGATGGCTTTCCTCTATCTTTTTTTACCACTTCCCTTTCTTTCTTGTCCTTTTAGTTTATGAATTTTTTTTAGTTAGTGGCAGCACTTGTCTCTCTTTATCTCTTTTTACTGATATGAGCTTTTGGAGATAATATTTGTCTAATATGAGACAAAAATACAATATTTATCCATTTATTTACTGTATTTATATAAGTCTGAAGAACAATATTGTTCCTTTTGCAAATCAACAGGACAAAATGAAAAATATATTAAAATACAATATAAAATAATAATTTGCAGTAAAATACTTTGTAGTAGAGGGAAAATATAAGGAGATAATTCCAGATAAATGTATACAGACTATGGCCCAGGAAATAATGTTATCTGGTTATTGAAGTCACATATTTTTAAAATGCAGATGAGAATAAAACATTATTCAGTTTCTATGAAAATTACATTAAAAAGGCACCAGGTGAGTTTCAGTTACTTTTCATAGTTTAATGCTGCAAAAGATGAAGGAATCATACAATTATATTGCATGAATGTTTTTAAACTATTCAAAGGAAGAATCATTTAAATAATAAAGGGAAGAGGAAGCCGTCTTTAAGAAGATAATACAACAAATTTTGCACTGAATAAATATTTGGGAGAAAAGGTGCTTTCATCCAAATCAGCAAATCAGATTCTGCTGCTTACTGGTATCGGTAAATAATATTAGTGGTCATTTTAATAGTCTGTACAGAATGAACTATAGTTTCCTTATTTAATTTGCAAGAAATGACTGATGAAGAAAAAATATTACCCTTTCTATTCCCGGGCGGAATTTTTGGTTTGCATTAACCTCCTTGAGCCTTCCCCCCTTTCTCCAAAAAGTACATTTCTTCTTCCCTACCCTAAACAGCTGTTTACAATCCAATGGGCCCTTGAAAAAAAGAGGTGGAAAAGAAAACTTCCCCTTGAAATTCATCTGGGAAATGGAAAAACTTAAAAATACCTTATTTCAAGCCGAACAAAATCATAAAAATAACAGGTTAATGATTTTTTGTTCAGCCTAGATATTAGAAGCTCCAGTATTGATTGGTTGGTTTCCCTTGTTGTTCTAACCTCTGGTGGAACTGAATTTTTTTTTGACAAGGAGTGTAATAAAATGTATAGTTTCCAATTTGAAGACCCTATAAATGTCATTTTGTCATGCAAGTTACAAATTCTTTGTGTGGCGTCAGCAACATTACCATCTTTTCCAGTGTGCCAAGAGGTACAGTTAAAGATTGGCATTTGCTGCGCTATTCTCTTTTGAAAGGACAAAAAGTTCATGTTGGAACTGAAATATTTTCCTCCAAAAATATTGAGCTGACTTTAATGCTCTATGGCTATTTTCTGTGTCTAGGGATTTTGGTAGTATCTTGTTTTTAAATCGAAAAGAATGAAATTCATAAAAACCAACAGTAGCAACAACAATAAAGCAGAGTTTCTGTCCAAAGTTATTTATTACAAAGTTTTTTTATTCTGCTTCTGGAGTAAAATCTTCAAACCAGTCACAGCTTAATATTAAAATGTACAATAAAACATAAAGGGACAGTAGGCAGTAATAGATGAAAAAGGAGACAAATGAAATGCATTCTTAAAATTAGAAAAATACGGTACCAAAAGAAATGAAATTAAGAAGTGAAAAAGGCAAACTGTTTTAAAAAGAAAACAGTTTGAAGAGTTCTGGAAGCCCAACAGAAATGTAGTAAGGCAGATAAAATGGGAAGCAGCTGCCCTTCAAATAACAAATCAATCTTAAGTGCCCAGAGGTAATCATTTGAAACCCATCAGCCAACAGAAGAGGAACAAAGGAGAATTCTGTCAGATTTAGAGCAGGAAGAGATTTCTTTTCTTTCTTTTTTAATATGGATGTATGGGGTTATTTTAGGCCAAGCTGGAAAATGGGGAGATGTCTTCGTTGTTTTTAATGTCAGATAGGCATTATGACAGTAGCTTACTAGCTTACTAATCTGAAGAGTAAAGTTGGAATTGTGATAGGGGTATTTTGCATTTTGTCTTTCTTTTTGTCCTGTGTGTTGACTGAAATCTTACATTCTTCTTACTTGAAGTTGACTTATTTTGAAGTTGACTTATTTTGGATGAATCCTGCTGTTGACTAGTTGTCTTCTAGTACCTACCTCAAGTTGGCTGAGCTATCAACTCCAGAAGTTTTATTTCATTTCCCTTCTCATAGTTTACTCAGATATGAGCTTCCTTTCCCCTTCAATCCTTTCCTTACTCCCCCAGAAGGCTGGGGTGGAAGTGAGCAAGTGACTTGAAATGAAGGGATGGTTGTAGCAAAGGTACCTGATTTTCTAGCCCTTGTTTATCCCCATATGCTTTATCTTTATGATTTATCTTAGAACACTGCTTTGAAACTAGTACAGTTAAAAACAAATGTCAGCTGCTTCTATAGAGCAGGGCTTTTCAACCAGTGGTACGGGTACCACCTGTGGTACATTGGCACCTGGCAGGTGGTACGTGACCATCCTAGTGGTAGCGGGGGAGGGGAATGAGCTGAGCGAGAGATGGCTGGAGCTGCAGGGCTGTCAGGGCTCAGTAGAAGCACCAGGATCAGCGCCAGGCTCCAGCTGGAGCTCGTCGCTGATCCTGGCGCTTCTGCTGAGCCCAGAAGAAATACCAATCAGCTGGAATGTTGCAGCATCTCCAGGGTCTTGGGATTTACATTCAGATGCTTGGCAACTGATTCATATTTATGACGATCACAGTGTCCCAGGGTCTTGTGAAGTGACCAAAACCTGCTGCAACCACCCAGCAGACAGGGGGGGGGGGAATAAAAACCAAACAACCCCCCACCCCACCCTGCCAATCCTCAACAGAAATGCTCACAACAATGAAAACCTCTGACAGGAGGAAAAGCGCGGCCGGGTGGGCAGGCAGGTATCTTGCTCGGTTGTGGCTTGGGGGGCACTTTTTTCAGTGCCATTGTAACTTCGAACAGTCACTAAGCGAACTTTTGTAAGTCGAGGACTACCTGTACTTCATCACTTTTTTCCTTTTTCCTTTTTTTTTTGGTCATCAAGTTTTTGACACCTTGCTAGGTGACTGGTGGTACTTGGATATTGCCATATCCTAAAAGTGGTATAATGGGTGAAAAGGTTGAAAAGCCCTGCTATAGAGGGCTGGAAGTGAGGTGAAGGCTGTTTTCCAGAACTCATGTCCTCTGTTAAACAGTTAAAAGGGTATCTTTATATCCTAAATAAAAGGATATATGAAAGAAATCATAGTGCACTTAAGAGCATATACTGTGCTCCCCAAAACACCCAGAATATTTTATGGATTTACATATAAGATTATATATTTTATAGATAAAAATAGAGAGACTGTATACTGTATGTGTAATATTCCAATGAACACCCCTCTCTTCAGTTATAACTTTCTGATGGTTGTTTTCCCTCTATTCCAAACCAAAAAAAATGGAAATAATTATCCATTTTGTAATACATGAGCTGAAAAACAAGTTTTTTTAAAAAAAGAAATGTGTACATGAAAAAATTTATTAAGTTAAAGATACATAAAATATATTAAAATGTTTTTATTTAAATATGGAATTTATATTTCACAGGAATCTTAATGTCAGATCACATAAGCAATAGATATTTCATAATTGTTATAGTTCTAGAATACTGAGGCTGCTGAAATGAATGCTCTTTTTTATCATGATCATTTCAAGAATTGCGACATCTCTCAACTTCTTTTCTGTGGGACAAATCTGGCTTCAAATGTTATCCATGAGCTAACTCTGTGGTGATTTAATCCTTGATGGCAATGCTTTTGAACAATACGGAAATTATAGACAAATGGGCTTTTTTACTGGGAGGGTGGCTGGATTAACTGAAATCCTGAGATCTGAGTCACAGGGACTTACTTTATCTAAATTAATCTTTATTTTCTGTTGTTTCTAACAATTTAAATGATGAAAGTATTGTTGACATTGTTCAAGATTAACTCAAAGCTTGAGGGTGTTAGAAGTTGATTAAAGTAAATATATATAAACCTTTGGCAATCTCATCTTCACAAAGGAAAATTAAGCTTAGTTAGAAAGTGCTTTATTTTTGAGATTTTTTTTCAGTTTCTTTCTAGGAATTTTAATGAAAAATTACTTTTTGAAAGTCCTAACTCATGGTAAAATTCTCTCATTGTAGTGCTTTTGAAAAAGAATACTGTAGTTGCAACTTCTGGTTCTCAAATTGGTAGATTCAAGAGATTGTTAATGCAATAACTAGCTGCAAACTTTTCTTTATCAGAGAAGAAATCATCCTCTGCCAGTTCATCAAAAGGCTATTAGAAAGAGGGTATATGGATATATATTGGTTTTAAATTGAGAATAGTTCAATTGTTGGAAGTCTTGTGAGTCAATCCCATCCATGTCAATAACTTTTGCTAAAGAGAACTCTATGGGAATCATGCTTTGAAAATAATTGCTTTCTTACAGAAGTGGATATGAAAGTATAGGTCTGAGATGCAGACTTGATGTATATTATTTCTCTCTTCCTCTTTTTTTTCACAATTCTCTATATTCTGCAGTGGCCCTTACTCAGAATTAGAAAAAAATAGGCAGGATTCTTCTGTTCCAATTGTCCCAAAACATTTGGGAATCTGCATCATACTAAAATATGTTTCTTTATCCTCATGAAATGTCTTGGATTTATGTGATAGAACAGAGCTAGTATGTCTGTGTTGTAAAGATCCAGATGACAACCAAACTATAGCAGAGTTTCCTGCCATCTATAGATTTTTGCAGCTTGTGAGGATATCTAATTTGGGCTGGGCTGGTTTATGCAACCTAACTGTAAAATGCAAAATGTTATACTTTTCTGCTGCTCTGGCTTTTCATCTCACTTTGCCTTCCTCAGTTCCAGGCAACAATAAGTGACTGGATATTAAAATAACCCCAGCTGTGGAAATTTGGTGAGGAGTGTCTAGGTGGCATTGCCTGGATTTCATTTTAATGTGAAGATTGCAAAGGAATTGAGACAACGTGACTTCTGGATTAGATGTCGTGGTGCAACGGGTGCAGGAAAACGGGGCTCTATTTTCCACGTCTGATTTCGCTCTGCTGGGAATCCTAAAAAGGGTCTAAAGTCACCCCCAGAGAGACGATGAAGAAAAAGGGGACCCTCATCAATCCCGGAGGGGTGGCGGCCCTTCCGTTTGATCTGAGGAAGCCCTTCAAACCGGCAGAAAAAAGACTGGCTGCATTTATGTGGCCAGCCAGAAGCCAACAATCCAAGATAAGGATTAACTAGCAACCTCTGAACAACACAGATGGAACTGTATGAGAACGATCCTCTCTTTATAATTCCTAAAGCAAAGAATCTCCCAGATGATAGAGAGAAGGGGAATTTCCGCTCTGTTCTCCCAGGAAAAGAGAAACGGCGAATAACTTTCTTGGGGGGGGGGAATTAGAGAAAACTACAAGGTTAATTTTGATTTAATATAGAGACATAGCTTTGACAGATTTGGGAACTAAAAATATTTTTAAGACTTTCTTTTTGAAAAAGATATTTGGAAAGTTGGTGAAATAGATTTAGACTTAAAAGCTGGAAGATGGATGTTTATGACATCTAGTGGTAAACCTTGGCATTACAATTTATTATACAAAGAAAATTTGGCATGAAGCCCAGACTCTTTGTTGTTCCTGGAAACTTTCACTTTTGCAGACTGCAGCTGGGAAAAGGGGGGGAATCTTTGGGCTGTTTTATCTGTATGAAGGAGACAATAAGCCATTCTAAATTGGCCGGCCTGGATTACAAATATTGAGTGACTTTTAGTTTCAAGAATTATCAAGAAATAATAAGAAACAATGGGAAAGTTGCTTCTGGATTATTTCTCTTTGGAAGAAACATGGATAATCAACAAGAAAATGTAAATGGACTTCAGAAAGAAATTCTTTCTATGTTGAAATCAATTCAAGAGACAATTGTTTTAAATTATGAGGAGACTAAAAACAATTTAAATAACATAAATGAGCAATTCTCCAACTTAAACTTACAAGCAAAAAACATTCAGAAAATGACCATAAAAATGAACTAGCAACTCAGAAACAGAAGAAAAAATAGAGAAAATTGACATAAAGATAGAGGATTCAAAAGGACAAACCAACAAACAGGCACAGATAAATAAAAATGTGGAAGACCCAGACATAACACTGGAAATGGGAAAGACATTTTACTTTTCAAGACTTCAGAACACAATTGATCAAGGAAGAAGAATTGATAGAATGGATGACAGAGCTGTTAGGAGAAATGCTGAAAACTGGGGAACAAGAAACTAAAAGAGAAACTGAAGGAGAAAGAAAATGGAAGCTCTTTAACGAATATAAATGGATTAAGCGTTTTTATAAAAACACTTTAATTAGAGTGTCTTTTTTATTCCAAATAATATATACAGAAACAGAGGAAGAAATACTTGGTGACCTAAATGCACTGACTTGCAAAGTTATTTGGCAAAGGAAGAAAGCTAGAGTAAGACTGAGGAAAATAGAGGTCCTGACTAATTAGATGAGGTATTATACCATCTAGTTAGAAATAAAAGGACCATTATAAATTAGAAGGATGTGATTTGTAACTAGGATAACATATTTTTTATAAGATGAGAAATATGAAAATACTAAGAGGCGACCCTCTTAAGGGAAGCTTTAATTACCCAAATGTAATTAATTATGAGAAAAATGATAACTGATAAAGTTATTTTGAATATTGATGGGAAATTAAAATTGAAAAAAAGAGAGAGAAAACAAGATATGGATTGAATAAGAGAACTCTGATTGCAAATACATTTGAGATATGTTTTGGCTAGAGAAGATATTATAAACCGATATTATTGACATTATGTAAAACATTAGAAACATGTGATGAAAATGTTTATATTTAATTGTATAGGTATTAATAGCAGTAAGAATTATACTTGCATAGTGTGAAAAAATGATTATTATTGGAAGAAGAGAGGATCATAGAAATACTGGATTGCGTAGTATTGGATATTTTGAGTGAAAGTTGTATATACCACTGAATGATAAAGGAACCCAGACACCGAGTTGTTTATTAAGTACTTATGATTGTAAAATTTGAAATTAATAAAATATTTACACAAAAAAAAGGAATTGAGACAACATGAGAAGAGCAGCCAGGTACACAATCAGGAGGTTGTAATGGGAAAGGTATCATATGTATCTAGCATTCTTTCCCTTCTATGCATAGGCACACTAAAACAGTTCTTTGCCTTAAATGTTCTTACAGCAGCAAAACAAGGGTTTGGGATAACCAACTGTATTACAGAACTGCATACAGTACACACCAGATGTGATTGTAATAGTACCTGTACATTGTTATTTATAAAAGAAAGGGTGTGTTCATAGAATATCATCCAGGCTAATTGTTTATTGCCTATATTTCTGCAGGCAACCAATTGTTGCCTATATCCCTGTAGTTGTACTGTAGGTAAGACTTTATGGTCCTCTAAGCCAATTCTTAGCTTGTTAGGTGCTTGGCTTTTCAGCAACAGCCATTACTTTGTTCAGGGATGATTAGTGTTTCTGAAATCCAAATATATGTATGTATAGTATATATAATATATGTTATGGTCTGCATGCCTATAAATCTATAAAACAAAGTAATTTGGTTTGGTTTTTTTCTTCTTTTTTAAAGTACGTAAGGGCTTAACAATATAAAAGATAATAAAACTAAAATCAGCAAGAAAAAAATGGAAGTAAAAGAAATACACAGTACCAAAAGAAAAAGCAAGAAAAAGGATATTTTAAGTAGTGATTCTTGATCTTCCTTACAATAAGTATAGGCAGATTTAATATTTCTCTACATTCTGTAAGATTATATTCATAATTCACTTATTTCCGTAACATCCCATCCTCCATTCACAAATCCCAAAAACATTATGCGCATGCCCAAGATGGCGGATCTGCGCATGCCCAAGTTCTGCGCATGCCCAAGATGGCGGATCGACTACGGCTCGCTCCGTAGTATACGGACCCGGCAAGTGGGTATGGGGGTGTTTTGGGGGTGCCTCGGGGGGCCTGCGGCGATGGGCGGGTGGGTGATCCCCCGCTCGGACCCGTTTTAGCCCGCCCGGCCCGTTTTTGGCCCGCCCTCGACCCGTTTCGGCTCGTCTTCAGCCTGGGCCCGTCTCCAGTCTGGGCCCAGCTTGGGCGACTGTAGCTGGAAGGACTCGGCTTGTTCGATCGCAGCTGGGAGGACCCGGCCGCAGCTGGGAGGACTCGGGCGGCTTGGAAGGACTCGGGCGGCCGGGAAGAACTCTGGCCGGGAAGATCTTGGGCGGCCTGGTGGTGGAGGCCTGGCCTTGACCTCGTTATTCGGCTCCCCGGCCCGGGCGCTGGCCTGCTTCGGTTGGTTGGGCGGCCTGGCGTTCGGTCCGTTTTCGGCCCGATTCTGCGGCTTGGAAGGACCTGGGCGCCCTGGAAGAACTTTGGCGGCCTGGCGGTGGAGGCTTGGCTTCGGCCCCGTCATTTGGCTCCTTGGCCCTGGCGCTGGCCTGCTCCGGTTGGTCGGGCGGCCTAGCGTTGGTTGGGCGGCCTGACATTCGGCCCGTTTTCGGCCCGATTCTACTCTCCAGTTGCCCGGCTTCCCAGCCTGGGCGTTGGCCCTGTTTCAGTCGAGAGGCCTGGAGGCGGAGGCTCCAGTTCCGGCCCTGCTCTCCCCCAGCCCTGGCTTTTCAGCGGAGGGCCTGGTATGGCCCGGAGGACCCCGATGTCGACTTTGTCTTCGGCCGTTGGAGGCCCTGGTGAGGACTGGAGGGCACAGAAGAACGTGGCCCCGGCTTTGTCTCTGGCCGGTGGAGGACCCAGTATGGCCTGGAGGATCCTGGCTTCGGCCCCGTTCCGGCCGATGGAGGACCTGGTGTGGCCGGGACTGAAAATTCTTTTCCCCCCCCCTTCTTTTTCGATCTCCCACAGCCGGACTTACGACTTAACCTATGTACCCTAGGACGGTCCTATTGGCCCTGCGCGACTCACCCCTCGCGCAGGCCTGGCCCAATAAGATCTCAAGGGCCCACCTCGAGGATGGGGTTTGGAACCCCGAGAGGTGGCATGCAGTGGGTTCAAACAGAAAATTATTTAAATTGGCCAAACTGAGGTTCTTTTTAAAGGGGTGTTTTAACAAATTTTTAGGGGGAACAAGGGTGGTTGGGAGGGGGGAGGTTCACCTTAGGTCAGGACCAGCCATGTCTGGGGGTTGCGG
>NW_015386397.1:3201439-3242395 GCF_001527695.2 Protobothrops mucrosquamatus
ACCGCTGCTGCGCGAGCTGCACTGGTTACCAGTGGCCTTCCGGGTACGCTTTAAGGTGTTAGTTACCACCTTTAAAGCGCTCCATGGCATCGGACCTGGATATCTCCGAGACTGCCTTCTGCCACAGATTCCCTCTCACAGACCGGTACGCTCCCACAGAGCGGGCCTCCTCAGGGTGCCGTCGGCCAAGCAATGTCGGATGGCGACCCCCAGGGGGAGGGCCTTCTCTGTGGGTGCCCCCACCCTCTGGAACGAACTACCCCCCGAGATCCGGACGATTCCGGATCTCCTAGCTTTCCGCTGCGCCCTCAAGACATGGCTTTTTCAGCAAGCGGGTCTGGCCTAGGGAGAATTTTAAATAGGGACAATTTTAATTATTATTTTAACATGACACAGCGGTAAATATTTGTTTTTAATTGGTTTTTATTGGGGATAGCACTTTGTACTGTTTTAATATGCTGTGAGCCGCCCTGAGTCCTGTGGGGAGAAGGGCGGCATATAAGTTTAAATAATAAATAAATAAATAAATAAATTATCATTTCTGTCTAAGTCACAAAAAGTCTAAAAAGGTTTCCAGAATTTATAAAAGTATTTCTTACTTTGATTCTGACCAAAAAAATCCACTTTGTATTCTTTGCTTCTGACAATTGTGATCTTTAATTCACCAAGTTGCTCATGAACATTGAATCTCCATTCAAACTTACTTTTTCTCCCATTTCAAAGGTATCATCAAAGCTTTAGAAACCCTGTTTTCTAAATCCACTGATACATCTTTTATTGGGTCATTTTTCATTGCTTGGCTTATCATTTCTATGATGGCTATCCTCTCTATCATTTAAACCACAATTTCTTTATCTTCAAATGTTTCTCCATCAACTAGAATTTTTTTCTTTTTTCTTTTTTATGCTGCCTGGAACTTTAGTCCCCTCTAGTATTCCATTTTTATAATCACAAAGTCTCACATTTCTTTATTTTCAAATTTCAACCAATTATCCTAATACACCGAACAATTTATGCTCCCACAAAGATATTCTTAATTCTTCTAGTCCCTTAATACATTTTAAAAAATTTTGAATTAAATTTTTATTTTGCTCTGTTGCCATTTATTTTATATTCTTTCAAATTTTTAAGTTTCTCCTCTTTTTTGGGAGAAAGTTCTATTCTCTATGTAGGTTTTCAAATTTATTACTTGGAAAATCACTTTTAACTTTAAAATAACTATAAGTCCAGAAATGTTTAGAAAGTAAGGTTGCATGAACTTGGTTCCTTAAAGGCCTTGCCATAGTTGAGGTTTTGATGGCTTTTCTTTTCTCCTGGCACTCAGACCTATGGTACAACTACTATCCTGTGATCTCCTTGTGAGGAGCAGTTGTTTGGAGTACAAGTGGGCAGTCTCTTATCTTTTCCTTGCCTTGAGTGGTTCCATTCAACCAGGTTTCTTGCCATTCCATTGGTCTCACCCCTATCCTTGTCTCCATTCCTTCAGAGATGTTTTAGCTTGCCATTGGCTCACCCAGAATTTTGCTTTATTTTTTGTTTCTGTATAAACTACCTTCATTCCTTTTTCTCTCATCATTTGGCCAAAATTTGTTTCCAAAGTCAGTATAATTTCTTCTTCTAATCTCCCTATTTCGTGCCTTCACTCTTCTTATGCTTAATTGTTTGAGCAGCATCTTTCTTAAAAGGTGTTGTTCCCAGCTCGCAGCTCCTAAGTTTCAGTTGCCTTAACTGGTATTTCTAGGACGAAGAGGATTTGATAGCTTGGAACAGCCTTTTCATAAGAATCATTCAGGATTTTTTTTTCATGCGGGAGGATTGCAAGAAATTTATTTTTTCTGCATAATTGCTGATGAAGAATTTTTTGTTTTTATGGGGTCTGTGGCAACTCAACATGGGCCAGTGAGTTATATTGCAGCATTAATATTGCAGAGTTAGAAGCAAGGTGGATGCAGATTATCTTTTGAGACATTGAGGATGGTGGTAGTTTGAACGTGCCCAATGTGTTCATGTTTCTTTAATATATATGTAGATAGCCTCTCTTCTCCTGCCATCAGAAACAATTTCTTTACTTCTTTCAATTGCACTGAATTTTCATAACATGACTTTTCCTGCTTGCAGGCATGCACCAGGGCAGTGATGGCAAACCTTTTAGAGACCGAGTGCCCAAACTGCAACCCAAAACCCACTTATTTATCACCGGGTGCCAGGTGGGTGTGGCCCACTGGGTGGGCGTGGCTGTGGTGATCATGGCAGATTGGGTGGGTGTGGCCAAGTTGGGCGTGATCACCTCGATGTTGCTCGTGGGAGGGACGCCTGTGGGGGCCGGGCAGGGTCAGGGGGTCTCTGGCAGGTGGGGCAGTGGGCAGGAGGCTCGTCCTGCTGGGTGAGGTGAGGCGAGGCGAGGCAAGGCAGGGCGGGGGTGCCATTGTCACAGGGCAAGGTGAGGCTGGGGCGGCTGCTGCCTGACACCATCAGCCCCTGCACACAGAGGCTAGTGAACGCATGGGTACTGGGATGCATCCGACCATGTGGGACCTCGGCGAGTTAGTGGGCGGCTGGTTGAAGAGGGACGGTTGCCATCTCTGGGACATGGCGCGCGTGCCCACAGAGAGGGCTCTGAGTGCCGCCTCTGGCACGTGTGCCATAGGTTCGCCACCACTGCACTAGGGTTTTTTTCCTTTCCATTTTTCAACTTTGGGAAAAGTAAACTAATAAAAACATGACAGCTGTTTTTTCCTATGTAAGATCATGATCCTTCTGGCCAACAACCTGAGTTCTCGGGCAAGGAAATTTTGCAGCATTGTTTCTTGAGATCTTTTAAAATAGAAATGCCTGACTTTAAATGTAGGATCTTCTGTATATAGACTACTATCTGGCTGTTGAGCTGTTTTCTGTTCTGTCAACCCTTTTTACTTTTCTCCCTTTTCAAAAACCAGTGAATAAATTCTATCAAGTAGCAAAATGCACAAACTGAACACTTGAGATATCCACGTGATAATTTAAACCAAGTCTTTAGAACTATGCAAACAGAGGCTTGGAGCTTGATTTGATTAGATAGACTTAATTTAGTGACTAAGAAGTTCATGTTAGGGCACAAATTTAAGGTGGCATGGAGATTCCAGATGTCTTAATTAGATTGCTTTTATAATTACCCACCCTTAATGGATTGTTGTGTATCCAGTCAGTGCAGCAGATAAGAAAGAAAGAAAGAAAGAAAGAAAGAAAGAAAGAAAGAAAGAAAGAAAGAAAGAAAGAAAGAAAGAAAGAAAGAAAGAAAGAAAGAAAGAAAGAGAAAGAAAGAAAGAAACCTATAACTTGTCTGAATTATATATACAGAATAGCATGGAATAATACTGTATGCCATCTTTTAGGATCTATTATCAGGATGTGACCTATTCAGTTGTTCAGAAATGTGTGTGTGTGTGTGTGTGTGTGTGTGTGTGTGTACTATGGGAAACTTGGAAATCCTGCAGGAAACTTGGAAAAACAGATATGTGTGTTACGTTTTCAAGCAGCCACAGTATGAATATTTGGCTTTGGACACATATTTTAAGGCTTAGCCAAAAACAAGAAGATGACACAATATGTTTCTATAGTCTAGAGTTAATTATATGCTTAAGGATTGAATTATTTCTTTTTATATTACATGGATTTTTTCTGTTAGTTTTGGGGGGGTTTGTTCACATTTAATTTAGTTTAATCGGGATAATATATTTAACTTTTCTTTCTTCATGTGTAATCTCTATCTCTTTTTCCTTGGTGTTGTAACTTTTATATTTCACTATTTAAAACGTTATTAATTTCTGAACCCTGGAAGTTTTTCATTGTGGTAGCTATATATCTGAATGTCTTATATCTTATAATAACTGTTCTAGATTTATCATGTTATCAGGAGTTGAATAGGTAATAGGAAGAGCTGTTTCAGAATCAACTTTTATTTATGCAGCCTTGTCATTTACTTATATTTTTTGAAGTAGGATTCAGAAAATAAGATCAATATTTTTATTGCCTTTTGCTGATAATGTTTTGTCTTTAATCAGAGTCTTTACAATTATCTTCCTTCTCTACTCCTAGGATTTGTATAGATAAGCATTAGAAAGACATCTGAATTCAGCAGTTTATGAGAAGTGTATTTAAAGAGCAAAAATGTATTCAATAGAAAAATGCTAATGCATCCATGTAATAAATCAGGCAATCTATTTAAAGTATTATAAAACATTCCTCCCCACTCACACCTGATAAAATCACATCAAAAATCTAATTCAGGGAGCTGAATCTTGAAATTCCAAAGCCTGAGAATATTTTGCAAATTAAAGGACTTCAGAAGTCATTACAAAAACATATCTTGAGATAATTTTTAAATAAAACTCACCTAAAAATACACATAATATATATTGCCACTTTCCAGATAACAGATGTTTTGCTGCTTAGAACTGCTTAGAAAAGAAATCACTTCAAAATATTCTCATCTTTATCAGAGCTTCTCAGGATGTACAGTGGAATCCCAGCGCTGTAAACAGATTTTGAACTTAAGCTGTAAGATGGCTATTATCTTTTATAGCTACTTAGAAGTCCTTCTCTCTGTATGGGGATGGTTGGAAAATAGTTGAAAAAGAATTATAATCTTGTGGGATAAATAGGTATATGCTCTGCCAAAATCTATGTTCAAGATTTATATAAGGCATTTGTTTGTTTGTTTGTTTATAAAATTTATTGGCCACAAAAAAAGTATTACTATAAGGTAATACATCTACAGATTTGGAGGAGACCTTGGAGATCTTCTAGTCCTTGCTCATCTGTAAGATGATGCCACCAGAAGAAGAATAACAACACAGAAAGGTGTCTTTCTTGGCTTCGGGATTTAATGGTAGGGGAAAAAAGCAAGAACTATATGGGAGCCAAAATGTTCTTATTTCCCCTTTGGAAAACCTCCAATGCTCCCCTCCAATGACTCAAATTTAGTGCCATCAAAAGAATTGGGAGGTGTTTGGGGGTATAAGGGTGGAAATGAAATGAAACTCTATGAGAGACTTTCTGCTATCTCATAGCTTATACTAAAAAGCTATATGAATCTGTTAATGACTGGTCACTTCGTACCCTCATAGTGAAAAAGCATAACCAGGCATGAAAAATGCTGTGAAAGCATAGCATCAGCAGTAGCATTAATTAGCAAAAGATTAGTTCTCTAGTTGTATTATTGTAGTAATTTCTCCCTTACAATACCTTAGAAGAGAATTCCTACACTTAATTGGTACTAGATTTTATTCCTAAAACTGTATTTCACAGTTTTACATTTTGAATTAATTTATTTTGGTTATAGACATATTTTAAATCCTGAATTAGAATGCAAAGGACAGCTGTACATAACTAGCATTAAGGGACAAGACAGTGTGCATGTTCTATAGGGTGCTTATTATCTTGATAACCACTTATTATCTTGATAACCACTAGAAACAGAGACATCACTGCTGAATACTTAATTCTCACAGTGCTGTCTAATGTCTATGCGTATTTACTCATGTAATAAGGCTGTAGTATCATTATTTATCCTTTTTATTATCTTCTTTATTCATCCCTCTTATTGGGATGATATGATGATGATTGTGATTATGATGATGATGATGATGGTGTTGGTGTTGTTTTGCATGTACGCTACATGCACCTGAGACAAATTCCTTGTGTATCTAATCACACTTGGCCAAATAAAGAATTCAATTCTATTCCAAATGAAAGGTTATAATATTCATGTAGGCTTGAAGCCTCACTACTGTTAATGTTGACAATTTCCATAAGTTGTCCCCTTCTCCCCCCCCCCCCCCCCCCCCCCCCGCCCATGGGAAATTTCTGACTAACTTGAGATTTCATTTTCTTACACCAACAGGAGATGATCTAATAAACAATATTGCCTTATATATTTTGAAATCTCACAGGAGTTGATGGAAGAGAACTGAAGTTCTCTTTTATTGTTCTCTCTCTGCCCCCCTCCCTCCCTCCCTCCCTCCCTCTCTCTCTCTCTCTCACACACACACACACTAATCTTACAGTGCTTCCCTGTGGCAATAAGTTGGAATTACATCTTTTTGCTGTAAAATTGTCTCTTAAAGATTGAGATAATTTTCACCTCAAAATAAAAATGAAGAAAAGAAGATATTTTGAGCAGACTGGAAACAATTCTGTAGGCAACATGCTCAATTTCAAACTGTCCTATGAGCTGAATTAAAAATAAATGTGTATTCAATTCTCACTGATGGGAAGAACTTGTTCTGGGCTATACCAGTTTAATGCAGTGGAGTACATAGAATAGATGTAGAAAAGTAGCATTCAGATGTGAAGAGTAAGGTTTCCTAAAACAGCCTTTTCCCTGATATGTGAACTATCTATGAGTAGGAATCTTTTGTTCATTGTGGAGCATTCAATTACATAAAGCCCCACCTCCAATAAAATTGGTACAGGCCATGCACAAGATTATTATCTTGATGAAAACTAGACTGTAGCAAAGAAGAAAAGAAATTTCACCCTTGTCCATCCATGTACTGACCTTTTGCTTGTTTCCTTATAACTCAGTCAGATTTCTGCCTAGCTCTTCCCAGTGACCATAAATATGCCAAAGGAGCCCATGGAACTACTTGATTTCCTACAGATGTGTTTTTAAAGACTTGAAATGCAGCCCTGGTGTCAGTTTGGGAAGGCATGCCATATTTATGATGGTATTGCTTCAGAACATTTTTCTAAACCATGTGGATTTCAATAAGAGTATCAGTTGCAAAATAATATTTGGAGAAAATAAACCACTTTGACTTGAATTCTGTACTTATAAATGTTGGGAATAATAAAGATAAACACAGAAGCATTGTGGTGATAAAACCAGACAATTAAAATCTGCAAGTCACTAATATTCAACCCTTAAAAAAAAGAGTAAGCAAAGGAGGACTATCCTACCTTAGAGGAGAAATTTGTTCTTGTTTCATATATATTGTTAGCTTTTAGGTAAGCGAGGTTATTCACTGCATTATATATTCAATATGTTTTTAATGATTACTAAGGACAGGTACAAAATAACTAACATTTAGATTTTGCAAGAATTCAATATGCTTATAGCCTTATTATACTTGATTTGCAAAGCTATAAACCTTTTCCCTTAACATGTATATAGTATAAATGAATATGAAGAGTAATCAATCTTTCAAGAATACTACATCTTCTTCATCTTCTTCTTCAGATCAAATTACCAGATAGTATCTTTACACTACCAAGCTTTTGGTTGTATTATGAGACGCTTCTGTGAGATGAGGAGCGGTTTTTTTACAGAAAGCATATAAACATGGTTAAAACTTGGAACTAAAAACATAGGATATTTGTAATTTTGAGGCAGAGGTTCAGAAAATAAGCTTATTCTTGTTCTTTTCTACCCAAAAGTCCATTTTTTAAAATCTTGTCAACAGGATTTCTGTGGGCACCTATGGTCTTGTGCATGAAAGTTCTTTAAATGTAATCCACTTGGAAGTCAGCACCCACCCACCTTCCTAGAGAAGAAAATATTTTGGCGGATATTAAAAATGACAGAATATTATATTTCCCCAAAGGAAAAATGAAAATTCTTAGCCAAAGACAGCCCCAAGTCTCCCTCCCCCAAGCAGAAACCAACAGGCCAGCTTTTAGAAATGCAGATTTGATAATCCTTTCAGAAAGACTGGTACCAGGAAGCTTAGAGCTGATGGGATTAGAAAGACAAAGACCGCATGACACATTTGGCCTGTGGGCCGGCGGTTTGACCCCCCAATCTAGAGATTATTCTTCTCAATAAATGATTGCTGTTTCTATTTGTGTCATTCTTTTCCTGATTGAAAACTAGGACATCTGGTTAATAGAATCTGTTAAAAATAGCTGGACTTTTGGTGGCACTAACTCAGTCTCAGAATTTTGACTTGTTGGCCAGCTGATTTCACTGTTTCTTGAAATTATTCTGAATAAGAAGGATTTTTGAATTAGTTACAAGGTTTTATTATTATTATTATTATTATTATTATTATTATTATTATTATTATTATTATTATTATTATTATTATTATTGACTATTCCATTGTTGGACTTAACAGTATAGGCTCAAACATACAGTGTCTGTTTCTGGTCATTTGTTTTCTAATTTGCATTTGTGATCCTAACTGTAACTCTAGAAAAACAAGTACTAATTCCATGTGACAATATTTATCTTTAGAGTTCTGGAGAAACATCTCTTTTTTATTTGTACCTTCCCCAAAACTTTGCAATTTATCAGCAGAACCAATGACTTATGGTATGTATATAACTGGAATGATTCCATTCTATAAAGGGACTCCAAGAATTGTTCACATATCTATGGGCTTTCTCATTTTGTGCTGAGCTTTTAGATCTATGAGAGTTCTGGAACAATAGGCTGTTGACTTCAGCTGTTCTTCATGAATTGGAGGAAATGCTCCATCTAATTCCATAGATGCTGGCTTTAGCATTCAGTAATATGCCAACTGACATCACAGAATACCAGCACTGGAGCAATTGCTAAGATCTGCCTGATACTATGAAAGCTTTTGTTTATATTTCCAATGTCAAATCGTATCTGCTTTGAGCATTTTTAAAGAGTGTAGTTTCTTCCAATAGTGGCACAAATTTTAAAAGATACCCCACCCTATCCCATCCCTCATCTCTTCAGTTTAACTACAGATTTAGGGGAAAGAGCAGCATTGATTCCTAAAATAGCCAGATCCTTGTTTATATTAGACTCATTCCATTGTCATTTATTTTATGTCCAAAATATGTTAGCTTTCAAGCATGAGAAATATTTGCTTCAGTGAGGATATTAAGATCTCATGAGATTGATAATCATAAAATTTTTATCCCTGTTTTTAAAACCTCTTAAGCAGTTATTTGTTTATGTGCTTGCATCACTTTTTTAAAACTGCATAATAGCAACTAAGACCTGAAAAGATTGCCAACCATTTCATGTAATAATTGACTCTTCCATCTATTCATTGATTTCAGATCACATTTCACTACCCTGCTCCTACTAGATACTACAGAAAAATCAAAAATAACAAGCTATAACATAAGTTACTGAACACTTAACTTATTCTTTCAGAGACTTATCTGGCTGCTGAATTTTATATCAGTTGAATTTTCTAGATTAAACATGGAGCCTGAAAAAGCATATTACCATAATGAAAACTGTATGCCTTGTTTTAAGGAAATGTACTTTCAGAAAGGGACATAATTACTGTTAAGTCCGGAGAATAAGGCTGGCGCCGCTCAGTCTGGTCCCGGGCAGCTTCTGCAAATGCCCGGGACTCTTGCAACGTCCCGAGCCTGCCTCTTGCAGGCTCAGGACACAACAATTAGCATATCAACTGAAGCTGCAAAAGGATGCTACTGACTATTATCTCTATATAGGAAATCAAAGAGAGATTTGGGTCCCAAAATATATCCAAACTATATATCTTCTGTTTCTGGAAAAGTTAATACTATCCAGATTAGGAAGGATTCAAATTACTTGGAATTATGAGTATCTTACTATTTTGTCAGTTTCAGTTTTTTATGCTTCATCCAATCCATTACTGATTTCAGGGTACCAGTGAAGCCACACCATTTTCTGAAGATATTTCAAAGAGATAGACTAGATGCCATCAACATATTGAATGCATCTGGCTATATATTCAGTAGTTTCATATAGATCAGGGGTGTCGAACTGCTGGCCCGCGGGCCGGATGCGTCATGCCGAAACCGCGCCCACCCCATTGCTGGCATTGGAAAAAAAGTCACGACACGTCGTGACACATCACGTGATGTTGCGAGTTTGATACCTCTGATATAGATATTGGAAAACTTTAAAGGATGTCATATAATAGTTCCAGTCTCCAAATGACATTATCAGTGCCTATTCCTAAATTGCTCAATGAATTCTGAGGGATATCATGGTGGGTGGAATTGAAAATCATGAAGAAGTCAAGAGGAATCAATGGACTCATACCCTAGTTTTCATTTAAATATTATCCATCAAGCCAGCAAAGGATATTTCAATTATGTAACCCATTCTGAATTCAAATTGAAATGGGATAGAATAATGTTCCTTCCAAAACTATCTGCAACTAAGATTCTTCCACATTTTACTCAAACATGGAAAATTACAACTTTTTAAAAGTGGTCTAATATTTTGCCTCCTTTAAATAAGAGGGCATCTTTTCTCAGAGAAACATTTATAATATTAACTAAAGCATTACTGATAATTTCTGACTAAAAATTACAAGCTAAATTGGTCAAAGAACAAGACGCTAAGTGGTGGAATGTTTCACTCCAAGCAGTTTGCCTCCATCTTCTAGAACAGAAATTGAAATTGATCCTACGTATTCAGGGAGAATTTCTACACTTTCTGTAATTAGCTCTTCAGTCACAAACAGACAGGCCCATGTGCAAAATATTTTATCCACCAAAAAACTAATTAAAATTTAAAAACATAAAATGGAACTTTTGATGGTTCTGTAATTGCAGTCTGAGAGGTTACAGCAGTGGTACGGGACATCCTGAGACAACTCATCAGGTTCAATGTAGGCAGAAGACAACTCTTGTTTTCTTATTAGGGTTGTCTTCTGCCTACATTGAACCTTATGAGTCTTCCCCCATTCATACTCCAATGGTCAGTCTTTCCATCTTAGCCCTTGAGTACATTCATTCATTACTGCCTTGTCATGGCAAAGGGGCTTGCGTAACTCAATGAAGCTATGAGCTATGCCATGCAGGGCCACCCAAGACGGACAGGTCATAGCAGAGAGTTCTGACAAAATGTGATCCACTGGAGAAGGAAATGGCAAACCACTCCAGTATCTTTGCCATGAAAACCCCATGGACAGTACTAAAAGGCAAAAAGATATGATGCTAGAAGATGAGCCCCTCAGGTCTGAAGGTGTCCAATATGCTACTGGGGAAGAGCTAGTACTAGTAGCGCCAGAAAGAATGAAGCGACTGGGCCAAAGCCGAAAGGATGCTCAGCTGTGGATATATCTGATGGTGAAAGGAAAATCCGATGCTGTAAAGATCTTTTCTCCATAGGAACCTGGAATGTAAGATCCATGAATCAAGGCAAGCTAGACGTAGTCAAACAAGAGATGACAAGACTGAGCATTGACATCTTAGGAATCAGCGAACTAAAATGGATAGGAATGGATGAATTTAACTCAGATGACCATCAGATATACTACTGTGGGCAAGAATCCCTCAGAAGAAATGGAGTAGCCTTCATAGTCAAGAAAAGAATAGGAAAAGCAATACTGGGATACAATCCCCAAAATGACAGAATGGTCTCAGTTCGAATCCAAGGCAAACCATTCAATATCACAGTAGTCCAAATCTATGCCCCAACCACTGGTGCTGAAGAGGATGAAATTGACCAGTTCTATGAAGCCCTACAGCACCTTATAAAATTAACACCAAAAATGATGTCCTTATCATCATGGGGGATTGAAATGCTAAAGTAGGAAGCCAAAAGATAACCGGAATAACAGGCAAGTTTGGCCTTGGAGTACAAAATGAAGCAGGGCATCAAGAGAATGTCAAGAGAATATGATGGTCATAACAAACACTCTTTTCCAACAACCCAATAGACAGCTCTACACATGGACATCACCAGACGGTCAACACAGAAATCAGATTGACTATGTGCTCTGCAGCCAACGATGGAGAAGCTCTATACAGTCAGTAAAAACAAGACCAGGAGCTGACTGTGGCTCAGATCATGAGCTTCTTGTTGCAAAATTTAGGCTTAAACTGAAGAAAGTAGGGGAAAGCACTAGGCCACTCAGGTATGAACTAAATCATATTCCTGATGAATATACAGTAGAGGTGACAAATAGGAATTAGATCTGATAGACAGAGTGCCTGAAGAACTATGGACGGAGGTTCGCAACATTGTACAACAGGTAGCAACTAAAACCATCCCAAAGAAAAAGAAATGCAAGAAAGCAAAATGGCTGTCTGAGGAAGCTTTGCAAATAGCTGAAGAAAGAAGGGAAATGAAAGGCAAAGGAGAAAGAGAAAGATACACCCAATTGAATGCAGAATTCCAGAGAATAGCTAGAAGAGATAAGAATACTTTCTTAAATGAACAGTGCAAAGAAATAGAAGAAAACAACAGAATAGGGAGGACCAGAGATCTCTTCAAGAAAATTGGAGATATGAAGGGAACGTTTCATGCAAAGATGGGCATGATAAAGGACCATAATGGCAGGGACCTAACAGAGGCAGAAGAGATTAATAAGAGGTGACAAAACTACACAGAAGAACTATATAAGAATGAGCTTAATGTCCCAGATAACCACGATGGGGTGGTCACTGATCTCGAGCCAGACATCCTAGAATGTGAAGTGAAATGGGCCTTAGGAAATCTGAGCAACAACAAAGCTAGTGGAGGTGACAGTATTCCAGCTGAGCTATTCAAAATTTTAAAAGACAATGAAGTAAAAGTGCTACACTCAATTTGCCAGCAAATTTGGAAAACTCAACAGTGGCCACAGGATTGGAAAAGGTCAGTTTACATTCCAATTCCAAAGACAGGCAATGCCAAAGAATGTTCAAACTATTGCACCATTGCACTCATTTCACATGCTAGTAAAGTTATGCTTAAAATCCTACAGGCTAGACTCCAGCAGTATGTGGATCGAGAATTACCAGAAGTACAGGCAGGATTTTGAAGAGGCAGAGGAACTAGAGATCAAATTGCCAACATACGCTGGATCATGGAGAAAGCTAGGGAGTTCCAGAAAAACATCTATTTCTGCTTCATTGACTATGCTAAAGTCATTGATTGTGTGGATCACAACAAATTGTGGCAAGTTCTTAAAGAGATGGGAGTACCAGAGCATCTTATTTGTCTCTTGAGAAACCTATATGTGGGTCAAGAAGCAACAGTGAGAACTGGACACGGAACCACTGATTGGTTCAAAATTGGGAAAGGAGTCTGGCAAGGCTGTATACTGTCGCCCTGCCTATTTAACTTATATGCAGAGCACATCATGAGAAAGGCAGGGCTAGATGAATCAAAAGTTGGAATGAAGATTGCCGGGAGAAATATCAACAACCTAAGATATGCAAATGATACCACTCTAATGGCAGAAAGTGAAGAGGAACTAAAGAGCCTCTTGATGCGGGTGAAGAAGGAGAGTGCAAAAGTTGGCTTGAAACTCAAACCAAAAGTTGGCTTGAAACTCAAACCAAAATTCGAACCAAAATTCGAACCAAAATCATGGCATCTGGCCCTCTCAATTCCTGGCAAATAGATGTGGAAGAAATGGAGGTAGTGACAGATTTTATTTTCCTGGGCTCCAAGATCACCTCAGATGGGGACTGCAGCCAAGAAATTAAAAGACGCTTGCTCCTGGGGAGGAAAGCTATGGCAAATCTAGACAGCATACTAAAAAGCAGAGACATCACCCTGCCAACAAAAGTGCGTATAGTCAAGGCCATGATTTTCCCAGTTGCAATGTATGGATGTGAAAGTTGGACCATAAGGAAGGCTGAGCGACAAAGAATTGAGGCCTTTGAACTATAGTGCTGGAGAAGACTCCTGCGAGTCCCTTGGACTGCAAGGCGTTCAAACCGGTCAGTCCTAGAAGAGATCAACCCCGACTGCTCTTTAGAAGGCCAGATTCTGAAGTTGAAACTCAAATACTTGGCCACCTAATGAGAAGGAAGGACTCACTGGAGAAGGGCCTAATGCTGGGAAAGATTGAGGGCAATAGAAGAAGGGGATGACAGAGAATAAGGTGGCTGGATGGAGTCACTGAAGCAGTAGGCGTGAGCTTAAATGGACTCCAGAAGATGGTAGAGGACAGGAAGGCCTGGAAGAATATTGTCCATGGGGTCGTGATGGGTCGGACACAACTTCGCAATTAACAACAACAACATTGTTCAGTTCATCTTTCAAGCAGGTTAGATTGGGCAATTTGAGCCATCTAGGTTGTTTGAAGATAATATAGATAATGTATTTTGCCAAGTAAAATGATGTAATAGAAGATTACAGTCTTGGGCACAGCAGATTGAGAGTGAAGTGCCAGAAACTGATGGAAAGCCAGATTTTATATTTATGAATTTGATAATCATGAATTCAAGGAAAGTGATGATATTTATTTTGTGGATGTTTACTATTTTGATGTGTTTTCATGTAGTTTTATATTTTTATATGTTCAGAGTTAAGTTGGGTGGCTATGGAAATTGAATGAATGAATGAATGAATGAATGAATGAATGAATGAATGAATGAATGAATGAATGAATGAATGAATGAATTGGCCATGGCAAAAGGTCAGTTTTCTGTGTCCCCTTCTGCCAATCTAATCCATTAATTTCTGTGCTAACTAGGAAGGAAAGAAAACATCTTCCTCATAAACATTTCATAAATCAAACAGTTTGGTGGATTCTCTATCCTTTGTTTAATTAACACTTGATAGAAGGCTTTCCTTTCCTTTCCTTCCCCTTCCCCTTCCCCTTTCCACTATACTAAGTCTTCATGGTTTGCATTTCCATACTGATTGAAGAGGGGAGGATTTCTCTTACTCTGTAAGCAACATGGAAGCACAGATCATATCTCCTGACCGGCTATCCAATTTTTTGGCAGGTGAATTATTTTTGTAGACTTTTTTTTATAAGGTTGAGTGAGTGAAGAAACTTATAGCAAACATTTTGACAAACTGATTTATTCATTATCTAAGAACTTTATCATGATACCTGGCTTAAAAAATTATTGAAAGCTTTCAGTGACAGTATTGTGATCTGTAAAAAGAAGGGCTTATTTTTTTTTTGCTGCAAAAATCATCTTACTAAATTTATTGATTGATCACATTTATAAGGCTGCCCATGTCATAAAAACTGATTCTGAATGGCATACAACAATCAATAGAACAGCAAATATATAAAAATTACAATTTATTTATTTATTTTATTTTATTAAATTTATATCCCGCCCTTCTCCTTGCGGACTCAGGGCGGCTAACAATCGAGTAAAAATACACAGATAACATTACAAGATTAAAAATTAATTAAAAAGGAAATATTTAACTGTGATCTAATTAAAATTATAATTAAAACCCCCTCTAAAAGTTTTCCCCTAGGCCAATCCCGCAAGCTGGAATAACCATGTCTTAAGGGCGCGGTGGAAGGAAGGGAGATCAGGGATCACCCTTATCTCTGGGGGCAGTTCATTCCAGAGGGTGGGAGCTCCCACAGAGAAGGCCCTCCCCCTTGGGGTCGCCAGCCGGCACTGTCTGGCCGACGGCACCCTGAGGAGACCCACTCTGTGGGAGCGTACAGGTCGATGGGGGGTAATCTGCGGCAGGAGGCGGTCTCGAAGGTATCCGGGTCCGATGAAGTCATCTTAGAATATTTCTTATTCCCCAGGACCCTCAGGCCTAGAGACATAACCAGATCTTGAGGGACTTTCAGAATGATTATCCAAATACTTCAAGGAATTCACTTGTTCCATCTTCTTACCGTTAGAGTCCATCTATGTCTCTTTGGTCTTTTAGCAAATACTACTTCAATGATTTTGTAATAGTTTATCTGTAAGTATTTCCTAGAGTAGGTACCAAATTCTGTCAGGATTCTTCTCATTCCAATTATTGTTGTTGACATGAGTTGGCAAATGGTGTTCTTCCTCCTTAGGCCAATGAACTGCTGAAGCCGCACAATGTGTTTATGAACCACTGAAACTACACAGTTTAATAGTCAGTTTTTAGATGTTTATGGAAACATTGCTTAACTTCAGCAGTTCATTAGCTTGAAGAAGAACACCATCTACCATTTTTAGTAATAGGAAACAGGAAATCTATTTTTAAGTATTGATGGTTCACAATCAATACTTGATTGTGTTCTTATCCTGGAGATTGCCTATATAAGTAAACACAGTCTTGATACTGATATTTATTCAGTTAATTTATCCTGACTAAAAGAATGACATATTTCAATTTCTTTAAGACTTGGGTTTGGAATGCTATGTCTAGGAAAAGACTTGGGGTTTTTTTTGGAGGACAAGAAAACTGAGAAAAATTATGGCACTCAGATGTAAACTCATGCTCTGGATCAATGGTATAGAAACAACTACAAATGAAATAATGGCAAGGCAAGGTTACAGAAGAAGGTGTAAATTACATGTACTTTACCTTCCGCCTTTTCTGTCATGTCCTCTTCTTTTAGGGGCTATAGGGTGAAGGCTGAAAGTTGAAGAGTCCAAGTCTATCAACCTCTCCTCTCAACTTGTGATAGCAAATGAAAATATTTGGATAAGGCATAACACAGAGGCCATTTTATTTACATATGAGAGACCTATCTATACATACATCAAAAGCCTCCTTCTTTTATTCCAACCTCCTGCAGCACTCCTCTTGTCTTTTAAGCAGCTAAATACATTATTTAATGTTCCACTTTGCCATGGTTACATTAATTAGGGTGGTTAAATCAATATTGTCAGACTTTCTATACTCCTCACTCCCAAGCTTGGAAAAAGCACAATAGATCACAGACAGGAGTGTTTGAAGGGTAGGAGTCAAAGCTAGCAAGACACACCTTGTGCAGATGTCCACTGCCCTTTCCCCATGCCCTTTCAATATGTTTTCGCTGTGTTTACAGATAAAAGCCTCACATTTTTTCTGGAATCAAGTGAACAGACCATGCCTTTCTTTATAATATTTGGAAATCAATGTGAAATTATATGTGTGTGAGAAAAGTAGACTGGTAATGAATAAAATAAAATTTGGGACTTTAGGAATATTCAAAATGATTAATATGAGTTCTTTCATAATCTTTCCAGCAGTCAATATTATAACCATCGTTTGGGGGCGAGAGAGTTAAAATCTGAAAATATTAATTAGCTTTAGTTTGAATACTAAGTCCTTGCCAATATTTTGAGATGAAGTAGTTTACAATTCAAAGGCTCTTCTCACAGTCACTAGCCTTGCTTCTCTTATTCTGTGCTATAATTTTGTGCTGCTTTCATTAGAGCTGCCTATAGCTTTGGTAGATGAGAAAGGAAGATTATTGAAGGGCCATTCACTGTCAATGGAACAGCAAAAAACCATCACTTTTGCTACCTTGTCCTTGTTTTCTTGCTACAAATGGAAGGAGGAAATGCTGCTCCTTCTGACTGACTTTGAAATGGGTGTTGGTAGCAAGATGATATGGTGGTTTGCTGCTCTCTTAGATGCCATAGTAATAGCAGCCACGCACTCTGTAGTTCATTGCAATATTTTCCATGAATTGGGAATTGAGCTATTAATTAATTGGTTCATTGTCAACACTATCCTCCCATTATGATAGGAATATAACAGGCAGCACTGTCCAATTGGAGTATCTCCAATAATTATTACATGTAATAGCATGTAGTTCCATTCATGAACTCTGCTTCTGTTATTATATTACAGTAATAATACTGAAGATATACAAACTAAAGATGCAAAAATCATTGTGTTCTCCTTTTTCATTTTAGACATTGTGATGGAATCATACACAGCAACTTGTTACAGTCATTGCTTAACAACAATAATTGGAAACAAAATTCCATTGCTAAGCAACAAAGTTGTTAAGCAAGACATCATGTGACTGACTTGTGATTTTGTTGCTGGATTTTCCATTGATTGCTTGTCAGAAGCCGACTGTGAAATGCACAAATGGCAATCACATGATCATAAGTGTGAGGACCAATTGTAAAGTTTCTTCTTCAGCACTGTTGTGATTTTGAACAATTGCTAAAGAGGAATGTTTTTAAGCAAGGTTTACCTATATATTTTTTCTGACAATGCTTGAGTTCTCAAATAATTGGGAGGAGGAACTGAAAAATGAAAGTTTTGCTGCCTAACTTAACTATGAATTTTTAACTCCTACACCTTGATATCCGCAGTGCTTATTCAAGTACATTATTCTTTATTATGTCTTCATTATACACATTTTTGGCTGAATTTTGTGATGAGCAATAAGAATAGCAAGATCTCAGATTAAGGGGTGGATTCAAAGTCAACTTCGCGGATTTCCACAGCAAGCTGAGATTTTGTCAAAATGATGAAGCAGCCATTCCAGTCACAGTACACTTTTGCACCTTGAGGACAGTATCATGGCCAAACACTAAAAGGGTGGAGCTTGTACTGCAATGTTGCAGTACAAGTTTTTATCTTGTTTATCTCTGCAAACATCTACATACAATTATGGAACCAAGTTGAGAAATAGATCTTTAATTGTATTGCTTCATGTATTACTGATGAGCTGCCATTTTACTCATATGAAGTGATGCTTGTATATAAACATATAAGTATACTGTCTATCTAAATAAAGATACACTATTGCAAAAGCCATATCATAAATATATATTAAAATATTAAAATTAAAATGTTTCCTCCATTAAGTGAATGGGAAAGAAAACACTACAATATCATTCTTGTAAAAGTTAAATGAGGACATAAGTAAATAATGCTGCTTGAATCTGACAAAGACTGTTGTGAGCTCATTCTTACTCTGCCTGTAATACCAATATGTAATTCAATTATATATTTCAGAAGGTTCCTATGGATCACTGTTTTCAGTAGTTTTTTCCATATGATAAAAGAACTTATTAGTCTTTAAATTGTTGTATTGGGATCTGGAAGTGGATCAATAATCGAATCAATAACTGATTTTATCCTTTCCTTTCTAAATATACTCTGTAGCATTCTCAGACTTTGCCTGTTATTGCTACATCTTGGTTGTATCATCATTCCTTATATTATTCTTACATTATATTATTAGTAATGGTTAGCTGGAAGCATAGCATGCTACTGATTAAACTAAAAATATAATATACCTTGGAATTAGATTGCAGTGCAAAATGCTTTGGATTCAACATCTGTGGGATATTTTTAAAAAGTAGTGAGGAGAGCCTTATAAGCAAAAAAAAGTCAGAAGCAAAGACAGGTAGACATTCTCTGTTTTAGACATCAGAAGAAACAACAGGGAAGGGATGTAGATAAGCTTAGAAAGCTGTGATTCCTATTTGAACTATCAAACTTAGAATGATGGAGATCATATATCTGTATTTTCTAATAGAAAACCCTTTGTTTGCTTATTATGTGTCCATTTGGGACCTGGGCAGATAGCATACATCCTCTGGATTTCTGCAATGTTACCAAAACTCCTAGCAGTACCTGAGTTCTGCCTTTCCTTAATATCTCGGTACAGTCAGAGACTGGAGAAAGCAGTCTCCTTCCTGTCTCATGATCTTACATCTAAGACACAGTGAATTAGGAATACTAATAGTAATCTGCCCACTCCAATCACTCTGATTAGAATGATGGTCGGACCCTTGTGTCAGACCAAGAGAGATATTAAGGAAAGGGTCACTCTCAGCTTAGAGTATACCTACTGATCACTGAAATAAATATTTTTCCTTTGTCTCCTCCCTACCAGGGCTGTTTACATAGCACAGCATAAGTTTATTTATTTCCTTTTCTGGCATATGTGCTTTAACACTGTCCTCTGCAGTGTCTGTCTGACTAGAATAACACTGGAGCTTGTGAAGGTTGTTGAATCAGATCAGAATGGGCTGCAGCTCTCCATTGAGTCTCCTTTTATTTGCTTGTTTGTTAAATTTATTTGCTGCCCTTGTTTGTTTCGAAGTGATTCTTTTATATAAATGAAAATCTAAGCCAAAGAACTTGATTTTATTCCATGGCATCTGCAGAAAGGGCTAATATAGGCAAGATGACATGCTCCATCCCTTTGTATGTTTAGGCAGTGATCACAGTACTGCAACTGGCATTTTGCTTTTTTAAACCTCCACCTTCAGAAATATGACTGAACCAGATATATCCAGGAGCACAGCCCTAGTCATTGTTTTAAAACTAATTAGCTGGAATGTTTTTCAGAAGATCATGCAATATTTCCTCCATATTTAAACATGAATAATAATAATAATAATAATAATAACAACAACAACAACAACAATTATTATTATTATTATTGATAATAATTAATGATAATTAATAATAATAAATCTGAAGTCTTTTACTGCAAAATATAGTTTATAAAGCACAATATTTGGCTTCACAGCATGTGCTGTTAAAACCAAATAAATCACATTGTAACTTTGCATACTTATGTCAGCTCTTTGAGATATCCAGACATGTAACCAAAACCCTGAGTACTAATGCTACCTTTATTGTAAGGTTACACTAATAGAATCTTACAAATTCTTCCGTCCCTTGCCTTTACTTTCCGGGAAACAAGGAAGTGTCCCTTTTGAGATCCTTTCTTTACTCCCATCCTTTTTTTGGACTCAGATTTCTCATACTGTTGTCTAGGCTGTGGCTCTTTCTCTATCTCTCAGAGTTATTCTCACAGCCTATTACATCTTAAATTAATGGAATACTCTTAAATTAATGGAAATTGAATATATTTATGCTGAATATATTTAGTCAAATTGAGTTTTAAAAGCTTGGTATGGAACTGATAATGAATAAGGGAATCTCTGGTTTTAATTTTCTTCTACACTATGGTAGAGGGCTGGAACTTCAGCATTATCATGCAAGATTTGTTGTTGTTGTTTAAACCAACCAAAATGCGGAATTAGCCTGGATTGGGACTTTGATATGGAAGAATTAGCCTGGATATGGACTTTGCACTACGCTGCTCTAATTTTGATTAGATTTTTATTCCTCTCATGCCTACTATTTCTCATGGAAGAAAAATGCTGTTTAATTTAGTCCTTTTGGAAGCCTGTCCAACTCAGTCATCCATCTTCAGTAAGGGAATATTAATACTAATTTTAAAGGGATATTAAATATGTTCAGAGACCTGTCTGTTATTAAAAGTACTGATATGCTATTTCACTGGCTTCATCCTTTGTACTGTCAAGATTTGAAAGCAAGTTGAGTAATAGTATAGTTAACACTGGGTCAAGGAGTATGCCAGATAAACAGCAAAATCAATAAATACCTAAGAAATAATTTATATTATTAACTACTCATGGTAACAGAAAGTGGCAAGAAGGGATGTACTAAAAATGAGTTGTGTCCCTGTTGATCTGCAAATAAAATTCCACTGATAATTCCATTGATAATAAAAAGTGACACTATATGGGGAGAGGTAAGTAATACACTGGAATAACATGAACATGTTTGGGTAAATCTGGGCTTTGGCTGCACATACTGCTCCAAATATGCCAAAAACTACCAATATTATTCTTACCTTTAGTAGGGATGCTGTATATGGCATAAATAAATTAAGGTTAGTAACCTACTGTATCCTTTCTCGGTGTTACAAAAAAATCTATGTGAAAGCCTCAATTGAACAAAACCATGATGGGAGGTAGAGGTTAATATCTATGAGCTTATTTAATGACAAAATTGATTTATGAAAGAGTATGATTTGGACTGTAAGAGGTAAAGAGCATAAATTAACAACTAAAATGAACGAGAAAGAAAAATAATGGCTAGAGACATTATCTTGGAGAAAGAATGTGGCAGTCAAAAATACTCCTTTTTTAATTTTCTTTGACATAAGAAGGGAGGAGACATTCCAGATGTTGTTTCTATAGTCTACATCAATAAAGTAGACCTCAATATTTTATCTCCTGAGTGGCCAATCAGGAAAGTTTTCTAGATAGATAAACCATCTGAACTATAGAGAAAAGGATTAATTGGCAATTTATAAAGCAAATGATGGAAAACAAAGGTGTAATTTTAACTATAAATGAAATGGTTAAAGTATATTTCCAAAAATGTGAATTAGTGTCATATGCCTAGAAAGGTGCCAGAATTATGATTTAGGACAGTATGAGGTTTAACAATTAGCAAAATATTAGAACTATAATGCAACTTTATACTAGAAAGTGAGTGTAAACATATATTTCTTTTCAGCAAGTCCTCAAAAATACATAAATGTGAGAAATAAAATATATTTTACATTTGTTGACTTAGAGGAAGTATATATTAAAATGCATAGGTGAAATTTATGGAATGTTCAACATAAAGATTGAGTTGAAGAGAGATTACAGAATGTGATTAAGAATATAACACATATACTCTTTTTAATTCTTTTTTATGGTAATAAAAAATAATTAAAAGTATAACAAAGGTGAAAATAAATATAAGAATAAAAAGAAGTGTGATATCCATTTAGATAAAAGTATAAGGAATGCTTGTGGGACATTAGACTTGTGTTAGTTGGGGACATTAATGTGTATGAACTTTGCTATGCAGATGATGTTGTGTTGATGACTGAGAACCTGAATGATTTGCAAATATTAGATTACATGATGCAGTGAGAAATATGGGACTGAAAAAATGGTACAAAGTATTTATAATTAATGGACCAGAGGAATGCTGTGGATATAATTTACTTGGATTTCAGTAAGACATTTGATAAAGTAGATCACAACCCACTACTTGATAAGATAGAAAAATGTGGGTTAGACAGCATCACCAGATGGATTCGTAGCTGGCTGAATGGCCATACCCAGCGTGTGGTCCTCAATGGAACTGCATCTACATGGAGAGAAGTGTGTAGTGGGATGCCCCAGGGCTCTGTTCTAGGTCCAGCTCTTCAACAACTTCCTCAATGATTTGGACGAGGGGATAGATGAGGAACTTGCAAACGACACCAAGCTGGCAGGAATAGCCAAGACTCCAGAAGACAGGCTTAAAATACAGGAGGATCTGGACAGACTTGAACACTGGGCGCTATCTAACAAAATGAAATTCAATGGTGAAAAAAGTAAGGTTCTACATTTAGGCAAGGAAAACTAAATGTACAGGTATAGTATAGGGGTTACCTTGCTCAATAGTAGTAACTGTGAGAGGGATCTCAGAGTCCTAGTGGACAATCACTTAAATATGAGCCAGCAGTGTGCTGCAGCTGCCAAAAAAGCCAACACAGTGCTAGGCTGCATTAACAGAGGGATAGAATTAAGATCAGGTGAAGTATTAATACCACTTTACAATGCCTTGGTAAGGCCACACTTGGAATACTGCAGCCAGTTTTGGTCACCACGATGTAAAAAGGATGTTGAGACTGTAGAAAGAATACCGAGAAGAGCAACAAAAATGATTAGGGGACTGGAGGCTAAAACATATAAGGAATGGTTGCTGGAATTGGGTATGTCTAGTTTAATGAAGAGAAGGACGAGGGGGAACATGATAGCAGTGTTCCAATATCTCAGGGGCTGCCACAAAAAAGAGGGAGTCAAGCTATTCTCCAAAGCGCCTGAAGGCAGGGCAAGAAGCAACGGATGGAAATTAATCAAGGAGAGAAGCAACCTAGAACTAAGGAGAAACTTCCTGACAGTTAGAACAATTAACCAGTGGAACAACCTGCCTCCAGAAGCGCTGAATGCTCCAACACTGGAAGTTTTTAAGAAGAGACTGGACAGCCATTTGTCTGAAATGGTATAGGGTTTCCTGCCTGAGCAGGGGGTTGGACTAGATGATCTCCAAGGTCCCTTTCAACTTTATTATTATTGTTGTTATTATTATATGAACAACTATGGGTTTTATATAAATAGCATAAAATTATAGCAAACAAACTCATTTTCAAATCTTGGTGGAATATTTACTAAATCAGAGAAAAAGATGAAAAATGTACAAATACCAGTAGAAAAATAGTGGATATAGTCTCCATGGCAATAGTAATCTGGTGTAGGTCACTGAGGGCCTGACTTACTAAGGCAATCCCACATTGTTTCCGGTTTTTTTGTCTTTACAGTGTTATCTGTGGGGAGACATTAACATCTGTTCTTTGGTCAGATTACTCTAATTTTCTTTTAATGTTTTGTTATTATGGGAAAATGGAGCATTGGAGTATCCAATGGTTCGTGCTGATTTTCATTCTTTTTTATGGCAAAGATAAAATCTGGCTACATTGTTGGGGGGTCATTTTTATTTCCTTCAACTGTAGATTGTATATTTAATAGTATGATATTTTATTTTTAGTTTAGATTTTTTTAACCTACCTCAAGGTGGTGAACATACATTCACCTAGTTTCCCCATAAAAACAGCCTTGTGAGGTGGGTTGGGCTGAGATAGAATGAGTGACCCAAAGTCACCCACCAGCTTTCAAAGTTTCCTGGTTTCTAGCCTGGAGTCTTTGCTACTAGAGCACACTGGTTATCTTTATTATATTATATATCTATATCATATTTTATATTTATATTCTTACTTTTTATATAATGTTGTGCAATGATCAGAATCACTTTGGTTGAGATGGGTGGCAATATACTATAAATTTGATTGATAAATAAATAAAAACTAAATTAAAAGAATAAAAAATAGAAGGTACACAAAAGAAAAAGAGAAGGTAAAATAGAAAAGAAAAATATAATAAAAAATAAAGAAAAGATATAAAAATGACTTTGCCCATTGTACCAGTATATTTTTTTTTTAGTAATTTATCGCTTTCTCTTAAAATATAACCAATGATTACTTCTTCTCATATCCCATCTACTATCTATTTAAAAAATCCTATTTTTTAAAGTCTCATTTCAATAAAGGTCCATTAATAGTAACATAACTATTTTAACCTTGATCAAAAAACCAACTTTGTATTCCATCTTTTCATTTTTTAACAATCTTGATTTTTGTCCCTTCAAATAATGTGCTAGAACTTAATTTATTTTTATATTTTTTTGTCTCTTCTCACAAAATTCATCAAGCTTTTAAGAATCCTTGTTTGCAACTTTTGAATTGCACCCAGAAACCAACCAAGTGAAGCTAATGAACTGGAGGTTCCAGATAACTGTACTGAGGTGTTCCCCTAAGCATTCATGCAGGCACATTCTGTGCCAGCTGTAATTCTCAAGTGGTCTTCACTGGTCTGATTATTTATGGGATCAGCTTTTGCCAACTCTCTCTGCTTATCCTATAAAATCTGGTAGGATAAGCATGTTCCAAGTCCTATCAACTAAATAATTGGCTCTAGTAGGACTCTATGTCACTCCATTCCCCCCACCTCAAAGATATAGTTATCCCTGACCATTCTTATTTTGGAAGAATGTTCTTTTTCTATATATTTTCCCAATATACTGCTATTACTGTTATTTCATTATTTTGTTTATTGTGATGTTTTTAATAATCTGTACAGCAATGCACTGAGTAATTTTTGATCAGGTGACCTTATAAATTGAATACATCTTCATGATCATCATCATCGTCTAACATTATCTAGTTTGACTCAAGTTATGAATGCCTTCCCAATTAAATATGGGTATGTATAAGAACATGCTTTGTGCATTTTATTATAGGGAAGTGAGAGCTGGTTATGTTAGGAAAAACATGAAAATAGTTAAATACAAAGGTGATAAATTAAGAACCCTGCTTAATAAAATGCAATGAGATAGGGCCAAGAATGTAAATGTCATAAATAGTTGCAGACTGAATTTAAAAAAATGAATGAACACCATGAAAGAAATATCTTGAGGAAGATTGAATCATAAAACAAATGTATGAAGGAAGAACAAAGGGACTGGGAGGAAGGAGAAGACTGAGAATGTTATGGATAGTGAGACATGATGAGATCTTGAGAAAAAAAAGATTCTTAAAAAAAGAATTTAAGGCAATGCATAAAAAAGTGTAAAAACATGGTAGATACAAGAATGGAACAAACATAGTTGCAAGGATAAATACGGGGAGATATAATAAATACTGTAGTGCTGCTATAAACCATTTTAGGTAGATTTTATTTTCTCTTATCTTCTATCTTTACATTCTTTTACCTGCTATATCTTTTTCTGTGTTTTGCATAGCTTAAGTAACAGCATGAGGAATATGTGTTTAGGTATGTTGATGTTACAAAGAAATAGAATTTTCTTTGGGACATACCATCAGCTAATTCCAAACAAATGTGACATTAAGTGAAAGGTCTTCCGGTAAAGATGAATTCCCATCAAACCTGCTCATATATCAGAAAGTAATGTTTCTAATTCAGTGAGTCTAAAACTTTCCAAAGTAGAGTTTTAAACACAAATACAGTTGTTATGGAAAAGCTGTTTTTAACGTATTCTTTTTTTCACAATTTAAAGGGAAAAAAGCCATTTCCAAACTTTGTTAATATTTTCTGTCTTCCTATAAGGCTTATTGAGATTCAGCTCTGTGAAAAGAAGTATAAATATTTATATTCCTATCCATGACTCAATGAAGAGGTGAGGTCAGATACAGGCATCTTTCATGTCCTTTGCAGTGCTCAGCATATCCCTTGAGGAGGGACAGAACAGAGTCAATATGTCTTAAATGAAAGAGGTCACTTGAGCATATGTCTGGAAAGACAAGGCCAGATGACACATATGTATCTTCATGTTACCAATGTTTCTATGTGACAAATGGCATATTGCTAATCGTGCCTTTTAACTTTGTTTCTGACCAATCTTATTCTCATCTTGAACCTTGGTCTTCCATGTCCAATATTAATTCCAATGTATTGCAATTAATTGCAATACATTAAGCAATATAAAATGATCGGGACAGGGGAGAATAACTAAAATAGATGTAAAAGGTTCTAAATCAATTGATATCACTCTGGAAAAATATAGAGAGAGGTTGAAACTGAATTTTGGAACTTCTCTTCACTGGCTTGGGGCTTTTATAAAATATTGAACAGAAAATCCAAGTCTAGAAATCTGGATTTGGCCTGAACAATAATTATAGAATAAAGGGAATGTGCAGTTTGCTATATGGAAATATAGATCTCTTTCTAGGAGGCTTCTTCTTTGTCAACTTCCCATATGCCCTTCAACTGTTGATTTTCTATTTCCAACTAGGATAGAGATGGGCCCAAGCTGGAAACAGGGGCAACAGGGCAATCATAAGGAATTAATAATGGACTTCATGCAAACTTCAGAAAGAGTATAATATAGCTAGGTGGTCAGAAATCTCACAAATACTGCATGCATATTTGATAGGGAAGAGTTGTTCATATACAAGGTTGTTAATACACCAATAATTCACTTGATGAATTCTTCCTGACATCAATTTGAAAAGTGAGATATTTTCCAAAATCAAAATGTAACTATATCTCTACATCCAAAGTCAGTTGTTAAAGCCTAGAGGAAAACTTCTCAATTCAAATTTCAATTTTCATAGTAGACTTGAAAAGCATTACCTTTGTATATTTGGAAGATTTTTGATGGGTCTTTCTGTCAACTTTCTAATTGGCTGGGTTGTCTTAATTATTCTGCTAGAGGTGTGTTAGTCTCGACTGTGGAAACCTATTTGGAAATTGGGATCAAATTGTATGGATAATGGATGAGACCAAAGTGACCAAAAGAAGAATCTTAAAAATTTCAACTGCTCAAGTTTCACTATGATTATATTTTGTACAAGTAATGTAGTAGGATCGTTTTGTGGAGAGATCAAGGTATATATAAAGGAAGTCTACAAGTGTGGCAAGTGAGGTCATAAGATATAGCCCTAATCCACAGAGGTCTGACAGAGTACTTGAACTAGGATTGGTAATGATGAAGCACAAAGCATTTCAAGGAAGTGAATTACAGATTCTTCAAGGAAAAACATGAACTGGAATAGCAGATGCTCAATAAACTTGATGTATTAGAGTCTCTTTAAGCGTATACCTTTAGAATGCATCCTCCCCAAGTTGTGCTGTGGGGGAGAGTGTTCTTGACAGGGATGAGTGAAGAATTCCAGGAGTGTATGCCAAAAATATATATTCCCAGGAGGGTCACCCAAGGCCTGAAGGTCAACCCAGCTGCACAGATAAAGCTAACAAGAATCTATATTGCTCAGTAGTGATATAGAAATATGCTAAATACAAATAATTGGAATATGCTGCCAGGGGAAGGCAATATATTATTCCTGTATTTTATCAAGAAAAATAAATGGGCAGATAATATAAAATCATTGATAATAGACTGATTGATTTTGAGACACTCAATACTCAACATGCTACTGAGGAAGAGCTGAGAAACTTTTAGAGTATTAATTAGATTTCATGGGTATTCCTTTAATATGACAATTATCCAAGTGTATGGTCCAACCACTGACACAGAGGAAGAGGAATTTTTTATAATCAAATTCAATTTGAAATTGACAGAACATGCAAGCAAGGTCTGTTGCTTATGATTGGAGACTGGAATCCCAAACTTAAAACTCTTACACGGAGGAAAATATCAAAACAAACTGTGGGAATTACTAAGAAGAGATAAGAAAGACAAACAGAGGAATTTAAGAAAAAAAATTCAGAGAGCTGTTAATAAAGACAAAAAGCAGTATTACAAAAACATGTGAGTATATTAAAGAGTGAAATAGATACAGAAAACAAGGAAAGTCTTCCAAAAGATCTCTGAACTCAGAAAGAGGTTCCATACTTGATAAAACATGACAGAACAGATTAGCTCCCAATTGATAATCTGTTGGCAGGTGAGACAATACTGTATACTCTCGCCTTGTTTATTTAGCCTATATGCAGTCTATACAGTATATTGAAGGAAGCTGGATTGGAAAAAGAGTGTAATTTTTAAAATGGAGGAAGGAAATGCATAACTTGCACAAATGCCAATGAACTTCTAGGAGAAGAGAAGCAAACACAAATGCATGCTAAGGTTTTTGGCAGGGGGCTAAAAGAGGAAGAGTGGTATGTTAGCAAGAGTGTTTTGTGTGCAATTATGTGAAATTTGTAGCTGTGTTTGCTTGGTCTGGCTGAAAATTCTTTTTTGTTGTTTTTCGGTGAAATCATGGTCTCATTGCCTGAGGACTGAGCCTAGAAGATGGATGGAGGAATCAGAAGCTCTAACTGGGAACAAGAGCATGATCCAGGCTACACTATATAATGCTTCTCTTTCCCTCTCTTTTATGGAGCTACTGATTTATTAAAATTAACTACAAAGACCTTCCAATTGGTCATGGATATCTGTATTATGTATGGACTTAAATTAGAAGACAAGAATATTGTATGAAATAGCAAGCATCACAATGCATAGGACTGAAATATAAGCAATGCAATGAGAGTTGAGAGGGTGTGAGTCAATCCAGAATAAAAAAAAATACTGATGGAAATTTGGGAAAGGGTCTCTTCTGTTTTGATGGCATCCTATAGTGGCTAAGAGTTGTGTTTCTGGGTACCACAATCCCAAAACTTGAACTTCCAGTCATAGCAAATGTTCAGCAAAAAGACCTCCTTAAGTAAACCAGTGCATCAATCCTGTCATTGCACAGCTTGCCCATATGTTACCATTTATACATCAACCCTCTCTGAATAATAGCCTAAGGCCAAGGCAAAGCCAGCTTTAGCTAAACATATATTTCAGTAGAGTTTAAATAAACCCAGCAAGATGTGTGTCACGTGAACTTGTCTCTCCCATCTATCTACTCCAAGCTGCCTGCAGAACAAAATGAATAGAGAGGTAGGGGGAGGCTCTTTGAACCTGCCTCTCTTCTTTGGAAAATGAGCCAGTCTAATTTAACAACAAATGGTGACCAGTTTGAGAGTGCATATGATCAGTCTAGGGAAGACTGAGGAAAGTAAGTTGAGTTTAATGAAGTCCCACGTCTTCTGGACAGGAAAGGAAGAGTATTTTATAACTGTTTATTGGAGTTAATGGTAATAAATTCCTCACTTATGATGCATTAACTTTAATCTTTCATTATGAGTGATATAGGGCTTAACATAATAAATCATGTTGCCCCAATAGCATAGTGTGTTGAACAGCTAACATAATGTTATGTTAGGAGAAAAGCCGAAGGAATGAAATATATACATCACTGAAGAAAATAGCTTGATTCTAACTATATTCTTAACATTAAGGCAGATAGATCAGAGCAGAATTTTTTAAATATAATTTTGCATTAAATGTTTTTTCTTAATATAAAATACAAACGAAAATAAAGACAACAGGAAAAATAGGTAAATTACATAGCAAAATTATAATCTCAACTATTTACTTATAGAGAATCTATTTAATCATCAAACCCAAAATCAAAATTTAAGCAGAAAATACAGAAGTGGTTTCCAGATGGAAAAACAAAGTTAATTACATTATTTCCTTTATTAAAACAGTTAACTTTGCCATCTCTGCCAATTCCATCATTTTTTCACTTTTCCATTCTTCCATTGTAAGAGTTGACACTTTCCATTTTTGTGCACATTAAATTCTTGCAGTCAGCATATATAAAGCTCCCATTTTTCCAGTTGTTTATCCAGTAGTTCTAAAACCAAATTCTGACTGTATATTTATTTTGAGAATCTTTTGAATTAAAGCATAAATCTGGCCCTGAAACTTTTCCACTTTATCACAAGTCTACCACGTATGATTAAAAAGTAATAATAATAATAATAATAATAATAATAATAATAATAATAATAATAATAATAATAATAATAATAATAATAAAAAAAAAAAGTTGGAAGGGACTTTGGAGGTCATCTAGTCCAACCCCCTGCTCAGGCAGGAACCCTACACCATTTCAGACAAATGGCTGTCCAGTCTCTTCTTAAAAACTTCCAGGGTTGGAGCATTCACCGCTTCTGGAGGCAGGTTGTTCCACTGGTTAATTGTTCTAAATCTGTCAGGAAGTTTCTCCTTAGTTCTAAGTTGCTTCTCTCCTTCATTAGTTTCCATCCGTTGCTTCTTGTCCTGCCTTCAGGCGCTTTGGAGAATAGCTTGACTCCCTCTTCTTTGTGGCAGCCCCTGAGATATTGAAACACTGCTATCATGTCCCCCCTCGTCCTTCTCTTCATTAAACTAGACATACCCAATTCCAGCAGCTGTTCCTTATATGCTTTAGCCTCCAGTCCCCTAATCATCTTTGTTGCTTTTCTCTGTACTCTTTCTAGAGTCTCAACATCTTTTTTACATCGTGGTGACCAAAACTGGATGCAGTATTCCAAGTGTGGCCTTACCAAGGCATTATAAAGTGGTATTAATACTTCACGTGATCTTGATTCTGTCCCTCTGTTAATGCAGCCTAGCACTCTGTTGGCCTTTTTGGCAGCTGCAGCACACTGCTGGCTCATATGATTGTCCACTAGGACTCCGAGGTCCCTCTCACAGTTACTACTATTGAGCACGCTGAGTACGGCTGGTCAGCCAGCTACGGATCCATCTGGTGGTGATGCTGTCTAACCCGCATTTTTCTATCTTATCAAGTAATGGCTTGTGATCTACTTTGTCAAATGCCTTATTGAAGTCCAAGTAAATTATATCCACAGCATTCCTCTGATCCACTAATTTTGTCACTTGGGTCAAAGAATGCAATAAGATTTGTCTGGCATGATCTGTTTTTTACAAACCCGTGTTGGCTTTTAGTAATGACTTTGTATGCCTGTAGGTGTTCGCTGATTCATTGTTTGATTATCTTTTCCAGAATCTTCCCACGTATTGAGGTCAGGCTGATAGGTCTGTAATTTCCTGGATCCATTTTTTTCCTTTGTTGAAGATGGGAACTACATCAGCTCTTTTCCAGTCCTCTGGTGCTCCAGAATCTTTGAAAAATATAGTTTAGTGGTTCTGAGATCACATCTGCCAGTTCCTTGAGAATCTTGGGGTGTAATCCATCTGGTCCTTGTGATTTGAACTCGTCTAGGCTGGACAGGTGCTCACTTACCATTTTCTTGCATGTCTTAACTTGCGTTTCTATTCTGTTTTTTTATGGCACTATTTTTGGTAGGTTGGTCTGTTTTTTTCCCTTTGTATAAAGACAGATGCAAAAAACGAGTTAAATAGTTCTGCTTTCTCCCTGTTGCTTGTCATCTTCTTCCCACTTTCCCCCACTAATGGACCAATCATTTCCTTCACTTTTTTCTTGTTTTTTACATGTTGAAAGAAGCTTTTTTTGTTATTTTTGACTTTGGTCCAAGCCTTAGTTCATTTTGAGCCTTAGTTTTCCTCACTTCATCTTTGCAGGCTCGGGCTATTTGCTGATATTCTGACTTAGTTATGTGTCCCTCTTTCCACTTTCTTTACTTGTCCTTTTTATCTTTCAGTTTATCAGAGAGTTCTTTATGCAGCCATACTAGTTTCTTTTGAGAGCTGTTATTTTTCCTCTTTGTTGGTATTGTGCTAGACTGGGCTTTTATTATCTCACTTTTTACACCTTCTTTACAATAACATTTCCAACAACATTTGAAACACCATGTATACATCTCTGACAATTTATCAGGTATTACATACATTTTATAAGTTTTCTTTAAGTTTGCAATTCAATGTAACTTTCAGTCCTTTAGTCCTTCAGTAATCTTGAGCCTTTCCGGATTTGCAAGCCCGGCAGCGGGGTTAGTGGTGGTGATGGCTGAGGGTGGGGAGGGGATGGTTCAGCACAAGCAGCACGTGTACACATGCAAGCACATCTCCATTTACATCAGTCACTTGTGCAAGTGGAGTTCCTACCACCTAGGGAATACTACACTTCGCATTACAGGAAGCTCCAGTCATAACTGAGCCTTGATGGTCTGAAAGTTATTGCCCTTCCAAAAGGCATTGAATAACATGGTCTCAATTGCAGTCAGAACTCACCAGAAAATATCATTTTGATCCCACTTCTGATACCAAAACTGTCACGGACTTTTCCCCAAATAAAAGAACACATTTCTTGCTGCTTTGCAAGAAATAGAGTCTGAATAATAGAAAAGCAGAGATCTTTATATATTTTGGGAAACATATTTGTAAAGTTAAGCTGCTAAGAATTCCATAGTTAAGGAAGATGGAATGTGGAGACAATCAAGTATGCATACTTGATTAGGATGGAATATCTGTGGTTTCATTCATTCATTCATGCCTCCTGCTTTCTAGATGATAAGATTAAAGGCTATCTTGGCAGCAGAAACTCACAGATCTCTTGGCAACTTTTACTATGATTGAACATAGCCTTTTGCTCCCTCTCCTCTGGTGCAACTAAGCCTTGTGGGTATGTTTTACAGGGTCCTGTTCCTTGTTGTTAGCCTATGTCCAGAAGGTGATACTGAAAAATTGTGTAACATCTAGATATTGTTCAGTGATGTCCCATAAGATTCTATCTTATCCCCCAGGTGCCGTTCAACATGTATATGAAACTGTTAAGGAAGATTATCCAGAACTTTGTCATGTGGTATAATCAGTATGTTGATAATACTGCCTTACTATGCAGTTCAAAGGAAGGAATTGGTATCCTTGAATGCTGCTTAAATTTGTAATGGGCTCAATGAAAGAAAAAAGCCTTACAATGCAGAGGTGCTATTGGGAAATAAAAAACTAGACTGAGAAATTAAGATTAAGCTTGTTTTTGTAAGGTTTCATATCCCCTGAAAAAGATGGTTTGTAGACTGGAAATATTCCTTAACCTTAACTGTTGCTAGTGGCATTTATAACAAAGAATACTTTTGTGCCATTAAGTGCACAAATTGTGTCCTTTCCTGAGTTAGTTGATATGCAACAATTATATCTCAACTATTGCATTACTAATTGTATATGAGCTCTGTATATGAGCTTTTTTTGAAAAGCTGCAGTTGGCTCAAATTGTCTGATTAGGTTGGTAAGTTTCACTAGCTGACAGGATGCTAATTATAGTTCTGAATCTAGCTAAAATTTGGAGATATGTGATCTTAGTTTCCTCAGTTGTTATATAAATGACTAGAAATATAGAAAGTAATAATATCAAACGAATTCCTTTAGTTTCATAATGCGAAATACATGTAGTTCTTACTTACGACCACAACTGAGCCCAAAATTTATGTTGCTAAGTGAGACATTTGTTAAGTGAATTTTACCCCATTTTACTACCTTTCTTGCCACAGTTATTAATAAGCCACTACAGTTGTTAAGTTAGTCACATGATTATTAAATGAATCTGCTTTCCCTATTGACTTTGCTTGTCAGATGGTCCCAAAAGGTAATCACGTGACCCTCAAACACAACAGCCATCATAAATATGAGTCAGATGCCAAGTGTCTGAATTTGATCACATGACCCTGGGGATGCTGCAATACTCTTAAGTGTGATAAATAGTCATGTCACTTTTTTCAATGCTGTTGTAACTTCAAATGGTCGCTAAATGAACTGTTGTAAGTCGAGGACTACCTGTACTATTTATTAGCTACAAAAGAACAGAGGGTCTCTTTGGAGCTTGTGTGGATACATGACAGGTTTATAGGAAGGCATGGACTATTGCAGACAGTCACAGTTATTTTTCAGAGAACATATTGTAGGTGTTTCATTTGTTTAACCTAATAGCTTTTCTGTGCTAAAGACTCAGGCAGATCCATAGCCCTTTCATAAAACGATGGCATCCAGAATTTTCTAAGTAGAAAGAGTTATTATCATAGCAGCCGATATTCTGTGGTGCAGAATATCACGCAGCTTGTTTTGCTGTTTCAGGTTACCAAGTAATCAGTAGAGGCTATAATGCTAGTGATATGTGGTGTGTTGTAATCAGATATGTTGAATCTGCACAACAGAAGCCTTAAAATTGTAGTATATCTTTGTAATTTATTGGAAATTTTTGATATATAATTTTTTAAAAATAAATAAAATGTGGTCTATTTGAACCTACTTTTTGAAATGCAAATGACCTCATTTAGGCAATAAATCCATCAGCTAAATAACCTTCCCCAATTGATTTGCTGCCATTGATTGCTGCTCCAGCATTGACACAATGTGGTTAGCTTCCTGTTGATGCCCACACTTTCTGAATTTTTGCTTACTAGCTCCTTACAAAAATGTCCACATAAAATATTTCTGCTTAATCCCTTCAGATACACTTTTCTTATTTACTCCAGTGAACAATGCAATAAAATTAATTTTATGTAGGATCAATTTGAGGAGATCCGTATGCTGACAATTGTATTACATTTCTCAACTATTTCCTGCCATTTTTCTTCTCTGAAATATTTCTTTATCTTGTTTTCTCTTCTCCATGAAAAGTTTCTGCAGTAAGTAAGGGAATAATAGTAATACTTAAAACTTTTTTAAAAAGTAATTCAGCTGAAGAATAATACAAAATACAGATGACAATGCAAGGGTTGTAAGACCTTACTGATAAATAACAAACTCTCAAATGGAGAAAGCTGAATTTTTAATTAAAGTATATCAAATTATTACAATTACCTTTCTTATTGGAATATTGGAAAGTAGCCAATGCAATAAAACGTTTTTTAAAAAATGATATAAGGAATTACCAACTCGCCAGTTAAATTACTGTCTCAAATAAATTGGTGTAAAACATTATCAGGCATACAGCAAAACAAGACTGCTTGCTTTCATTTGTAAAATAAAGGTTTTTTTAACCCATATTAAATGGCTGAACTCAGACTGATCATAGATTCATTGAAATCAGAGTTTAGGTTAGCCATGAGAAACTAATTAATTTACTTAAAATGGCTCTATTCTAAATATAATTAATTCAGAATTAGTGGAAGTAATAATAAAAATTTTAGAATTTTTGATTTTGGAATTTCATAAGTATTAATGGTAAAGGGTCTCTTCTTGATTAGACTAGAACACAGGTCGGCAACCTGCGGTTCCGGAGCCGCATGCTGCTCTTTGAGCCTTCACCTGTGGCTCTCAGCCTCCTCTGCCATTTGCAGAGAGAGACAGAGACAGAGAGAGGCACTTGCGCTTCCCTGCCCCTCCCTCTCTCTCTCTCTCTCTCTCTCTCTCTGTGTGTGTGTGTGTAAAAGAGTGGACTCACGGTATTTTCCGACAAGCTGAAAAGCTTTTGGGGCGGGGCTCCTCCCTTTGCTGCGTCTCTGCAGGAAGCAGGAAGGGCAGGAGAGAGTTAGCTAACCCAGCTATGCTGACTCAGGAATTCTGGGATTGAAGTCCATGAGTCATAAAAGAGCCGAGGTTGCCTACCCCTGAGCTTGTTGAAGAAAAGCTTGAAGCCAGCTTGCCAGGTGAGCAGAAGATCGGAGAGAGAGAGAGAGAGAGAGAGAGAGAGAGAGAGAGAGAGAGAGAGAGAGAGAGAGTGGGGGAAGAGGACTGGCAGACTAAGGGCAGAAAGAGAGAGAGGGAGGGCGAGAGAAAGAGGGGGGGCGAGAGAGACCCTTTTGACATCTTTTTCTCCCTTGATGTTTAATGCAGCTAAAGTAATGTTGTAGCTTGGAACATTGCCATCTAAAAATAATAACAAGAGTGAAAACATCAACCAGTAAAAACTTATCAAATGCCCAAGAAGATCATAATTCAAAAGAGGGAGGAGAGAAGTTACTGGGTAAGCTAAATATTGCTACTGTGCAAATGATAGTCAAGCCAACCTGTCTTATACCTTCTATATATGCCCTCATCTAGTTGAAAGGAAGCCTATGTTTGATAAATGTGGACTAAATTTGGTCCCATATCCAACTGAATCCTTTCTTTTTCAACTTCCACACATGCTTGGGGGAATAGAAAAAGGAAAGGAAAAGTGATTCACAGGCAGAAGTGGAGGAAAAAGAACTCACTAGGATTCTTAAAAACCTGACCAAGCAAGGGATAAATATTTTAAATCGTTTAATTCATAATAGCTATTTTTAAAAAAAATTGAAAAGTTATTTACTGATTATCTAACCTGAACAATCCATTTAGCACTATGTATAGTTAAAATATATAAAGAAAAAAAACAGTGGTTCAGATACTTGGTTTTAGACTCCTGTGATCTCTAAAAAATACTGCATAAAAGTTTACATTTTATATAAAATTTTAAAAATGGAATGAAAGTTAACAAAACTAACATATTTTAAAGGTGAAATGAAGACCTGAAATATTCAGTTTTGGAAAATCAGTGGGTCTGAGTTTTAAGATATGGAAAATACACCTCTTCTGACTTAAGAATGGAGTTAACTTATCAGAAAAATATGTTTCATGTTTCTTACATGCCTCAGAGAATGTTTATAAAGTATTAGAAATCAAATTGTTTATACTGATATTATAAGAAATTTGAGGATTCTCTGACTCATAACTTGGTCATATTCAGTCATAGCTGCATTTTGGTTTCAAGTTATTATACATAGTAATATTTGTAGGAAAAATCTAGCATATACCTGTGATAAATACTCTCAAAATATACTATTTGACATTTCATACTCTTTCAAGGGTAGGGTTAAGTAAAGAGAATTATTTTATGTAGATGGAAAGAAATGAACAATCCTGATTTTAAAGAATAGATTCAAAATATCTGTTCTTTATCAATATTTGAAATGGCTTTATTTTTAAAAATGATAACATTTTAAATCTATGAACTAGATTTAACAGGTTTAAGGATTAGATTAATGTTATATTACTATTAAATTTAGTTTTTCTTTTTCTCGTTTCCTTTTTTTCCTTAAATTTTAATTTATTTTATTATATAGATTTTATTATATAGATGTTTTCATAGATTTTCACAGGTACAGGTATGCAGATCTTGGCGTATTCGGGTCTTTTCCCATGTAAGATTGAGAGTATCTTGGCGACGTTTCGACCAGGTCCCACTCGTCATCTTCAGGCTGGGGTCTTCGGCTTCGTGCCTGTGCGAGCAAAGTGTGATCGGAGCTGCCATCTCTCTATAAATACTGGTGGGGGTGTGTGGAGTGCTGGCTTAGTTGCTGTAGGTGGATTGGTTGGCTGTGTGGGAGCCATTGTTTGCGGATTGTTTGGCTGTTTCATAACATCCTGAGTAGTTCAGGTGCTGGCTGTGTGCCCATTAGTCTTTTGTGTTATAACGACCTGGGTAATGGGTTGTGTGATTACATCTTGAGATCTAGTGTAGTGATATCCTGAGTTTTGTGTTGCAACATCCTGGGTGGTTGGCTGTGTTGTAACATCCTGAGCTTTAGCGTTGTAACCTCCTGAGTTCTGTGATGTGATGTCCAGAGCAGAAGGCTGTGATGTAGCATACTGGGCTTTGGTTTGGCTCCGAGTTTGCGGTCTAGCTCTGTGTTCAGGGCATGTGTCCGTTTGCTTTGTGTGGGGGTCGGAGGGAGGTGCAGCAGCTGGTGATGTCGTCGTGGTTTGGCTTCTGGATAGTGGTTGCATTTCGTCTGGTGGATGGGTTTGGGCTTGGGTTTGGGTCTGGTGAGGGTGAATGGTGGTGGCGTACTGTGTTGTTCTGGGTCCGGCCAACCACAAAATCACACACAAAATTGCTTATTGATAGCAGCAATGTTTATTGTTAGTATCAATGGTCACCAAATTAGCAACCCATAGCTAACAGATCTTAACTTTCTTTCCCAGTTTAAATAGAGTTTCTGTGCAGCACAAGAAAAGCACTGTCTCAAGAAAAAAAAATGCTTTTGGGGTTTTTTTTAAACACAGATCTAGCATTCTTTCAAAAAAGTGCTAAATCTATGTTTACAAAACAGGTTCAGTAGTTGTTTTTTTTTAAAGGAATATGAAATCCTGTTTATTGGGAGCCTGTGTTAGACTTGACAAATGCTTCAGAAAGAAGCATGCACACAGCAATAACGTGGCCAATAGGAGCTGAACAGGTTCCAGTTCTTGCCATGTACCCAACTGTTAATGACTTATGTTAGATTGTACCCACTTCAAAAACAACATTGGAAATAGAGGAAAAACATTAAAATGACAACTTCAACTGAACAGCTAATGACAACTCAAAATTTCTGAGCAAGAATGGAGATGAAAAGAAAGGGTTATCCTGTGGACTTGACATAAAAAATAATCACTGTACATGGCAATTGAAATGATTATTTCTGCCATGATTAAGGGAATGTGAGTTTAAATGCAATGATATGAAGACACGGCATAATGTTCATTAGGGCATTCTCATGCTACAGTTAGGGTATGTGAGGATGACCCATAAAATGGCAAACCTATCTCATACATGTGTGGCATGGTCACACATACCACAGATAGAGGTCTTTTTCTTGAAAATAAGTTATTTTAAAAATATTTCCATCATCTTAAAGGAAAATGTTCTCAAGTTGTCAGAAGGAAATACTCCTAAGCTCTTATTGAGTTTTATATTGACTAATATAAAATTGCTTCAGTAAATATGATGATAAAATTTCTTTGGGAGAAGAATAAATACTTCCATGTTTGAAATGCTGAATCTTCCGTTTTTAAAAACTGTCACATCTCAGTTTTTTTCATCCAACTGCAAATACAAATGAAAACCTACTAAAAATCAGCAATATTTTTCTACAGTAGATAAAATAGGGGACTGAGCCACTGGTAATATAACTTAAAACTTTTTACTGTAGCTAATTTGAATGACAGTTCCTATAATCTCTTATCATTGGTCATGTAAATAGAGTTTATATGAATTATGGGCCTGTCTCACATAATATAGACCAACTGGCCAATAATTTAGTAGGAAAATCAAGGCTTCAGTGGTCAGACCAAAGTGACAGAGCCATATCACACCCATGGATGAGGTTGGAATTTATTTGGAGGGGTCGGGTAAGGGAAGGGTATTACTTTGTATATGTTTGTATCTATGTGTTTTAATCTTTCAGCTTTCATGTACTCATTGGTTTTTGCAATAATAATTAGATCTGTTTTGAAGAATTGTGAGAAAAGTGTGTACATTACCCAACACATTCATATTATGGACAATACTGAATTAGATAGTCTAATAATCTGACTCTGGGGCTGCTTTCTATTAATTTTAAAATATTTTGCAGAAAAACCCTACTGAATAATATTAACAATACTCAGAACATTTGTTTAAAAACATATTTCTGTTAGATTATATTCACAGATGCAGTTGCTCAGCAGATACCAATTTTAAAAGGCAATAGGACCAAGAGGGGCACTTCCTCATGATTTAGCTGAAAGACCGTTCCTTAAAACACATTCATTTCAGTAGGGCTGAGCTTGATTAGCTATCTATGGCATTAACTAGTAAAAAAACCAGGTGTTGGGAAGAACATTATAACAAATATTCCAAGAATAAAGATTTATTACTATGGGAAGAAAGTTGTAACTAATTTGTCATCATTTGGTGATCTGTCCTTTCACTTTCTTAAGGCTCTTTTTCATATCCTTTTAATTGTGGCACAAATATACTGTGCTAAGAATTTCAGAAGACATGTTTTACAACCTTTGTGTCATTTCCAACCAACTACATGCCTAACTTCATCCTTAGCTATTTCAATTTTAAAATAGTGTTTAATAACATATGTTCCACCAAAAAAATGATCCATGATCTTCCCCCCAACCTATATGGCAACTTAGAGCAACCAAGATGGCTTCAACCAGGTTTGTTTCAGATGTTGACAGTCGGACTCCCCTAAAGAGAAAGTGGTTCTTAAAAGATAACAAGCATAAATACACATTAGTAGGTTGCTAATCCTCTATTTCATTGCTTGAGGGTTCCCTAGACTTTGGGGGATGTTTATCATAAAACTTCCATATTAATCTCTCTGCCTTCACATTTCTACTCTTCACCTATGTAGCCTCTGCCAAATGATAACCCTTCCACTTTATTTATTTATTTATTTGATTTGATTTATATCCCGCCCTTCTCCCAACGGGACTCAGGGCGGCTCACAACATATTAAAAAACATAAATACATTTGCTACCCCACCGAAGTAAAACCAATTAAAACCGAATATTTAAAGTTGTGCTATTTAAAAATTACTCCTAAAATAAACCCAATTTAAAATCCTCCCTAGGCCAGGCCCGCTTGCTGAAAAAGCCATGTCTTGAGGGCGCGGCGGAAAGTAAGGAGATCCGGAATGTCCGGATCTCGGGGGGTAGTTCGTTCCAGAGGGTGGGGGCACCCACAGAGAAGGCCCTCCCCCTGGGGGTCGCCAGCCGACATTGCTTGGCCGACGGCACCCTGAGGAGACTCACTCTGTGGGAGCGTACCGGTCTATGGGAGGGAATCTCTGGCAGAAGGCGGTCTCGGAGATAACCAGGTCCGATGCCATGGAGCGCTTTAAAGGTGGTAACTAACACCTTAAAGCGCACCCGGAAGGCCACTGGCAACCAGTGCAGCTCGCGCAGCAGCGGTGTTACATGGGAGCGATGAGTCCCTCCCAACACCGCCCGCGCGGCCGCATTCTGGACCAGTTGAAGCCTCCGGGTG
>NW_015386397.1:3243050-3316100 GCF_001527695.2 Protobothrops mucrosquamatus
CAGAGTCAAACTCCTCCCATACAACCATCTCAAGACCTGCTTCCGTCTCCTCCCCCTGGGCCAACCAGTCGGAGTCCAAGCCTTCTCGGATCCGAGCGACTTTGTCATGCAGATATTGAGCAAAATCCTCGGCCCTCCCCTCCAGGGGATCCCCCCCTCCCCTCAATTGAAGGAGGGAGCGGGTCACCCTGAAGAGGGCAGCCGGGCGATTATCTGATGACGCGATGAGTGAGGAATAGTAGTTAGTCCTAGCCACCCTCATCGCCACTAGGTAGGATCTAACATGTATCCTTACCTGTGTTCGATCGGATTCGGTTCGGCTGGCCCTCCAACTGCTCTCTAGGCGTCTTTTCCGCCGTTTCATCTCTCTCAGCTCCCCGGTAAACCAGGGAGCCAGTCGAGACCTACGTCGGGTCAGAACTAAATATTGTAATTTCCCTTTGTATAATCTAGAGTCAAAACTTCGCTTTATTTCATATTTTATTTCACCCTCCACTATAAAGGGACCTGGGGCAGTTCGAGGTATTGGTCTCAATGTTGACTCTACAACTGGCTTCAACAAACTGCAGTGAAAAACTGTGTGTATTTTCCCCAATAGTCGTGGGAGCTTTATTTCAATTGTGATAGGGTTAATAATCTTTACAATAGGGAAAGGACTAATAAATTTAGGTCCTAGCTTTCTACAAGATAGTTTTATCCTTAAGTATTTAGTTGAGAGATAGACTTTTTCTTCTATATGAAGTGGCTTCTGGGTGGAGCACCTCTTATCTGCTTGCTCTTTTTGAATTTTTGTGGCTTTGGCTAAGGCATGTTTGATGTTTGCCCAAGAACCTTGCAGCGTATTTACCCATTTAGTTAGTATTTGTGAAGAGGAGGATTCTTGAGGGTATTCAGGCATGGGAACATATTCCCTGCCCATAGCTACTTTAAAAGGAGTAAGTCCAATACTTCTGTGCGCCGTATTGTTGTATGCCACTTCAGCAAAAGGCAGGGGATCTGCCCTGTTAGTTTGCTGATAGTTAATACAGCATCTCGGTATTGTTCCACCACTGCATACACTCGTTCAGCAGCTCCATTTGTACACAGATGAAAAGCTGAGCTGAGCTAAACCCCTGGGTGGACCTGATCAGCTTCATGAACTCCTTCCAGAATTTTGCAATGAACTGGATTCCTTGGTCTGATATGATTCTTTTCAGTGTTCCATGGAGTCGATACATATGTTTTAAAAACAGCTTTGCCAGTTTCTGAGCAGAGGGAAGACCAGGGCAACCTATAAAATAAGCCTGTTTTGAGAAAACATCAATGACAGTCCAAATTACAGTATTTCTGCTATTTTCAGGGATCTCTACAATGAAGTCCATTGCGATTTCCTCCCAGGGCTGAGATGGTTCCGCTACCTGCTGTAATAGTCCAGGGGGGGTTTCTGGTCTTTTTTTCATGGCGGCACAGAGGGCACAGCTCTTAACATAGCTTTCAATGTCTTTTTTCATTATGGGCCACCAGAACTGCCATCTTACTAAGTGTAAAGTCTTTAAGAATCCAAAATGACCGGCTTGCTTGGCATCATGGCTTCTTTGCAGGGCTTGGACTCCGAGATTGCTGGAGCAGTACAATTTGGAAACTTTCCATGTTAGTTCATCTTTATAGGTCAACAGTTGTTTATTGTCTTTGAACCAGGGGTCGGACTTCAGTTTGGTTCTGAGTTTCTGGGTCAAGCTGGTGTCGGAGTCGATGGATTGGTTTTAGTCTTGATGTCTAGTGGTGACTTGAGAGGCTTTTTGAGAGAAGGGATGCTAGCATTTACCACTTCCTCTCGATGGCTCTTGTACTGTGGCATTCTAGACAAGGCATCAGCTAAGAAGTTCTTCCCTCCAGGAATGTACTTGAGAAAGAAGTTAAAATGATTGAAATGTTGTGCCCATCAAACCTGCTTGGGGGATAATTTTCTAAGAGCTTCAAGGTTCTTATGATCAATCCACACTTCAAAGGGTGTCTTATTCCCCACATAGCAAATGCTTCTTTCTCCCATACAGCCCAATGCCTCTCTGTGTCAGTAAGTTTCCTAGAGGTATATGCACACAGTTGCAGTTCTCCCTTGTTGTTTTTCTGAAGAAGAACTGCACCCATTGCCACATCATTAGCATCTGCTTGGATGATGAACTGCCTCTCGGGGTCAGGATGTTTGAGGACTGGTTCTCCCGTGAAAAACCTTTTGAGCTGTTCAAATGCTGTTTGGCATTCCATAGTACATTTTAAAGGCTAACTGGGGTGGGGTTTTGCTCCTCCTTTACCTGTCTTCAAAAGTTCAGTAATTGGTAAAGCTATTTTTGTGAAGGAGGGAATGAATTGCCGGTAAAAGTTAGCAACCCCCAAAAGCCCTGCAGTTGCTTATGAGTCTGAGGGGGTTGCCATTCTAGAACTGCTTTGACTTTCTCTGGGTCAATCTCCACTCCTTCATTCGAGATTTGTACCATAGGTAGTCAAGGTGTGATTGATGGAATTCACATTTAAACAGTTTGACGTAGAGGTTTGCTTTAAATAATTGTTTAAGCACCTAATGAACCAATTTGACATCTTCCTCCATTGTTTCTGTAAAGATGAGAATGTCATCAAGATAAACTAAGACCCACCTTGTAGAGGTAGTCGTGCAACACCTCATTTATCAGCTACATAAAGATGGCAGGAGCCCCCTGGAAGCCAAAGGGCATCATTTTGAACTGGAAACTTCTCAGCAGGCAATTAAAGGTGGTTTTCCATTCATTATCTTCCTTAATTCTTACTCAATAGCAAGCTTCACACAGACCCAGTTTAATGAATATCTTCCCCTTTGCTAGGTGAGCTAACATGTCCATCAGGGAAAGTGGGTACATGTTCTCCACGCTAACAGCTTTTAAGCCATCTATGCACAATCTCAGTGTCCCATCTTTTTCCCCCTTGAATAACACCAGGGTGGCTAGGCATGGTTTTGCTGGCTGGATGAAACCCCTAGCCAAGTTTTTGTCAATGTATTCTTTAGTTTGTTCATCTCTCTGGGGGTCATAGAATACATCTTTGGCTTAGGGAGTTTTTCTCCCAGTAGGATCTCTATTGCACAATCAGTAGCTCAATGAGGGGAGAGCACATCACATTCCTTTTCATTGAAAACCTTGGCCAGATCTTGATATTCCTTAGGAATAAGTTGGACCCCGGGCAACCGCTCAGCTGCAATTTTCAAAGGCTCAGTCAGTCCGTGTCTGGTTTCAGAGACAGTGGATTTCCTTTCCTGACCATCATGAGTAGGAGGAAGGGGCCCCATTCCTAACTTCATGGTTCTCACCCCATTTTCCCACCATATGATAGGTCGCCACTTATCTAGCCAAGCCAAGCCCAGGACTACAGTCTCAGTCATTTTTGGGATCACCACAAACCGGATAATCTTTCAATGCTGTCCCATTTCCAGTCATACTAGCTCAGTTAGGTTGTTTCAGGTGACCCTCCAATTAACGACCCATCGACCTGCTCATTTCATGGCTAGGAAGAATCACTTGGCTCAGATTCCTAATTTAAGCACTGTTTGGAGGTTGATTAGATATCGAGTGCAGCCTGAATCTATTAGGACTTCTAATTCAGTTTGGGGCCCTGTTTTAGGTGCTATAAGATTAGCAGGGATGGTGCTATAAGATTAGCAGGGATGGTGCTATAAGATTAGCAGGGATGGTGAAAGGAGGGATGGCTTAACTTACCATTGGATCATTCTCGCCTTCATCGTCACTATCATACGGGGCTGGTAGTTGATGGTGTTCAACCAGAGTTCTCTCTCTCACCCATGGGGTGGTGGAGACTTCGACAGGTTGGCTTTGATGTACGCAACTTGATTTCTTACAACCTCTCCATTGTGGCTTTTTCAGTTTAGATGTGGTGGTTGGGGTGCTCTTCACCTGAAGAGCTGGCACTAGCCATTCAGCTGCCCAATGCCCCTGCTGGCCACACTTGACACCTCTCCTGGTTTCACCTGAGATTCAATTCAGGGGCGCTGGGCTTCTTGTAGTGCTTGAGTTCGATGTCTAGGGTCATGCCATCCAGTACCACTCACAGATTTATTCAGGAATCCCCTGATAGGTACATGCCTGATACAGGCCGTGGTCCAATCCCTCCTTAAAACAGTGGACGAGTAGCAGATTACAGAGGATTATTCTGCCTGTGACTCTTTAGAACTCTTGTACAAACTCCTTTGCCAGCCAGCCTCTCTGCTTTAGGTCGTGTATTTCCACTTTGGCTTGTAGGGCTTGGGACTCATCCTCAAACCTGGCTCTCAGCTCTTCCAGGAAAAGGTCTGTGTTTCCAAGCTTCAGCATGTCCTCATCGTGAAGACTGGTCACTGATTCTGCAGCTTCCCCCTCTAGTTGGCTGCCACTGTGTTCACCATCACTCTCTTGTCAGGGTAGGCAGGAGTGTAGAGATCCAGGTGGGCCCACACCTGGTTCATAAAGAACGCCAGCCTATCCATGTCCCTATTAAATGTAGCTCTGATTGGCGGTGGGTCTGCAGAAGCAGAGGTGCCCAGTGTGCCAGGTGCTAGCCAGGCCACTGGTACTGGGGCCATGGTTGAGGTTGAGCCCATCTCTGGAACCCTCTCGGTTGCCCCACTGGGCTTGCAGCTTGCTGTTGTTGTGGAGGGGCTTTGCCTAGATCCTGGGCTCGATGCTGCTACTGGTCTGGGAAGCAGGAAGGCTGCACAGGCTACGACAATTGGACTGGGTTCAGGCCTCGGCTCCTGTTGAGATCTCATTTCTTGCGATCGAAGTCACTTCTTTGACTTCCAACCAGTCAAACTTCTCCTTTAGCTTCTCGACCGAGTGCCCATGGACTGCTGTCAGGTACTTCTATCTCATCCCATCTGGCTACCCTCTTTACCCTGCACTTGGGCATGAGGGATAGAGGGCTATGGGAAGAAACCAAGGGGAACTCAGCCTCAACAGCCTTAGGGGTGCTTTTGTGCCGGAAATCTTCCTCTGTTCAATAAAGGTCCCAGACGGTTAGAGTTTCCTCCCACACCGCTGGCCTGTCAGACTTGTCCACACAGACTTTCAGTTGAGCCTAGGTCAATGGGGCTCTATCCCCAGTATGGGCAGCGTCCATATTCCATCTGCAGAGGTTGTGCTAGGATTAACAGTTGCTTCCCCTTTCTTCTCCATCCTGGAATCCTCCCTGAGTCTTTACCATCCTCCCAAAAGAATCTGGTAGGCGGTCGGGGCTCAGGAGCCCAGAGATCACTCTTTGATAATCTTCTATCTTAGAGCAGTAGAAAGGTTTTTGGAGAGTTGGTTTAATGTCAAGGTTCCGACTAATGAAATCAAATAAAGCAGAACTCCGAGGCTTGAAGTTTCCTCAAGGCACATGTTTATTGGATACATAATATTGGCATAGTCAAAAGTGAAACCAACTCTAAACTTTCAGATTCAATGTAACTAGATGTAACATTCCTCTCCCCTCTACTATGCTATTGATCATGCTACCCAATGAAAGCAATTGGTGGGCTCTGTGATACTTCTTTGCTCCTCCTTCCAGCACCTGCGAGAATGACCCCTCCTTGTTTTCTCTATCAAGACTTTTGTTTTCCTTCCCCCTTTTCCCCCCAACCTAAGTGGCAACTTAGAACAACAAAGATGGCTTCAGCCAGGTTCGTTTCAGAAGTTGACACTTTATTTATAATCTTGGTTAAGTCATGGTCAGGGACTGGCAGCTGCTGTGTTCTTATTGTTCTGTTGTAGAAAACTATAGAGATGAACTTGAGGAAATTATTACATAAAGAGGGGTAAAACAAATCTTGAGAAGCAAGATAGTATTGAGAGATTCAGGAAAAATCCTCCCTTATTCACTGGGTTCTAACAGGGAGGGAAGGTAAAGCACAATCAGGCTTGCAAGATTTTGTTACTATAACCTATCTCAATAAATTAAAGTTCCATTCTTCCTGTGGTTGTTCTGTGAATACTGGGCTGGCCCTCCAGCAGCAGCACCCGGAATTGGGGGAGCATGTGATGTGGACTGCTGGACATGCCTACTTTGTACCATCTCTTTTTGGTTGGAGAGCAGGTCACCTCTGGTAATCTCCTCAGCCCCCTCAAGGGTCTTGCAGGCCCGCCCAGCACGAAGGACGTGAAGCGGTCAACTAGGAAGCCCCACGTAGAGGTAGTAGAGCACGCCCAGGCCAGCAGGCAAAAGGCCACCCCAATCAGGGAAATCTGGATCCCTATCGGCATCATGGCCGCTCAGGCCCAGCAGAGATTAGGGAGGAGGCATGCAATCCTAGCTTGGACTGGGGGCCATGGAGCCGATGGGGATCTGGCTTTACCCACCCAGGGTGGCCTTTGGCTTGCTGGGTGTGGACGTCCTCTACCACCTCTACTCAAGTTCTCTAGCCTCCTTTGTGCTGGGTGGGTCAGGCACTCCATGCGGTGGCGGCAGCCTAATGGATCTGTGCAAGCTGCTGTGCAAGCTGTGTTGGGTGTGTGAGGGGAACAGGCTCCATGCACAGGCCAAGGACAAAATCTGAGGGGGTCGAGATGACCGGCAGCGACCAACTTTCCAACTGCAAGCATGTAGTAGGCATGTCCAGGGGTCTGTATCATGTGCTTCCGCCCTCCTGCTTCCGCCCTACTTTGCCTGCTGCTGGAGAGCTGACCTAGTATTGGCAGGCTGTGGCTGGTGACGGACACTGTTGGCCCCATGTGCTCGCTGATCTCTGTGTGCAGGGGCCGATGGTGTCAGACAGCAGCCGCCCGGCCCCTGCCTCGCCTTGCCTTGCCTTGCGGCAGTGGGTTTCAAATAATTTAACAACCGGTTCTCTGCCTTGCCTTGTCTTCCCTCTGCCTTGGTTGGGGTGGGCTGCTTGGGGGGTCGGCATGATGTCCCAGTGAGTGGGGCAGGAGCTCCTGGTTGTGGAATTGCTGGAGGGGCAGAATGGTACGGTTGGGTCTCAGAATGGGGTGGATGCAGGAGAGTGGGGGACAGCAGGTCCCAGCTGGGAGAAGGTGAGGGGGTCCCACTAGGGGGACGGGAGGGCCAGGATGCCTCCACAGAGGAAAGCTGCACCTCTGCCGGCCGAGCCTCTCATCCACACCGCAGTCACATAAGATTACATAGAAGGGGCGCCAGAAACAAAAGAAGTTTGTGGGACAAAAAAAAAAGTTCAATCAATCAATTCCAACTTTGCGAGATTTTTTTTTTTTTTGCAAGAATTTGGAGTTGATTGATTGAACTTTTTTTTTTTTAGTCCCACAAACTTCTTTTGTTTCTGGGACTGCTCATGGCAGCAGAGGAAATGACAGAGGACCGTGTCGGAGCTGGAAAGAAGGTACTGAATGGGTCTGATCAGGGGCGAGATGGGGTGGCGTTTCTGCACATCAACCGGTTCTCCAAACTCATAAGAAATTAGCTACCATTTCTACCGAACCATGCAAACTGGCTGCATCCCACCACTGCCCTGGATCTCCCCCAACTCTGCCTGGCCCCCATAGGCATCCCCCCCAAGAGCAACATTGAAGTGGCTACGCCCACCCAGTTTGCCATGACCATCGCAGCCACGCCCACCCAGTGAGCCACCCACCACGCCCCCCTGAGGGCATCACAATGCTGATGCGGCCCTGGCACTTTGCGATAAATAAGTGGGTTTTGGGTTGCATTTTGGGCACTCATTCTCTAAAAGGTTCGCCATCACTGACCTAAGTGAAAAGGTTACTGGACAGAACTCTGGCAAATTACAAAATAACTAAAGCCTTTATTCTAGCATTGCCCATCAAGGGCCAAGCCTCTCCTGTTCAACATTTATATGAAGCCACTGGGTGAGATCATCCGTGGTTTCGGGGTGGAGTTTCATCAGTACGTAGATGACACCCAGCTCCACCCCGGACCACCCCAATGATGCCGCGGAAGTGATGTCCCGGTGCCTGGAGGCCGTGCGAGTCTGGATGGGGAGAAACAGGCTTTGTCTCAACCCGTCCAAGACCGAGTGGCTGTGGTTTCCGGCGTCATGTCATAGCCAGTTGGTTCCATCTCTGGCTATCGGGGGTGAGTCATTAGCCCCCGCGGAGAGGGCCCGCAACCTGGGCGTCCTCCTGGATGCTCGGCTGTCTTTAGATGATCATGTGACGGCCGTGGCCAGGGGGGCTTTTCATCAGGCTCGCCTGATACGCCAGTTGCGCCCCTTTCTGGATCGGGACGCCCTACGCACANGCCTTCTCTGTGGCAGCTCCTGCCCTCTGGAATGACCTACCCCCCCGACCTACGTACAGTTGCGGACCTGCGCCTTTTTCGCCGAGCCCTGAAGGCCCATCTATTCCGTGCGGCCGGCCTGGCGTAGTTTGATTATGTTTTAGTGGGGGTTTTGTATGGGGTGTTTTTAGAACAGGCCTGTTATTTAATTTGATTTTAGAACAGAAACTTGTGGTATATAAATTTAATAAATAAATAAATAAATAAATAATAATAATAATAATAATAATAATAATAATAATAATAATAATAATAATAATAATAATAATAATAATAATAATAATAATAATAATAATAATAATAATAATAATAATAATAATAATAATAATAATAATAATAATTTGCCTCACAAAAGAGAGTGGTTAGTGGTATTTTTTTTCCTACTAGCTAGTGATAGATAGGAGGAAAAGGAAGCTAGGAGAGTCCACCAATTACTGCCCTTAAATTGTACCACAGTTAAGCTATGAGAATAGGACCACTCAAAAGTCTCATTACTGAGGTAGATTAGAGTTTGGCCATTGGGACAATGCAAATTATGCTGGCATACTTTTCTGCCAACTCAAGCACTAAAGGAATGCACATTAATGTAACCATGAGGAAGAGCCCCTACAGACAAATTTGTGGAAACTACTAAGAAATGTTCTGCAGTTTGTTAAGATTCAGCATCAGGTCTTCATTAAAGAGTAAAAAAAAATTCATTATGAATTGTTTGGACCTTTTTGCATCTAAAAAGTACTTAGTCCTTAAAAATGATCTTATAAACTAAGTTAGATTGAGCAATGGTAACTTGTGACTTTGCAGAATGATGAGACAAAAAGAAAAATATAAGAGAGCACTGGTGCCTAACTGGAAATTATTTGGAGATTAAGATACAGAGAGAAAGAGAATGAAAGTGAGCAACTATTATATTAAATGATCAGCTGATATCTGGCTTTTGATTAAGCAAAATTCTAATTGTTAGCTTTTGCGAAAGGAATGAATCTAGACCATTTTTCTGCAGCTTATTTCTCAGAAATGGAGACAAGGGGAAACACCATGCTGACAATGTACTGATAGTAAATGAGATTAAATAAGCATGGCAACTTACTGTCAGCTCCCTGCCTTCCCCCTGGTGTAATTCAATTCAAGCACAAGCAGTGACAGGAACGCACAGGGGCTGCCTCTGTCACCCCTGCTGAGGCTTGGAATCTTTTAACATCTAAATAAAAGTTTTTAAACTCCTGCCAGCAAGCTGGCATTGGGCACATTAATGTTAATATTCATAGTGGCAGATTTCTCTCCATGTCCCAGGCCTACTATGGTAATTATAAATGTGTGCTGCAAAATGACATTTAAATTTGCAGGCCTCAACACAAGGGGCATGGGGATAGAATTCAATAAAGTAGTCGGCAGTAATGCAAACCTGGTCCTTCCAAGAGGGAAGCCAAAAGAGGCTGAGACTGAGTTTGAGCTTGGCAAATGTTGACAGCAATTCAAAATTGTTTTGTTTTAATAGTGGAGCGGGGTGGATTTCTGCTCAGGAGTGGGTCTCTAGTAATAGTCATATAGTGCTCTGTTGTGATTAGTGCAAACATCAGGCTGAGCTTGCTAACATCTGGAGGCCATTGTCCAGCCTTGACTTCTTTTAAAAGAAGACATCTGACTTCCCAACATCTGCTAAGAAAGTGTGGGAACAAAATGAAATGATACAGCTAAGTCTGAACAAGCTTTGCAGTATAACTTTTAATAATGCTTGTAATGCCTTATAATGAACACACAGTTACTATAAAATAGGGCAGACTACAAGGCAATCTTTGTGCTAATGCTTTCTACTTATCAGTGTCACCAATTGTTTTATAAAGTATCTTATCATGAACAATCTAGCAGTTTAGACTTACAGCTTACATAGACAGTGAAAAAAACAGTTTGTATGAGGTTCTTTTAAACATTTTGAAACATTCATATCGTATTAGCATATGTGAAATATCAAAACACTTGAAGATCAGCCTATTGCTATGTAGAACAAAAGAAATAGTAATGGAAATGCAACAGCTCCTCTGCTGTTATCACAAGATTGTGTCATGCTGCTACCTAGAAGGATTTTCCAGGAGTACTCACTTCATAATGATTTCTAGATTTCTTTGCAGGTTTCATTCAAATGTTGAGGCTTCTCAACGCAATTTATTAATCATTTTAAAAACTGTCCTACACAATTTTTAACCATCTGGCACTATCTATTTGCCTACTCCCAATAAATATACACAAATACCTACAGCCCAAAATGATGTGTGTATGTATGTCTATATGGGAGAGAGAGAGAGAGAGAGAGATGTTTCTCATTTTGTGAAGAAGTATGAAAGTTTTTTTTTTTCCATTTCATTGCACTGTAAAAGTATGAGGACAGTACTCTGAGCAATTGACATGTTGAATGATTGGCAAATAGAAAGATTGCTGATGGAGCAGACCTCATTTCTGTTCCTTGTCCAACATAGGTGGGAAAATTTAGGGCATGACTAAATTCTTAGGGGATGGGAATTATTAATTGAAGAATTATAGTATTAATTATACTACAACCTGCAACTATATTTAGAACTATTGTGAAAAGTGCTTAATTAAAAATATCTTTCCTAAATCAATGCCGTTTCCCTGTGACTCTGTAACAATTGCTTTTTCCAACTAATTAATTAATTTGAAATATTTAATTATTCATTTGCAAATGAAAAAAAATGCTTCCCAACATTTACTAATTACATGGAAAGGCAGGGTGCTAGCAATTTATTTTCTTGAATGCATGTTCTTTTGGAGGGATTATCCTGCGCTAGTTAGAGGAAAAACTGATTGGTCATGTTATTGCCTGCCTTTTCTGAACAAGACATAAGACCCCTTGCTTATTTCAAGGATAGCAGAAACAAAGACAATTGAAGGTTGACTTCAAATTAGTATATGAAGGATTTGTATGATGAAAAAGGAATGAAAATTGTACTTTATGAAAGTTTCTCCAATTTACACGGCAGATGATTCTGGGAAAATGAATGGGATGGTTTTGCAAATTTTCTCATATAGTTCAGTCTTCTTCAATCTGGTGAATTTTAATTTTCATCTTATCTAGCCAAAACTGCTTTTCATTTGCAGGTAAGATTTTGCACATCTTGAAGCCATTGATTGGGAAACACTTATTTAGTTCCTATATTGTTAATATAGGAACTATTGAATAAAATAGCAAATATCATGATGGGCCTGAGTTGACTGTGATCACAAATTTGAACCCGGATATATAATATATAATATTATAATATATTTATATTACATTAATTCTGTATTAGAAATTTATAGTCATATATCAGAGGATTACTGAGAACAAATTTGAATGAAAACTGGTCAATCTCCCCTTTTTTTGTTCCACACTTGGATGCTTTAATTGATTTTAAGTCCTCATTTTCCAACCCATTGTTTCAGCCTTCCTTTTTAAATAATTTTTCTAACATCCCACCTTTTTGTTCTGTACTTCTATGACATTGCAAGATATCCCAGTCAAACTCATGTTTTTTAATCAAATTGTTTCTCTTATAAAACCTGCATCAGTTTGATATTTGGTGAGAATACTGTAACAGCAGTGGTTCAACCAGTGGCAAGGAAGACATACTGTATATAGAAAGTGGGGAAATTGTTTACTCATTCAGTATAAAAATCTGAAAATTTAGACTAGACTAGACTAGACTAGACTAGAACAGAACAGAGCTGGAAGGGACCTTGGAGGTCTTCTAGTCCAGCCCCCTGCTCAAGCAGGAGGACCTATACCATCTCAGACAAATGACTGTCTAGCCTCTTTTTAAAAATCTCCAGTGATGGAGCGCCCACGATTTCTGAAGGCAAGCTGTTCCACTAGTTACTTGTCCTCACTGTCAGTAAGTTTCTCCTTAATTCCAGGTTGCTTCTCTCTTTGATCAGTTTCCAACCATTGTTTCTTGTCCTGCCCTTTGGTGAATAACATGACCCCCTCTTCTTGGTAGCAGCCCCTCAAATACTGGAATACTGCTATCATGTCTCCCCTATTTCTTCTTTTCTTTAGACTAGCCAAACCCAAGTCCTGCCGCTGTTCTTTGTATGTTTTAGTCTCCAAATCTTTAATCATCTTAGTTGCTCTTCTCTGAATTTTTTCCAAACTGTCAACATCTTTTTTGTGATTTGGTGATCAAAATTGGCTGCAGTATTCCAGGTGTGGTCTTACTAGAGCTTTATAAGCGGTACTAATACTTCATGTGATCTTGATTCTATGCCTCTGTTTATACAACAAAGGATTGTATTAGCTTGTTTGGCTGCTGCTGCACACTGCTGGCTCATAGTCAAGTGATCATCCAAGGTCCCTCTCACAGTTACTGTTTTAAAGCCAGGTCTCGCCCAATCTGTATTTGTACCTTTGATTTTTCCTGCCTAAATGTAAAACTTTGCTTTTCTTCACATTGAAACTAATTTTGTTGGATAGGGTTCATTGTTCAAGTTTGTCAAGAACTTTTTGGATCCTGAGTTTGTCTTCTGGGATGTTGGCTACTCCTGCCAGTTTGGTGCCAGCTGCAAATTTGATGGGTTCCCCTTCTATTCCCTCATCTAAGTCATTGATGAAGATATTGAAGAGTATTGGGCCTAAGATGGAGCCTTGTGGTACCCCACTGCTTACTTCTCTCCATGTGGATGTAGTGCTATTGAGGATTACTCATTGAGTACGGTTTGCCAGCCAGCTACAGATCCATCTGGTGGTGATGTTGTCTATTCCATCTTTTTCTAGCTTACCAAGGAGTAGGTTGTGGTCTACTTTATCAAATGCCTTACTGAAATCTAAGTATACTACATCCACTTCATTTTGCTAGTCTACTAGTTTAGTTATTTTATCAAAGAATGAAATAAGATTGGTTTAGCATAATCTGTTTTTAACAAACCTGTGCTGGCTACTGGTTATAAGTTTGTTGTTCACAGATCTATTTTTTGATTATCTTTTCTAGGATCTTCCCAGGTATTGATGTTAAACTGATTGGTTTGTACTTTCCTAGGTCTGTTTTGTTCCTTTTATTGAAGATGGGAATCACATCAGCCCTTTTCAAATCCTCAGATACTTCCCCATTGCTCCAGGATTTAAGAAAAGTGTGGTGCAATGGTTCTGAGATAACTTCAGAACTCTGGGATGTAATCTGTCGGGTCCTAGTGATTTATATTCATCCAGGTCAGATAGGTGTTCTCTTACCATTTTCTTGCTTATTTTAATTTTTGTTTATAGTTTGTCTTTTGCAGTGGTTTTTTTTGGTATGTTGGTCTATAGTTTCTTTTTGTGTGAAGATTGATGCAAAGTATGCTTTCTCCCTGTTGCCTGTTATTTCCTTGCCATCTTCTCTCTTTAGTGGACCTACAGTTTCCTTGACTTTTTTCTTGTTGTTAATATGTTGGAAGAAACTTTTTTTATTATCCTTTATTTCTGTTGCAAGTCTTTGCTTGTTCTGAGCCTTTGCTTTCCTGACTTCATCTTTGCATGTTCTGGCTGTCTGCTGATAATTGGCCTTAGTTATATGCCCCGCTTTCCATTTTTTATATTTGTCCTTTTTCTTTCAGTTTGTCAGAGAGATCTTTGTGCAGCCATGTTGGTTTCTTCTTGAATTTCTTATTTTTCTTTTTCAGTGGTATTGTGCTGGACTGGGCTTTTATGATGGCATTTTTCAGAGTTTCCCATGCTTCTTGGGTTGTTTTCCCCTTTAGGATTTTCATCTGTGGGATCTTTCCTAGGTTCTCTCTGAGTTTGTTAAAGTCAGCTCTTTTGAAGTTTAAGACAGTGGTTTGGTTGTTTTCTGTTGCTAATGTTTGCGTTATATTAAATTCCAGTATGACGTGGTCACTTTCACCCAAGGTTCTGGCAACTTCAACTCCCTCTATCACTTCGTCTCTATTAGTAAGAATTAAGTCGAATATACCTTTACGTCTAGTTCCTTCCTCCACCTTTTGGGTGACAAAGTTGTCAGCTAGGTTGATTAAGAATCTGTTTGATCTCCTGCTCGCTGCAGAGTTTGTCTTCCAGTTGATATCTGGATCGTTGAAGTCTCCCATTACTACTGTGGTATACTTCCTATATACATTTGTTAACTGGTTGGCAAAGAATTCATCTATTTCTTCTGATTGGTTGGGTGGCTTGTAATATACATCTATGGCAATGTCACTTTTTTTCTCTTTTATATTGACCCATATACATTCTGGATACATTTTATCTTTGATCATATGCATTTTTGTAGGTATGTAGTATTCTCTTACATATAGTGCAATTCCCCCTCCTCTTTTTGTAGACCTGTTTCTTTTGAACAATTTGTAACCATCCATCAGTCCATTCCATTCATGGATTTCATCCCACCAGGTTTCTGTAATGCCAACTATGTCATACCCTCCCTCATGTACTATTGCTTCTCGTTCAGCCTGTTTGTTCCCCAAGCTTTGAGCATTGGTATATAAGCATTTAACACTTTTATGTCTGTCCGTGGATATGTTTCCTGCATCTCCTGATTGTTGTTTGAGTTTTTCTTTTTTCTCATTATTGCCTACCTCATTATTGTATTTGTTTTCTTGGGATTTATGATTGGTTTTGGGTTCTAGAGATTCTAAAGATTGGTCACCCTTCCCCTCAGTTTTAATTTAAAGCCCTCCTGATGAGTTGGGCCAGTCTTTTTCCAAGTACATTTTTCCCTGTTTTCGTGAGGTGCAGCCCATCCCTTGCAAAGAGTCCTTTGTGTAGGAAATGCAGCCCATGATCCAGGAAACCAAAGTTTTCTTGGCGACACCAATCCTTTACCCAATGGTTTATTTCTAGAATTCTTTTTTCCCTCAGTGGGGGTTGGCCTTTCGTTGGAGTACTGATGAGAACACCACTTGTGCTCCTAGCTCCTTAACTTTATTGCCTATTTGTTTGTAATATCTCACTATTGTACTCAGGTTCTTAGTTGTGTCATTCGTCTCAATGTGGAGGAGGAGGAAAGGATAGTAATCTATAAGCCTAATTATTTTAGTTAGGTTCTCAGCCACATCTTTGATTTTTGCTCCAGGGAGACAACATACCTCTCTGGATTGTATGTCTGGTCTGCAGATCGATGATTCTGTTTCTTTGAGGATAGAATCTCCTATTACCAACACTCACCTTCCTTTTTTGGGAGCTGAAGTCTGGGGTGCTTTTCTGTTTATTTCAGGTGTGTTTGTTGATGTGACTTTTTTAGGGATATTTGAAGCGACTTTTTTAGGGATATTTGAAGTTGTTTCTTTGCTAAGTGTCTGTATGTTTTTTTTGAGGGGGAAGTTGTCGGTCTGCGTGTTTCCATCTAATGGTTGAAATTGATTGCTCAGTTTTAATGGGGCTGCTTCTGGTTGGGTTAGATTGGGCAGAAGGGATTGTTAGTTGTATGCTGCTTCTTTCTTTGAGTATTGTGTTTCCTTCTATGTGGGACATACTTCCGTTTGTCTTCCTCCAAGGATTTATCATTAGGGTGAAATCCTCTGGGAGTTATTTGTTCATTATTTGATTCAGTTTGGATATAGCTTTCTTTCGTAGATTGGGATTTAACTAGAGTTGCCTCAAAGTCTTGCAACAAAGTCACTGACTAGTTGGACTTTTTCAGCTCCACTTTACAAAAGTCATTTGTTCTCATGTAAAGTTAGTTGGGTTTCCCTGTAAAGAAAGCAGTTTCCAGAATTTTTCACACTCTTCTTTCCACGGCTCTAATGTTCAATCCTGAATATAGGCAGTGACTTACATGTCTCAGGAAATCCTTAGTTATGAAAATAGAATTAAGCATTATATATTTTGCTTGGGGAGAAAGAAAAGTTCCTATCTCTCTAATAAAAGAGCTGAGCATGGGGCAGAGTGGGGGAATTTGCACAAATGAACTCTTATGTTTGGCTGCTGCAGTTGTGCCTCATGCTCACCTTGAGACACATTTGCAAGGATTTATGTCCACCCCCAAAGTCATAAAACTCTAAAATGAAAATAGTTCAGTGAAGGAAGAAAAGAATAGGGAAGGAAAAATTTGACAACATGGATGAATTGGCATATTAAGAGAGACTGCTTAGCAAAACAAGAAGGAACCCCTTCTGGTAAAGGATTCATACTTTAAAGGCTAGGAAAATGGCCACTAGGGACATGCTCAGTAGCACTTTTATATAGTTATGGAGGAGGGAAGGATTGACTCAGTATAAATTAAGTAGTACATGGAGCAGTGCCAAGTTTCCAACACAATTCTAGTATCCTTTCTAGTCAATTGGCATCATGCTCCAGAAGGTAGAATTATTATCCCCCAGCATTGGAGAAGATGATGCTGGTTCTTTTGATCACTCTAACAAGTTCCTAAGTAATTTTGAAAGTTTCACTAATTTGTTTTATTAATACATTTGACAAAGTTTCATCATAATCATCATCATCATAATTTCCTTTGTCATTACCATAAGACAGGCACAGAGTAAACCAAACCACTATATTCTTAAAGTTTCCATTTGCCAAACAGATCCCCAAACTTTATCTTCAATTTTCTTTTATAATTATGTTTCAATGCCTAATTACTACTTTTTTTTGCTGTACAATCTATACTTTGCTTGTTTTTTTCTTATACTATTTATGCAGTTTCTGTTCTATTTCAGAAAAGCTAAATATCCTCGATGCAAATTTTATTATTTTTTAAAGTCATGTTTTCTTATTTCATATCCATAGGCAAATAATGTTATGTGATTAACAGTGTCATCATGCAAATGGTGAAATTGATTATACCAACATGTACATGTCATTTTGATTTTCATGCAATTTGCTATAGCTGGCATTGTAAACAGCACCTCTGTTATCTGTGTTCTCCAATTCTCATCCTCAAAATTTAATTTTAAATTTTTCACCTTGTTTTTCTAATTTTTCATTCATCCTTTTTATTTTGTCCAAAGTTTTATTTACGATTTTCTATAATTCATTCCTTCCTGCCCCCATTTCTCCTTTCTTCATTTTATCAGTTTCTTACATTTTCCTTGTCTGACCCAATTTTTGTTCTGATTTTGCTTTTCTTTTTTAATTGAACTAAAATATATTTTTGTTTCAGTTCCCTCCCCTTTCCACTTTTCTCTCTTATCTGACTTTTATATGAGGGCTTTGAATCAATATGGAAACAGCTCCAGTCCTGTGTAATTTCATGAAGTTAACTGGTTTTAAAAGTAAATAAGATTTGTATTTATGTGTATGTGTGTGTGTGTTCCTCTGTGTTGTTTATTTGATACAGAAGCAAAGCTTGTGTTTTTCTTAAAATGCTTTAACTCTGCTAGGCTTGCAAACAATCTGTTTTCTTGTTGGCAAGATTCACATTGTCTCCTGTGTCCTTGGCTCTCTGACTTCTGCCAGAATGCTATCCTTTTACTTTTAGAGGCTTGAAAAATAGTAAAGAAATTATACCAAGATTGTTTGGATATTTCTTTTTATATAAAAGATTCCTATCATAGTAACATGAATGAAAGGTGTGGCTACCTTTTTAGTTTTCATGAAAACCTTGATTTAACAGGCATTTGGTGGAAAAGATGTATGTCCCTTGTTCACAATTGCTATTTAAATCAGAGATTATATCAAGCCAAATTCATTTTATCACTGGCAAACCGAGCTTTCATTATATTTCTTTATACAGAGTAGGATTGAAGGGATTCTTGTTACTATGGAATCTGTGGTTGTTGAGGTGTGATATAAATGGAATGTTATTCCTGTTAAGTCATTTGTGCTTTCTGAACTTAGTTGTTTGCTTGCAGATGTTTTGTTTCCTGACTAGTAATTTCTTCAGCATAAGTTATCTAGTCAGGTAACAAAATATCTGCCAGCAAACAACCAAGCTCATTACTGTTTGTCAGTTAAAGAAATCATTGACTGGCTTATTCATATTTTCACTGAAGTTGATTAATGTAAAGTGCCAAGTTCACTTTATAATCTTTCTTAGGGATGGGAGAACAGAAATCCTGAGGTATGGAAGTGGCCTTGATGTCTTGTGACATAATCCCTGTTAGCTTTGAAAATGGAATTCTTTCCTCAATTGTAAAAAAAACGGGCCCTTATATTTTCATCTCTTCCCAAGGGTGATCCTGTTTCTCTTCTTTTTCAACATTCCTCCTTTAAAATATGAAGAAATACAATTATTATACTAATACAATTTTTGTTTCACTGTTAATCTGTGTTAAATCTGAATACTTTATGTGAACTTTCAAACTCCTCTATGAGCTTGTACTTTTTCATCTTTCTCATATTCTTATTAAATTTCTTATTTCTACTGCTGTTTCTTATCATTGTTCTTTTTCCTCTCATGACCTCACAAATATATAGTTCTCTTCATCTAAATATTTGTCTGGCCTCTTTAGTTCCACTTAAATAAATTATTAAAAGCTCATATTTTTTACCTTGTATTTCTCCCTTGCTGTTCATTTTATTATATTTTGCTTTCCTACTTCAAATACTTATTATATTAACTCTATTTGCTTTTTTTTTCACTCTCGCTACTTAAAATTTTCTCTTACCTTCCAGCACACATAACTTGAAAATCACAATTGCTATGGAAGGTGTCATAAATATAGTTTGGGAAGAATGAATTTTAGAAATCGGAGAATACATCATGTGCCATGTGAACAAGCCAACATGCAATAAATCAAAACAGCCATTAGAATCTGTTGTTAATTCTGATTATTTATTTATTAACTTAAAAGCCTGCCCAATTTATAAAGCATAATTCCATGCAGCATACACCAACAATAGCAATATTACAAAATGCCCCATATCAAAGCAACCAGAAATCAACAACAACAAAACACATATTCTGCATCTCTTAGGACAAACTCTTCAAACATTCTGGCCCCAATGCCAAGTCTTCAAAGCTGACAGCGTCAGGCTCAGTGGTGGGATTCAGCCAGTTCGCACCACTTTGGCAGAACCGGTAGCTAATTTTTTGTTGCCCAGACCCAGAATGGCCTTCCAGAAGCAGCATCCATACAGAGAACCAGTTGTTCACATATTTGAATCTATCAATAGGAGCCTCATATAATGGTCATTTCTTTGACTATTACACTTTACAGAAAATGAGTGTGCTTTTATTGCTGTAATTTTTTGCATATATGTAGTCTTTGACTTATGACCACAATTAAGCCTGGAATTTAGGTCGTATGTCATTGCAGTCATCAAGTGAAATGTCCACATGACTACCTTGCTCAACGATTGCAATCCCTACTTTCCCCGTTACACTTGTTAAGCAGATGGAGCAAAAGAGCAAGGAAATTCTTTTCTCCAGTTCAGTGCTGCAGTTCATCTGCCCTTCATGGAAAGGAATTCCATATGAAAATCCAAGCAGGAGTTTGGACAATCTTGATTATGGGGGCTGGCTGGAAGCACCCATGCTGCAAATGCTCTGTGCCAAAATCTTGCTTGGATTTTTGGAACAGACTTCTTAGCAGAGAGACTCTGACCTATGTGTGACAAAATCAATCTGGTGGGCAATGCTTAAAGAGAATTTTTATAAGATGATGTATACTTGGAATTTGTTCCCAGAGAAATTGTCTAGAATGCATAAAGTATTTGGAATGTTTGCTGGAAATGTGTACAATATGAAGAATCATTTTATCATATTTGGTGAACATGTAAAAAGGCCAAAATATTTGGATACAAATGCATGCATTAATTCAGAAAATATTAAAAGTTAAAGTACAGCTGAAACCAGAAACGTTTTGTCTGGGACTAAGAGACAAGTAGCTAGAAAAAGTAAAAAACATACAGAGTCACTGTATCAGATGGGCGACATAAAAATTTAATAAATAAATCTTTCCTTTAATACATAGGCTATCTGAAAATGTTCACCCTTTTTGCAGAAAATGGGACAGAATGATAGGGACCAGGACTACCCAGAAGTCTTAGTCTGAGTTGCTCCTGATCCATAAAACAGGGGCCTTCATGAGGCCCTACATAGTTGAGACATCAGACTTTCATAAACATGTTTCCTTTTCCATTTAATGGTACTATATATAATAGATTATTGATATATTACTAATTTGTTACATTTTGTTGATCCTTGGCATTTGGATCCTTTATGATTGAATGAGGCAGGTAAGAGGTATTCCAGAATCCAGATTTCATACTGGAATTTATATAAGAAACTACCACTTCTGGAAGTTATCCAGATTTCGTGCTAGGAGATTGTACTGAGCCTAAGGGTGGATTGAGAAAAATACTGATGACAAATTTAATTTTATATGATACCAAATCTCTTTTAAAGCTGTAATCAATATATTTCTATACTATTTTTTTTACTATTCTTCCTTCCAAGATGCCCAAAGCAGTTTACAAAGAACAATTAAAAGAACCTTAAATGTAACTATCAACAATAAACCAACAATCCTAAGAGTCAATAAAAATACAAAAATTAAAACAAGATTCTTTAAAAAAAAAAAGCAATTAAAAAGGCAATTGAAAAAAGGCAAACTTGTCCTGGAGCAATTGTTATTCTACAAATGCCTTGGTGAACCAAGATGTCTTCATTGGGCTTTCATTGAATGTGTTTGTTGGTGCTTAAGGCAGCAATTTTACACCATCTTTCTGAAAGTAAGTTTTGATAATACTACCAGTTTTACCTCAAGAATGAGTGATTTGTTATATGATTAGATGAGATTCTGAGTTATATAATGCCTAAGGAATTTCTAATCCAGCAACTCTCATTAAAGGTGCATTTATTAAAAAAATATGTGTATTTTTAAAGAAAATAAAGCATAAAAACTGACTAGCTTAATTTAGCAGAAATTCTAAAGTATAATCAATTCAAGCCTGAGTTCCATAGATGCAAGTGAACCAGATAGTGTATTGCTAAGCCTATAAGAAAAGAAACATTTTTAAAACTCATTGCTGACTTAAATACCATTTTAACTATGCTGACTTCCTCATATCTATCTTGACATCAGCATGAAAAGCGTGGCTGACTAGTGCAAACAGGAATAAATTATAGAATTTTTTCCCCTGTACTCCTTTCCTCCCAGTCATTAGTATGAAATGTATGCATTGAAAATTTTCTTTGGAAATTATGGTGAACAAAGGCCAGAAATACAGTCTTTAGGGCAGTAATTTAGCTGTCTGCAGAATTATATGGGTTAATCATTCCATGAGAACTTGTAAACCAATCAGAGCTCCTGATCAGCTCTAATTTCAGACCTGAATTTTAAGTATAGAGCTTTGCATTTTCAATAGTGTCCAGGCACAATGATATTATATTGACTAATCATCATGCTGTGTCAAAAAAAAAATTCTCTCTCTTTATCTTAGTCAGAAATAGATATTTTTCCAGTGTATAAATCTACCTTGTGTTGCACTGTAAGAACTTACACAGTGTATCACGTTAACCAATATATACCTTACTGTTATGTTACAGAAAAAATTATGAAAGTAATTACCAGCCTCATCATTTAAGCTTTGAAAATTTGGTAGTAATCAAGAATAGCTATAACATACATTGTTATGCATATAATTAACATACAGTTTTTTATTTATTTTTTTTTAATTTTTATTCAGTAAAAATTTTAAACAGCTCAGTAGCCATAGCTCTCTGGGCTGGTTACAACAAAAATAAATGTATTCTGTCTTGGGATAGCTGTCAATTTTTATTATTATTATTATTATTTTTAGATGAGAATAGTATACAGAAGGCTATTGAAGATCAAGAAATCATTTTAAAACAAGGCTATTTGGAAAAGAGAACTAAAGGTGAGCATTTACCAGCTAATTATTTATTTATTTATGTATTTATTAATCAAATCGATATGGCTGTCCATCTCATGGAAAATGATGCTGGATGGTATATAACAACCCAATAAAACCATAAATATGAAACAATTCTTACCTAAATTTATTATAAGTTAAAACATTGAGGACTATAAAATATAACAGAATAACAGAGTTGGAAAGAACTTTGGAGGTCTTCTAGTTTGACTCCCTGCTCAAGCAGGAGACCTTATATCATTTCAGAGAATTAATTGTCCAATCTCTTCTTAAAATTCTCCATTTTTGGAGTATCCACAACTTCTGGAGGCAAGCCATTCCACTGATTCATTGTTCTAACTGTCAGGAAATTTCTCATTTCACCTGGTTCCTTGCCATGGTAGAGCTTTAAAGATTAATACCAGCACCTTGAATTGGACCCAGAACAAACTGGTAACCAATGCAGTTCACCCAACAGAGAGTGAATAATACTTACAACTGCTTACCCTTTTGTATTTTGCACCAGCTGAAGTTTCCAGATACTCTTTAAGGGGTAAGATCCCTTGGCATAAGTAAGATACTTATCATCACTAAAAGCAACTGCTATTGATTTATGAATTCACATTTCTGTATTCCTATGTTGCCCATGCTTTAAATCTTGTAATTCCTCTGAGCAAAAATTATTGGTAGTTTCTCATGCAGACATTTGATGTTGAGAGTACATCACACAAAATACAAAATCAATTGCTAGAAGTGGTTGTATTTGCTTCTGCCCATTTCAGTATGATTATTATTGTGAATACGATGTATTAAACAGATTTTTCTCTTATTTTCACAAGTCATCCTACACCAAGTCTATGGACACATCCTTAATGGAAGCCAAAGACTAGAAAATAACTGAAAATGTATCAAAATATTCTGGATGCATCGGTCCATTAATTTACCATTCCTTTAGTAAGATAAGGTGATAATAGAAACCATATTGTAATAGAAAGATAGATAGACAAAGAGAGAAAGAAAAAAGGGGGAATTAAACAGATATCATTATTATCCTTGGAATTTCTTACTCTTTAAAGAATTGTAATAGTACATAGAAAAGGATGCTCCATGCTTTCTCCAATGTCACTTACCCATTTGGCATAAGAGCCAAATAAAACAGCAAGCCCTTGAAATTAGAAAAAGTAACTAAAAGTACTTTGGAAGAAGGATTTAATCCCTGCCAAATTATTTAAAATATTCAACAAATAGGTCCTTAATGAGAGTTTTCCAGATGTTTTCAACTTTAAAACATATAGATAATGCCATAAGTCTACAGAAAGGCTTATCTACATGATTTGTCAAATAAATTGGGAATTGTTATAGTTCAAGTCCAACACATATTTTTCAGGTCAGAAAAGGCTACAGTAAACAGACAAAATGTGTATATTTCTTCTGAAAAGTGTCTTGTATAAACAAAATGCCTTGGAACAGTAATATGCATTAATATCAGTAATAACTGATATTGCAGTCTTTTTAGAAATACAGAATACTCATTCCACCTCCTTTCTTTTTCATAGACTCCAAAATCTTTGGCTCTGAATGGCAGAAGCGTTGGTGTGTTCTTGACAATACAGCTTTCTACTATTATGCAAATGAAAAAAGTAGGTAACACCACATCCATGCTTTCTGTTCCTTCACTGAATCATGAGACTGTATTCATAACTAGTCATGAATTTCCAGTTGATCAACTGGAGAAGACAGCAGTAAAAGAAATACTATTGCCCAAAATTCATTTTAACACTGTAGCTCTTTTATTCTCTGATATTTTCTGCATTTATTAAAAACATTAAAGTAGTTCTACATGCAAGGAACCCAGGGAGATAAAAATCAAATTGTTAACTCTCCTATATAACATGTAAAACTGAGGGGGAAAATATCTACTAAGGTTTGCAAACAATTGGAAATTGAATATGGATCTTCCTGATCCAAATGCAACAGAAGCATTACATCATATTGGCTCTTTTAGATGGGTGGTGAATTAGCCATCATACAGTGTGGAATGATGCCATTAGATGCAGCCTTAAGATGAAGAAGATGGTTGTATTCTAACATCCTTGTCAGTTAAAGATGAGAGACATGGAGAAATAGAGACACAAGACCCTGTGTATATAAAGTAGACCCCATTTTTTCCCCATTAGTTGTCAGATAGGCTTTAATCCTCCCCTAAATGACCATATATAATTTTGTGTGTCATCATGTATAAATATTTTTGGGTTATGCTCCATCAGATGCATATAAACAGGCTAATACTTCCAATTGAATTTAGCATGCCTTAGACAGATGGGCTCCAATTATATTGTATCTACTACGCAGAAAAATTGAATGCAGGTTAAATGTGCAGTATATATATATACATGTATGTACATATGTATGTGTATATGTGTGTTTGTATACACACGCATGCACACACACACACACACACATAGAGAGAGAGAAAGGAAGAAATAGCAGAGTGAAGGAAGATTGTGTTGGACTTTCTGAACTAGTGATAGGCCTTTTTCCACCACAATTCATGAAATGGCAGATGCTGGGTCTAGGAAAATGTAGATGTACAAATCCATAAAATCAGTCCCATATTCCCAAACACACTGTAGTTTGACCGAGAAAAAAGAGTATGGAAGAGGCTGATGGAACAAGAATAGACTTAATTCTCAGAAGCTAGCATCATTGACATCACAGGAACAAAATGCACGTGTATCAGGTGACTGAACCTCTTAGGCTGGTGTTTTGAAGTCTCAAAACTCATCTCTCAGAATCCAACACCCTCTTTTGGTGTAGCAGCTTAGGAGTTCCTGCTGCCACTAATTATTCTCCTAGAGGCACCACATCCAGCCCACATCCAGCCCAGTGTGTGTGAGAGAGATGGGCTCACTCATATTGTGCAGCCTTACTGGTCATTATAATGCCTATAGCACAATGTCCTGCTCATGTAACATAGAATAATGTAACTAAAAGATTCATTACTTCCTTTGTGGGGGGGAGACAAACTGATTTCAGAAGAAATAAACTAAATCAAAATTTTAGATTTTTGGAAAAAAGATCATTTACAGTGGTACTCAGCTCATGAGAGAAAGAGCTGGTAACTTAGAAAATCAGATATAAAAAATTTGGAACAAAAATACAGTGCTCCAGGTAAGCAACAATATAGTGATGGTCTTCTGAAAGAGAATTCTCTGAAAGAGAATATCAAATTAATATTATCAATTACAAGAAAATTTTATGGAGAAAAATGTATTTTTGGCATTGAGGCCTGAAGTATTTAATACAAATTCACACCAAGTTCAACTTTCAATTTCATACATTGTACAAAGAAAAAAGAAATTCAGTTTCACACAGAAACATTTTCCATAAAAATAAAGTCTTCTCATAGCAAAAATTCTGTGTTTCTGTTTTTACCTGATTTTACTTATCCTTCCACCAAATTGGGTGGAACTTGGGTATCTGTATGTGACAAAGAGTGTCTCTCCTTCATGAGAATATGTTTAGTGAATGTCTAAGCATGCTTAACTTCTAGTCTACCTCTGTACTTCTCCTGAATCACTGATAGACAATCATAACACCCCAACCCTTATTTTGTTCCCGTGATATCACAATGTTAATATTAAATGGTGAATCACTATACATTAGTGATGTGATTTCCTGATAATTTTTGATAGGAAGTAAAAAAAGGAAGGGTTCATAGCACCTATAATGGGGGAGGGAGGGGTTGGAATATTTCATCTATCCACTGGTGTGATATCATAACATAATTCTGTCTGTAGCTATAAAAACTCCTTCCCCACTAAAATAGATGTGTTTTAATAAAACAGCATCTTCTAGCAGTCCTAATCAACGATTTAATTGGGAAGGTAGGGAGCACTGCCTTTTGGTCAGAATCTGCCTTTTGATCCTGCAACATGGATCCTGTGGAATGATCCTCCCTTTTTTATTACCCTCCTGCATATTAGCTTGAAGCAAATACATATGTCAAGTCTGCCATATGGAGACAGCTTTAAATTGCTTCATCTAGCAGCTGTTCAGAAGTGGAGAGTTATTTCTGTGCAATTTTTTTCAAGCTGTTGCAAACTTGAGAGGAAGGGTTGATGCCAGAATGAAGAAAATCTAAAATAAAAATCCTGTGCACTCAGAGCAGTTCATCAGGCATGGATCAATTAAAAGCTTATTCTGTATGGCAGTTGTAATATGAATATTAGTCCTAAGTCAGAGTTCCAATAAAAACATAGCTCTTTTATATATCCAGAATATTGTACATCCATAATCAAAAATGACATTTTAAATTAAATCATTAATGCCAATGTATCTGATTGTCAAGCTCATATGCAAATGAAAATATAAAAGGGAATGTACATCCTTCTAATGGGGCTCAAGTGATTCATAAGAGGGAACTTTTTTTTCTTAAAATAAAATGCATTTTGAAGGAGTACAGGTAATCCTTGATTTATAACAGTTCATTCAGTGATCAATCAAAGTTACAATGGCACTGAAAAATGTGAGTTTATGATTATTTTTCACAGTTACGACCTTTGTAGCATCCCCAGGATCATATGATCAAAATTCAGATGCTTGGCAACTGGTTCATATTTATGACCATTGCTGTATCCCAAGGTCATGTGATCCCCTTTTGCAACCTTCTGACAAGCAAAGTCAATGGGGAAGCCAGATTCATTTAACAACTGGATTACTAATTTAACAACTGCAGTGATTCACTTAACAGCTATGGCAAGAAAAGTTGTAAAATGGGACAAAACTCGCTTAACAAATGTCTCACTTAGCAACAGAAGTTTTGGGCTCAATTGTGGTCATAAGCTGAGGACTGCCTGTATGGCATGAATAAAAGAATGATTAAATTTTTCTCTGCTGTCCATACTTTAGTCATCATTCTATAAGATGCCCAAAGTCACTTTTGATAATGATATGGCTGGCATAACATTTAATAATAAATAAATAAGTAAAAACTAAATATAAGGAATCTTGAAGACCTTAAATAGGAGAAGTAATTACAAAACAAGATAGCAATTAAAAATTTATGAATACCAATAATGACTCATCACTGCTATTGCTATTATATAGGCAAACAACCAAAAGGCATATTTGCTATTGAGAACTACCACGCTCAGCTAGTTCCCTATCTGCGCAAGGATTCCCGAAGAGATTGCTGCTTTGAGTTGACTTCTCCTGGTAAACGAACCTATGAGGTAATAATTAACAGACATGGAAAATTCTTTCTGCCAACATGAACTGTAGGAAGAGTTTTCATCAAGAAATTTAGTCATAATAAGTGTTTAATAAGGGGAAGGATGACATTCTACATTCTGTATCTTGGAAGATACTCAGTGAAATGTTTGGGCTTCCTTTGTCATTAATCATGTTTGTAGAGGTCTACCCAAGTAGAATTTTATAAACAGTACTGTCTATCTGTTTATTTATCCATCCATTTATCTTAATTAGTTGTAAAATTCTAATATCCTGACTTAAAGAATATTTTACTATATAAAGCTTAAAATGTTTTTGAACTGCTCTGAAATGCTTGCCCCAGAATTTAGCTAGAAAGTCAGCTTGGCATGGCAAGACAAAAACTTGTATTATGATTCTTTATGTTTACTACATATATATTTCACTGCTGTATTTTTTAATCTATTTTTTTCCTGGAATTGTTTTATTTCACATGGTTATAGGAATAATCAAGAATAATCAACTACTACTACTATTACTACTACTGCTGCTGCTGCTACTACTACTACAACTACTTAAATGAAGCTATTTTGAAGTATTGATTGCCCTCTGCCAGTGTTACTTCTTATATCCATTTAAATCCAGTGGTTCTATTTTCTGCGGTTCCCATGATTTAATAAATGCCTTGCTTTGCATTCCTCAGGCTTGGGGCTGTCTGATAGCCATTGAAATTGTTCTGGGAAATTTTGCTTTTAGCATGAATCCTATATTCTCCTGTGCACAACATTCAGATTTTATAATTTTTTGCTAAGGGAATGAGATATTCCTCTTTCTTTCTACTAACTAATGCATATTCAACATTTACATCAAAATATGTAGAATTAAAAACTGAATTAAAAGCCACTGTAATCCCCCTGCACAATTGTTTTTCTCATTCTACTTGACTTAACTTATCCAGTGGAAGGGCCTAGACATTGTTGCTCCAGAGCTAATATGAATTAATTTATGCTGAGTTTGAAGTTGACACAACCCAATCAACATGTGAAAATCCCACCCAGTAAAATTAATTGAGATTCAAGGCTGTTCAAAATATCTTAAGTGAACCAGACCCTGTTCTTTGGATCTAATAGATTGCTGCTTCTCATTCCCATACTTTTTTCCCCTGATTAGCCTGATAGCTAGCTATTCTTCTGACTCTTCATTCAGTGTTTATCTCTGCATCCTTCCTTATATTGAGCAAGGTGATAGCGAAGCAAAATATCCTCTGCCTTATTAGTAGAGTGAAATAATTCCCCTTTCAAAATACACCCTGACCTAGAATATCACCCAAAGAGATGTGGCATTGTGAGTCAATATCTGAATCTTCATCTACATTGTTAACATAAATCTATTAATGCATAACTTTCTCCATGCGTGTTATTTTTGGTCCCCAAATCTATTCCAACACCAGTGTATTCCTGTGGCAGAGTTTGCATTTTAATCTGATGTATCTCCAGTCATCACACATTGACCATTGTTTGGTTTCCTTTCAATATATATATGGACAGCCTCTTCTGAGAAAAGTGGTGTGCCCTTTTATGATTATTTAAAAATACTCACATGGTCTACGTGAGTAATGTGAATTGCATGAGATGATATGTGCTTTCTGGGATTCCAAAGTAAACTCAGACATACAGAAAAGTTCACTTCCTCATTCCTCAATGAGTCTATTTAGATTTTTAAAATAAGTGAACAAATGTAAAAATAACATTTTTAAAAAAGGGGGGGGGACTATTTTACACAGAATGAGAAGAGATGAATAGTTGTGGAAATGAAGGACATTCTGATATTTGTCCAGACAAAAATATTACTGTATAAGGCTTATTTACCTATTCATATCTAAATCATTACCTTTCTTATTGTTCACTGATTCAGCAACTGAATGGATAAACTATCTTAAAAAACTCTACTGCATTTCAAATGATCCAAGGAAGTAATAGGATATCATTGTTGCATGTGGCTCTGAATTCATTCTTAATAATGACGTACATATGAATGAATGAATGAATGAACGAATGAATGAATGAATGAATGAATGGAGGTAGTCCTCGACTTATAAAAGTTCATTTAGTAGCCGTTTGAAGTTACAATGGCACTGAAATATGTGACTAATTACCGTTTTTCACACTTACGACCACTGCAGCCACCCCCATGGTCACATGATCAAAATTCAGACACTTAGAATTTACTCATATTTATGATGGTTGCAGTGTCCTTGGGTCATGTGATCCCTTTTGTGACCTTCTGACAAATAAAGTCAATGGGGAAGCCAGATTCATTCAACAGCCATATTACTAACTTAACAACTGCAGTGATTCACTTAACAACTGTGGCAAGAAAAGTCATAAAATGGGCAAAATTTATTTAACAAATGTCTTGCTTAGCAACAGAAATTTTGGGCTTAATTGTGGTCACAAGTTGAAGACTACATGTAGAACATAGTACCAATGGCATGTGATCTGCACTGATGGTGGTGCCATATTTAAGTATCCAGCATGTAAATCAATGCAGGTAGTTCTTGATTTACAACCATTCATATAGTGATTGTTGGAAGTTATGATGGCACTGAAAAAAGTGACTTATTACTGTTTTTCATAATTATAACCGTTGTAGAATCTCCATAGTCACGTTACCAAACTTCAGATGCTTGACAACTGTCTCGTATTTATGACACTTACAGCAGTGGTGGGATTCAAATATGTGAACAATTGGTTCTCTGTGTGGATGCCGCTTCTGGAAGTCCATTCTGGGCCTTGGCAACAAAAAATTAGCCACCAGTTCTACCGAACTGGTGCGAACTGGCTGAATCCCACCACTAAGTTGCAGTGCTCTTGAGTCATGTGATCACCTTTTGTGACCTTTTAACAAACAAAGTCAATGGAGAAGCCAGATTCAGTTAACAACAGTGTTACTAATTTAACTGTAGTGATTCGCTTAACAATAGTAGCAAGAAAAGTTATAAAATAGGGCAAAATTCATCTAACAAATGTCTTGCTTAGCAACAGAAATTTTGGGCTCAATTATGGTTGTAAGTTGAGAATTATCTATATACATTTGGCATTCTGATTTTTTTTTCTTTTGCAGTTCACAGCTGCTAATCCTGCAGAAGCTATAGACTGGGTAGATCATATCACATTTCTGCTGAAAGGTGAGTCCCTTAGGAAGGATTAAACCCATACTTTAATTATAATAATTAACCAATGAATCAATTACATATTTCTCAATCAACTATGGACATCAGTAGCCTTAATTAATCCATCAATTTGTGGTCATTCTCTTCAGTTTTCACAAAGTGGAAGGAGAAGAAATATTTTCCTAAATGTTCAAGTGAACCTGAGAGGAAAAAACAGACATTTATGCTCAGTGTCACATGTATGAACATATCTATCCTGTTCTTCTGGACCTTTGACAATCACTCTCCTGTATCTCTGCCTTCTCTGAAGATATTCACTTTTATACCAGTCCCGGGATGATATTGGTAAAGTCCAGACGGGTAACAACTTTGCAATATTCTGCTTTATTTTATTTATTTGTTTGTTTGTTTATATTTCATATTTGTTAATCACCCAACTCACTCAGAGATTTTTGAAGGAGATATTAAAAAATTCTTCTCTACTCAAGTTATGCTTACCACTCTTACACCCAATGATCACAAGACTATTTGCATTTATCTTTGGCATCCCACAGGATTTCAAGATCTATTTATTTATCTGATCGTTATTATCAAGATTTTCCACATAAGTGTTGCTAGTATTATAATTCTTCGTACCTATCTTTTTCATCCTATTCCAGAATTCATGCCCTTATTCTTCCTTCAGAAATGCTGCATATATGGATACTGATCACATCAACAGGATTTTCTTTTTCTATTATTATTATTATAATAATAATAATAATAATAATAATAATAATAATAATAATAATAATAATAATAATAATAATAATAATAATAATAATAATGAAAATACTAAATAACTCAGGACATGGCTATCAAACATCAAAAACATCTGCCAGACTATCCCACCTCCTTTACATGGATGATCTGAAGCTGTATGGAAAAACATCATCTGAAATAGAATTGCTGCTCAACACTGTCTGCATATATAGCCAAGATATTGCAATGGAGTTTGGCTTGGACAAATGTACCACACTAACTATCAAACAAGGAAAATAGTGAAAACTGAAGGAATCAAGAAGCCCCACGAAAATAACATTGAGTCTGGATGAGGAAGATTACTACAAATATTTGGGTATCCTTCAAGCTGACAACATCAAGGACACTGAAGTCAAGAAAAAGGTAATACATCAAGAGAGTGAAGAAGATCTTAAAGTTCAAACTCAATGGAGGAAATACCATGAAGGCAATCAACACCTGGGCAATTCCAGTCATTAGATACACAGCTGGAATAGTGGACTGGACTCAAGCAGAACTAAAAGCAATGGATAGGAAGACCAGAAAAATAATGACAATGAATCATGCCCTTCATCCATGCAGTGACATTGACAGACTCTATCTGTCAAGGCAAATAGGTGGGCATGGAATGCTGCAAGTACATCAGATGGTTGAAGAAGAAATATCTGAAGGACAATGATGAAGATGCACTGAAATTAGTATATCAGGAAGGCTTACTGACTCCTGGAGAGACCAAACTGGCCTACAAGAAACACCAAATGAAGAACAGAATAGAGGCATGGGAAGACAAAGCACAACATGGCCAGCACATTAAAAAAATAGCTGGGAAAGCAGATAATAACAAGACCTGGCAATGGCTAAGAGCAGGAAAATTGAAGAAAGAGACTGAGGGACTAATTCTGGCTGCACAAGACCAAGCCTTAAGGACAAATGCATACAAAGTCAAAATTGAGAAGACAGCAACAGACAGTAAGTGCCACCTATGCAAAGAAGCTGAAGAAACAGTGGACAACCTGGTAAGCTGCTGCAAGAAGATCGCACAGACTGACTACAAGCAGTGGCATAACAAAGTAGCAACAATGATGCATTGGAAGATCTGCAAGAAATATCATTTGCCTGTAAGCAAGAACTGGTGGGATCATGAAATAGAGAAAGTCATAGAAAATGATAAAATTAAACTGCTCTGGGACTTCAGAATTCAAACAGACAAACACCTGCAACATAACACTCTGGACTTAACAATTGTCGATAAGAAAGACAAAAAAGTCTGGATAGTGAACATTGCAGTGCCTGGAGACAGTAGAATAGATGAGAAAGAACTGGAGAAGATAACAAAATACAAAGACGTACAAATAGAAATAGAAAGACTGTGGCAAAGGCAAGCAAGGGTAGTACCAATAGTAATAGGCGCCTTGGGTGCAATCCCAAAACAACTGGAGCACCACTTGAACACCATTGGCATTGACAAATTTGCCATTAGTCAATTGCAAAAGGCAGCCTTACTAGGAACTGCTTCCATCCTGCGACGATATCTGTAATACCATCAAACATCCACATCTGCCTATCCCAGGTCCTTGGTAAAGTCTCGATAGGCAGACAAAAATGCCAAATCCAGTCTGAACATCTGGCTGACTGTGTGATGATGATGATGATGATGATGATGATGATGATGATGATTAATAATAATAATAATAATAATAATAATAATAATAATAATAATAATAATAATAATAATAATAATAATAATAATAATAATAAAGTTGGAAGGGACGTTGGAGGTTGACCTCTTGAAAGCAGTTCCTAGGTTCCACAGACTTCAGTTAACGTATCAGGTACTGTATACCTTAGAATCATAGAATCATAGGACTAGAAAAGACCTTGGAGGTCTTTTAGTCCAACCTCTTGTCCAAGGCAGGAGGCCTATACCATCCTGGACAAATAGCTGTCCAATCTTTTCTTGAAAACCTTCAGCAATGGAGCACCCACAATTCTGGGAAGCAAGCTATTCCATTGGTTAATGTTTCACACCTATCAGGAAATTTCTCCTTAGTTCCAGGTTGAATCTCTCTTTAATGAGCTTTCACCCATTGTTTTTTGTTCTGCCCTCAGGTGCTTTGGAGAATAAGTCAATTCCCTCTTCTCTGTATCATCCCCTCATGTATTTGAAGATAGCTATCATGTCACCTCTAATCTCTCTTTGTTAGACTAGACATACCTTAGTTCCCTTAACTGTTCATAATATGGTTTAGCCTCCAGACCTTTGTCAACTTTGTTGCTTTTCTCTGCACTTTTTAAGGCCTCAGCATCTTTGTTTTATTGTGGTGACTTGATCTGGACACTGTATGCCAGTTGTGGCCTCAGTAGTGCAGTATAGTGCAGTGCTATAACTTCTGTTATCTTGATGCTATCACTCTATTGATATAGACTGCATTGACTTTTTTTGCAGCTGCAACAAACTGCTGGCTTATACTTAAATGATGGTCCTTTAGGACACCTAGATCCCTTTCACAGTTACTACTGTTGAACTAGGTACTCCCTATTCTACCCTGTGCATTTATTTTTTCCTGCCCAAAGACAGCACCTTACTTATTTCACCATTGAACTGCATCTTGTTGGATAGAGCCCAAAGCTCAAGTATGTCAAAATTCTAAATCTTGAGTCTATTTTCCAAGGTGTTGCCAATTTCCCCATCTTGATGTAGTCTGCAAATTTGATTAGTTCCCCTTCTATTGTCTTATCTCGATCATTAATGAAAATGTGGAACAGCACTGAGCCCAAGGCAGAACCTTGAGATATCCCACTTTCACTGAAATTCAAAAGTACTAGATCCACAGCACTTCCACTGCTTTAATCACTTTATCAAAAAAGGCAATAAGGTTTGCCTCTAGATTCTCCACCTTCTCTTCCAGCAATCCAATCAGTTTACACTTGATGCAGGTATAATTTGAGTTCTCCATAAGCAGGAATATAACGATGGCACAAACCTTGCAGGACACTATGGTGTCCATGATTTTGGTATTGTCCATATAAATGCTTCCAATAAATCCAAGGCAAACAAACGTTTTAGATCCAAGGCAAACAGAATATTGTTATCTATATTTTCAATATATATCACATGGATTTTGCTTCCAGATATTGAAAACAACTTCCTTTACTGTTGAAGAATCTTATAGGTCCTTTGAATATATCTATTGTTACCTTCTTCAAAAGAGTTGGTCAATCGAAAGGATATCTGATTGATGTGTTTTTTAATGCATGGATATAAGTAGTTTGAGCTTTTCCCAATTCCGTCTCCTTATTAATATTCTTTTTTAAATCAATTTCCACATTATCTCAGTTGCATCCTAGTTACCACATGGTGGCTAAGAGAGCTATGCTCCTGTCCTTTCGTTCCCTAATTTCTCTAGGAAGAATTTGATCTATTGCAACAGAAGATCCACCAGTCATCCAGACTTTGTACATTTCTACCTCATAGCTTTATTCTTAGAAATCACACAGACAGATCTTCTCCAGGATGATCTGTCCCTACCCTGGCCTATTCAGATCATCCAATAGGCACCCATTCTAAGGTCTTTATAATTACCCTATCAAGTGCTAGTCTGGGGTTTATTTCTTGACTGCTACTTCGTTTACTGTCGATAGCTTAACCCTAAAAGGCAGAAGCTACTCACTATTTGTTTGTTTATATTTTTATTTTGTATTTATTTATTTTATTTATGTAATTGTTATTAGTATGGTTATTAATATGGTCTTTTAATATTTAATCTTAGCCCATTTTTCACTGTACTCCTTTTATTATTAGAGCTTTCAAATAATTTCCGTTTTCAGCCATTAGGGTAGTCTCATCAACACAGAGCAGCTTATTGATGTTTCCTCCTCCGAATTCAAAATCATGTTCATCTTCTTCCGATTCAGCATCTTTCAATATACATTTAGCATACACATTGAATGAATGTAGAATATATAGCCTTCATTCACTTATTTTTTTGAGCTAAAGCCAGTCTTTTTGCCATATTTTGTCAGGACTATGGCTTCCTGACTATGTATAAATTTGACATGAGAACAATGATATTATTAAAATATATTCCACATGGTCAACATGACTGAAGGCCTTTCTGTAATCAGTGAAGTACATATTAGCTTTTTGTATTCTTTGGCTTTCTCAATTATTGAGCAATTAGCAATAATGGTTCTTGTTCCTTAGCCTTTTCTAAAACTAGGTTGAGCATCTGATATCTCCCTTTCAATTTACAGCTCTAATCTGCATTAGATGATCATGCTAGAAATAATCCTCCTTGTTTGAGTAGAATTGTGTCGCCAGTGAACTCTTCTTAAATTCCTAAGAACTTTGGATATGTGTCTGCATTTAAAATAGATTTTCTATCATTGTACAAAAACATCTGCATACACTTCTAAGAATCTTAGCTTAGCTTAGCTTTTCAATAGATGTACTCATTTAGACAAAATCATAAAACACAGTGACGTCTGAAAGTCACAGAAAATTTAAGGCAAAGTTTAATCAAAAACTCCAAATTGGATAACTTTGTTCTAAGTATTTTCTTATTAATTTTAAGTGTTTTGTCAATTAAAGACTAACATCAAAGGTAATCCCATTTATCCTTACAAAAATAAATCACCTAGGAAGAGAAATCCTGATTAGCCCAAAGTTATATAAGAAGTTTAATGATGAACAGATTTCAATCAGGTGTTCTTGGATAAAATCCAGTATTTTATCCCCACATACACACACTATGTTCCTCCCAACATACACACACTATTATAAGTTATACAGGTTACTCTGGAGCTCTTCTTAGTATGGCTCAATCAGGGTTTCTCATTACATGGAAGAATACATCGATGCACATCTAGTCTTCTGGCCTCTTTATTCTTGCAGTACACATGAAGATAATTTGAACCTTCCCTTACTTCACCAATTAAATGGCAATATTTGGTAATTATTGAACTTGCAGCAGGTTGTTAAGTGGCCTAGATATGATAGTACCTGCTCAATAAACATACTTAAAATGAAAGAAAACCAGGTGATATGTGAAAGCACCAAACAAAATGAGTTTGGGGCTATTAAGGTTTTGCTAAAGAAATAGAGAGATTTGAAGAATGCATCACTAAGAAGAAAAGGTACAGGCAAGGATAGCTATGGTAGAAAAGTAATAAGCTTCTAAAAGTACACCCTCATATCCAGATCATGACATACAAGCTAGCATTTTCTTAGCAAATTTTGATCATAGTTTTAATGCTCAAGGTGGGGAATAATGATAAAAGATATTTCTCCCACATTTTTCTTGTTTAAAGGAAATGTATATGAGCCTTAATCCAATATTCATAGAAATGTATTTAGTTGGTTTTTTAGACTGATTAAAAATCTCAGATCTATGATCTTGTCATCTGAATTGAGACAAATCTACCCGAAATCCAAAATATGCCATGTCTTGTTTTTGTTTTATTTTATTTTGTACTGTCTACAGGGTTTATTCTTCCCAATTTTCTGGATACCTTTTAGGTATATAAACCAACCTGAAAATAATGAAACTTAATGTGCAGGATGGATTAATCAAAACCTAAAATCACATTTCCACTTTTGTGAAGACATTTTTTGAGTTATAAACGATGCATGCTCTCAAAGCGTCCTCTGCTGGTCAAAATGCAAAGCCCATATTGTGAATGCTATTTAAGGTACTACGATAGAAAATAAAATTTATTATTGCTTTGTTGTTTTTGTTACTAAGCTACATTTTTCACTCTAAAAATTCATTGATGGTGGGACCAAATTTCATGTATAGGTTGTTAGTTAAGTTTATAGATACTTTGAATAATATCCTGCTTAACAGTGAGAATAATACCCTGCTTGCGAGAATTACAGATTTAAGATGTATCTGCATTAATATTTAAGATCCTCCTATCTGTTATGGGAATCCCTTGCACTGAATTCCATAGCTAGTTCTAGTTTTGACCCACAGATGTATAAATACAATAGGAGATGGCATGTTAAAATTTCATGCTATGTTAATAAATTTATAACAAGCAACTCTTCTGGCTCCACTGCTGCCACCATGCTATATCACAAACTGCCAAACAGCTAATCAGTGCACTGGGCATCATGGCTGAGCTCTGCTTTCAATTGAGTTGCAAAATTCAGAAAATGTAACAATTTCATGAACCAGAATAAGGCATCTGCAGCACACCACTGTTTCTGTGGCATTTGCACTGTATGCATAGCAGAGGTTATTTTATTAAGTTTTTAAAGTTTTATGTGTCTTCATGAATTTGTAATAATAGAAATAAGGATCTCAGCAGAATGTGGTCTACTAGGCTGTTAGAATTAAGTTACTTCCTTTCAGAACATTTGTTCTGATTGTTATGGGGGGGATGAAAGTTGTATCCCTTTGTTTTTCTTTATGATTGTGCATGGATTTGGCCACGTGATGAAACGTAAATGGAAAAGGCAACACAAAAAGATGTTGGCATTCCAGAGGGGCATTGCTACCTTTATTTTTAGCAAGCAAGCAGTAATCTTGTTGTATCTGCCAGGCAAATGGCTCCCTCTCTCTCTCTCTCTCTCTCTCTCCATAGCTTATTATTATTTTCTTCTTTTTTATCTTTCAGATATGAACTCCTTCATTATCCCCTGTGAGGAAGAAGAGGGGGAGGAGGAGGAAGAAGAGGAAGAAGAAGAGAAGGAAAAGGACCACAGTAATACTGATAAAGAAGAGGCTTATGATGACATAGAGAGTTTTGATACCCCAAGTGTAACATTTAGTCAGGATTTCACTTTGGACCTGGACAAAGAGGAGCCCATGGTGCAGGAGAAAGAGTGCATTTATGAAGTTCTTCCAGGTGAGTCATTCAAGTTAGGAATACTGGAAGTTTTAGTTTTAACCCATTTGTAGGGCAGTACTTTGGAGAAGACTACTCAGATAGTTTACTTAAGTTTACTTATATTTTAAAGGACTTTTTTGTCAATGAAATAATTTACTCGAAATAATTTATACAAAACATCATGCTTATACAATTTGCAACTGAAAGTCAGTAAAAAAAAAGTCAGATTAGAAATATGTACGAATTACCTCAATTGGCTGAAAAAACAATTAGATTATTTGAAAAGACAGAATGACATATATCACTGGATTACTTTCTCTGGTCTTCTTTTTACATATGGCAGGGTTTTCTACAAATTCTGGGCCAATAATACACCTAAGCTATATGCTGAAAATAAGCACTTATCACCATGTTTAGTTTTGGTGCATTATTGATCCTTTCAGTTTTATGTTACTTTCAGCATGAAATCAGAAGTATAATCAAGAGGATTCTATGAAACAAGCTTTCAGTCTCCCATTTGTAAAATACATCTGAAATTGATTAAAATTGTTCTGACTATTTGCAATATCAAGAGCTAGGAACACGAATTTGTAGAAAAGCCTGCTTGCCATATGTTGGCAAGTCTAGAGTAAAGAGCAGCCAGTTGGTGCTTGACTTATTGGCAAATAGTTGAGCACAGAGAATTTCAGCTAATAACTGAGTATCTCATCCCAATCTCAAGTTCCACTCGAATCATTCCCAAACTAGCATCCTGTCCCTCTGTTTATTAAAACAAAAAGTAAATTGTTAAAATGTTCCCTCTCCTGCAGTTCATGTATTACTGCACAGATATCTATGTATGTTTATCCATTGCTTTGCAAAAACATATCATAGGTAATTTGAGGAAACACTTTTCAGTTCAGAAATGTAAGGATTTATAAATATAAATAATTGCACTGAAAAACCTCCAATGCTTTTCCATCATGGCAGCAAATCTCTATTGTCTTTCAAAGCCCAACATGTATTATTGCCATACCAGTATGTCTCAAAGATGCTTTTTCAAAAGGCAATAGTACTTTTTTTTCCTTGAGAAAATGTTTTGCTTCTTATCCAAGTAGCTTCATCAGTTCTGGCAGGATGGTGCTGGCAATGGAAGGATTAATTCTGACAGAATGAGGGGAAGGGGGTTAGAATGATCATATTTCTTTGCGGTCATCTGATCGTTAGCACTCTCTCTGAGAGCTCTTGAAGCCACTTATCTGTCCCCTCAGGGTCACACGTATCAGAGTGCAAATGGGGGTTGAATTTTCTTGAAACTGCTGAAAGGACTGCGTTGTAGACAGGAGATAGGTGATGTCTTACCCTTTCCCCTCTTTTGAGAGAGGGCTGCTCAGTGTTAACGTAAATGACCTCTTTTACCTCTCCTTCAAACCAATGGTCCTCTCTATCCAGAATGTGGACTTTCTCAGTCTGTGGACTGAGAATCTCCACAGACATTTGCTATACCAGTACTTATCCATTTGGTATTTTCTCCTAATTATGTCAATGTATTGCTAACATTGGAGCCCAAATGGTTGGTAAGAATCTATGCCAATGGGAGGAGAAACTACCCCATGAAGCATGAGAAAGCCATATGTTACTGATTCTGAAGCTGCACTTTTTGGGCTAAAAGAACATTTCCCTGCTCAAGGATTAAAAAAAAAGTATTGTTACAAGGATAACTCATGTTCTTAAATTCCCAGTGTTGATCTCATGTGATTGTCAGAATGGGGTTCATATTGCCCCAGTGCCAAAATATTAATACTAAGGCTTAGCTGTTCTTTGGAAGGCCTCTGGAAAGACTGTTTGTGTTGTTCCAAAGAGGAAAGGTGTACTTTGTCCTCACCCAAATTGAGTATCACTTGAAAATTGATTGTAAAAAAGGTTTCAGATTAGGGATTTTGAAAGCTGAGATTCATGGGATACTGAATTCTGTGAAGTTTATTTGTATCAATATCTGATGGAGTAAAAAAATAAATGGAACTCTTGGGGTAAACAACACATAGAGGCATAGATATATCTGTATAAATGAGTAATGTCTCTATAAACAAGGGCAGTGCTGAAGCCAAGGCAATAAAAAATATGACGAATAATACAGAAGTTAATTTTCTTAAAAGAAAATTATTATCTTTGTTTTTACATTGTGTGAGCAGAACTTATTTGAAATAACAGATTGCTAAATTAGACAACAAAATTATTGATCATACATGAATTAAACAAAGAGAGAAACTATTTGGGCCTGCAAACAGAGCTTTTTGACTCTTATGTCTCATAATCTGTTATAAATCATTCTTCTATCCCTGCTAATACATTTTAAATGCAAGAGAGAGAGTTTTCTAAGTTATTAAGGAAAATATTCCCTGTCATTAAAACTATTTCTTAAATTTCCTAATTACTCATTAGGCTATAAGATGAAATCATAATGATAGGTTCATTCATGCTAATCAGCACAACCAAAATTCATAGGAATATTCGTTCTCTTTTCTGTTAATATGAGGGGGCAAAACTAAGACAATAGGATTAGTAATCCACACTAAATCATCATTCTGCCCAGTGCACATGGAGAATGGCAAATTTGTTCCACCAGTCTGATTAGGATTTCTTGGTATCTTGATGCAGGATAATCTGCATATCAGTTTCATTCTGTATATAGAAAGAACTTACATTTCCAGACATGCTCATATCTTTTCTTGTGCATGTAACACAGCCACACAAAAGGGTCTAGACATCTTCCAAATGAGGATTCCAGGATCAGAGTGGAAAGTCTATTTTGAAGCTCCTTGGGAATTATAACTTCTTCTTTGTAAAGATATTTATTGAAATAAGAGAAAATAAGAAAGAGAGCAACCACACGAGGGGAAAAAACAATTTGCTAGGGCTATAGTGGATCCAGACTGCTTGTAGCTAACTCTGCAAAGTCTAAAGTATCTGGTATACAAATCACTGCACATATGAAAAACCTAAGCCACACATTATAAAAATCCATGGTCTCTCAGACAAATATTCTGGGCAAGAATAGCAATTTGATAAGGATAAAGAATCTGGCAAGCTCATTTCTGAGACCCAAGGACTAGCTTTCAGGCCTTGGCAGCATTCCTTTCTGTCAGTCCCAATCCTTCAGACATGATGCAGGGTCGCTGCAACAAAGGTCACAAGAGTACTGCATCTCTGAACTGAATACCAGAATAGGGAGATGGAGAAGAACCATGCTTTTCTGTATACTGATTCATGTAGAAGTCATAGATTCTTCATCTAGCTTTTTTTCAATGTCCTCTCAGGGGGTTTTCTCCCTCTCCCCGAAGCCCTAAGTAGAAGAAAAGGAAAGATAGATTCTAAGTGCTATCACCATCTGAAGAAGACAAAATAGAATGAATTTTACAAAATCTTTTAGAGAGAATTTTTTCTCTGATTCCAGTGCAAAAGATAATTAATAGAGAAGGATAATGCACTTTTGTCCTTTGGGTATTCTACACCTCATGGACAAAGTTAGGGATTTTCCAATTCTGCATAAATATTAATATTTAAATATCACGCTCTGTCAAAAGAAGGTCTTTCCTCAAGGACCACACACTTTACAGTATCTTTGCTAGCGTTTTTTTTTAATGGTTGCAACATAGAATAAACATTTTTTTTCCAAGGTATTACTTTACCATCTGATGCAAACTTCAGAAGAAAGATTCTGGAAAAGAAATTGATTACTTCCATCCTGTATTTGAATCTCTAAGTCACAAACCACCTTTGGAAATAGAATAATTATTGTGAACATGATTTTCTATTCTTACCTTATTCTTCATTCATTATTATAAGAGAAAAATGACTAATCTACATTATTTATTTAGTTATTTAGTTAGGGTCCTCAGTTTGAATTTTTGTGTCCATTCTATGGAAGTACTAGCTATTTTGAATTCAGGAATGATCTCAGTGAGATTTGATAAATAAAAACATAGACACTTCTGGTTTTTTTGCTTTTTTAAAGTATCTATACTTTCCGAGGTCAGCAATCTAACTGACAGATCAAACAAATATTTAATAATTCAGTGCCTATAAACCTATCTTCCTAACAACTGTACCCTAGAATTAATAAGTACTTACAATCCTGACATCTCTTAAAGAATAGCACCCAACCATCTGATTGTCAAGTACATGCATGGACTTTCACATCAGCTATACGGATATGGAGGATAAAGCTGTGGATAGTAACATTTCACATCAGTCTTTACACAATCAAATTACTTCATTTACTGGGACAAGAGCATAACTTTAAAAATAAAATACTCTAAAGATGCTCAGAAGCACTAATATCATTATTCTCTCATACATGCCAGCTCAGATTTAAGTTTAAAAAAGCTCTGGTAGTTGTGGCAAATTAGATCCCTCCCATGAATCTGATTGAAGATGTCTCATGCCTCTCCTCACCCCACTTTTTTTCCTATCCTACCCACCCCTCTCTTCAACCTGGAGATTTTAAAGACATTGTGAAGCCATATCTCCATGCTGTTTACAACTGCACAATCCTTCCATTCATACAGTATATCCCTTCCCCCAAGTCTCCAACTGATATACTGAAGTAGGCCTGCATTTGGGGCAGATCCTCCAAGGAGCTGTGTTTTAATGTTGCAATTTGATTCAATTTTCCACTCTATAAAATTACCCATCATTGTTCGTTGCTTCCTAACAGACACCTTCACTCTTAATTTAACAATCCTATCGAATTCTGCCTCGGAAATTGGAAAAATTTATCACCTGTGAAATTTTATTTTTCCTTGGTTGTATCTGTTTTTGTAAAACTTCATTAGCAATGATGACTTGCTGAGGAAATTATCTTTCTGACTCTCTCCTTCTTCTAAGCAGCTCATTCTGTTCCATTCTTAAAAAACCATTCAAACACAACTGAGAATTTTATTTGCATAATAAAAAGCATGCCACACAAACCCAGAAACAAATAAAAAATGTATCTGCTGAGTTTTTGGGGTTCCTGCAATAATCAGACCAGTGGCTCATTTCAAATTTTATCCTTTCTTCTGATGACTAACCAAGTACATTCATAGTAGGGTGGCAATTTTCAGGCTCTATTTAGCTTTTTGTCATAGCCAGCAAATACTAACAAGTAGATTTTATCTGGGCAGTTAATCAACCATGCAGCTCTTGAGTGGTGACCATTTCAAAATCCTGTGGCAATGAGTTTCAGAGACTGCTTGAAAACCCTGCCTTATTTATATACTACTAAAACTGTCATCATGACCTTTAATTGGATGAAATGGTCGATCATATGGCAACCATGTATGAATCTTGGTTCTTCAAGAGGGCTAGCTTATAGAATGTATCCAAAATCCAGGACTCATGACTCCCAAGGGAATGAATTTTGGGAAAGCTGTGGCTCCTTTGGAATTTTATTTTCAATGTTCTTTGACATTTCCCAACCAGTCTCGCATTCTTTTGCTCCCTTTCCTCCCAGCAGCAGTTACTTACCTGCTTGCTGGATAAGATAGGGAAGGGAAGGGGAAGGAAAGTGGAACAAAGAGGAAACAACCATGCTACCCCCTCACTAGTTCTCCACTCTGTGCCACCCCAAGCACTCTCCTCATCCTCCACAGCCCTCCTGCTTGATCATGCAGCATATCTTGCACATCCCTATGTATTTTTCCTGATCCACACTGCCCCCCATACACCTTCTGTGACCCACACCTGAAACCTCTTGTTTGTTCCCATGAATTCTTTTCAACCCACACTGCCCACCATGCATCTTCTCTACTCATGAGCACCTCTTTAATAACCTCTATACACCCTTCCCAAACTGTGCTATTACCTCATGTGCTGTCCCTGACCTGCACAGCACCTCTTGCACATTTCCAAGCACTCCTTCTCAACCCGCACCACTCCTGGCATGCTATCCCCACCTGGCATGGCACCTCTCCCATACACCCATGTAACTCCCATGCATTCTTCTTTTCCTATCTTGCTTCTGCCAACCCTATCTGAGCTTGCTTCTGCCAACCCTATCTGGGGGTGTCTCATGCATCCCCGGGCTACCATTTGTGACCTAAACCACATCCCATGCTCTTCTTAAGCCACTCAGCATCTCTGGTGCACACCCATATATCCTTTTCCCAATCACATGGCACCTCTTGAAGACCCCCATGTATCATTTTTGATCCATGGTTCCCCACACCCCCTCACTTCCTTCCCAACCAACAGTAGCCACTTACCTGGCTGCTGGCCTTGGGATTACAACTTCCTGCTGACTTCCCCAATGACTTTCTTCTTGCATTGAAAGTAAGTGGGGAAGCTAGCAGAAATTTGAGGGAGGGAGGGAGGGAGAAAGGAAGATTAAGATTTCCAATATTCCTTGCCAGCTGTCCATAAGGAAACTTAATGAGGAAGTTAGTAGGAAATTGGAAATTGCTCCCACTCACACTGCTTTTTTGCCCAGCAGTGGTCATTCTGTTTCTCTGTTTAGGTGAGGAACTATCTCTGAAATAATGACTCTGCAGGGCACAGGTTGTCTAGTGTTTATTTATTGGATTTTTACCCCGCCCTTCTCCTTGCGGACTCAGGGCGGCTAACAGCCTGATAAAAACAAATACAAAAAATACCAAAATACTATCATTAAAACATAATTAAAAGGAAATATTAGATTGGCCATTGTTATTTTAAAATTTTATTTAAAACCCCGCTAAAAATTACCCCTTAGGCCAGTCCTGCTAGTTGAAATAGCCATGTCTTAAGGGCGCGGCGGAAGGAAGGGAGATCCGGGATCACCCGGATCTCTGGGGGTAGTTCGTTCCAGAGGGTGGGAGCTCCCACAGAGAAGGCCCTCCCCCTGGGGGTCGCCAGCCGGCATTGTCTGGCTGACGGCACCCTGAGGAGACCCACTCTGTGGGAGCGTACCGGCCGATGGGAGGTAATCTGAGGCAGAAGGCGGTCTCGGAGATATCCAGGTCCGATGCCATGGAGCGCTTTGAAGGTGATGATCAACACCTTGAAGCGCACCCGGAAAGCCACCGGCAGCCAGTGCAGCTCGCTCAGTAACGGTGTTATATGGGAGCGACGAGTCCCTCCCAACACCGCCTGCGCGGCCGCATTCTGGACTAACTGGAGCCTCCGAGTGCTCCTCAAGGGGAGCCCCATGTAGAGAGCATTGCAGTAGTCCAGGCGGGAGGTGACAAGGGCATGGGTGACTGTGCGCAAGGCGTCCCGGTCCAGAAAAGGCCGCAACTGGTAGATCAGGCGTACCTGATAAAACGCCCCTCTGGTCACAGCCGCCAACTGGTCTTCCAGTGTCAGCCGTGAGTCCAGGAGGACCCCCAGATTGCGTACCCTCTCCGAGGGAGCCAAAATTTCGCCCCCTATAGTCAGCGACGGAGTCAGCTGACTATGCCGAGGCGCCGGCAGCCACAGCCACTCGGTCTTGGAAGGGTTGAGCCTGAGTCTGTTCCTCCCCATCCAGACCCTTACGGCCTCAATTTATTCCAATATCTTCTTATAGAATATTTGAAATGTATTTGAAAGGGAAATTTTTTGCCAGAGTCCTAATCTCTTACACAGTGCAAGAATCCAAATTAAAACATCGTAGATACATGGCAATTCTGGCCTCCAGTTCAAAGACTTCCAATGAAAGGAAGCCCTTCTGGATAATTCAACCTGTGATCAAACTGATCTTATTATTAAGAACTGTTTTATAATATTAAAATGGATCAGTCTTGCTATAATTTAAAGCCATCATTCCGTAGTCTACACTCTTGGAAGTTAGGTGATGGCTGATTTCTTTTCAGGTATTTGGTGAGTGCTATCATATACCTCAAGTCTTCTCAGAGCTACACGCACTTCCAGCTCCTTTCATCTCTCTTCACGTGGCTTATTTTCTAATTTCATTATTATTCTCGTTTACTTTCTCTTAAGGTGTTTGAAACATTTTAAAGTGTATTGCCCAGCACTGGACACAGCAATCAATCAGGTTTATCTTCCAAGATGGAATAAATTGGAATTTATTAACTAAATTCTAATTTACAGCAAATAAATTATTTCCTGTAACTTAAAATCTAAGCTTCCATTGTTGACACCCAGTATCAAACTTTGTAACACTCAACCGAATACAGCTCTCCAATCCGATGAGGAATCACTAATGAGTTATCTTTTGGGTATTATTTTAAAGCCCTATCTGTATATCTGTGATATATGTGTGTCTGCTGGCTAGGGAATTCTGGGAATTTTACATTAAACAATTATTTCAACATCTATGAAACAACATTAGACTATCCAAGCCTTTCACACTGATTGGAACACAGTAGCAAACATTTTACTCATTTTCTTAATGACAAAAGGACAGAAATATTAGAATGCTGACATGCCATTTCCAGAAGAAGGGCAATATTTTTAATAATAAGTAAGTTTAATAAAAACATTTAACAAATTTAACAAACAAACAAACACACACACACACACACACACACATACATACATACATATGTCACCGTCTTGGGTTATTTATTAAAATAATAAAGGCAAGATACAAATAAATAAATAGCTGCAGAGGCTCACTTCCATAGTCTTTTTTGGTGAGTTTCCTGAGGGAGCAGACATAGAGTTTTTCATCCAGATGTTCCTGGATGGTCACATATAATTAAGAGTAGGCTGTCCCACAGCTATCCAGGTCTGGAGCCCTATAACTATCTTAATTATTAGGTCAGACCATCCACACCTCTGTATTGTTTATTCTTCAACAGCCCCACCCCATTTATCTTAAAAATAAATGGTGTTCTGCAATTAATTTTTGCCTACAACCTTGTTCAATCTCTCATACTTTCCATCCCTGTTTCCAATTTGAATTGATTTCATACAATTCATCAACATGCGAGCCTTACTGGATAGCTGTAAGTTACAAGCTCTATCTGTACAGTAACTGTAATAGCAATAGTTGTGCTATTTTAAAACAAAAATACTGTGACATATGTTTTCATATTTTCTTGTCTTCCATTATCAATTTAGATCTGTCTTTATCAAAAAGATTGGAGTTCATATGGGGATTCTATTTTTCTGGCAGGAATTGTATGGACTGAGCAGTTTATATAGTGCAGTTCATATCTTTAAACTGTTCACCTAAACTCCCTGATCTGTTCTTGAGCAAGAGCAAAGCAAATGGGATCCACATTGATAAATGGAAAGGTTTCACTGAACTGGTGACTCCTTGTTTCTGTCATTTTTGCCCTGTGTTTTTATAGTGCCCCAGAGGGCTAAATTCTTTTTTCAGCTTCCAAGTGGATTCTAGACCAGTTAACACTTTGATGATTGCATCTTCCAGAAGAAAAGCGTGACTGAATTTCTTCCAGAAAGTCTCCATCCATTATGAATTTTTGAGGCATGCATTTAATTAAAATACCATGGTTTCAGTTGAAATGCTGCACTTTGTTTGCCTTAGAATCCATTATTTTAACCAACTGCCTTAATGCAGTGCAGCCAAAGCCTGACTAGCTAACATCAGCTAAAACAGTGGCGCAACAATGTTAACTACAATACTAGACTACTGCAGTGCATTTTATATTGGGTTGCTCTTGTATGTAATTTGAAACTCCAGTTAAATCAAAATGTGGAAGCCAGTTTTATCCCTGGGAATAAATAACATACCATACTGTGCATGTTCTTAAATATTGGTTCTGGCTGTACATAAGTTTCCAGGCAAAATATAAAGTACTGTTTTTCACCTTTAAAACCTAAATTGTAGAGATGTGCAAAATGTTTAGAATTTGAGACATTTTGAACTCAAAACTGTTCATGTTCAAATTGTGTTGCACTGATTTACCAGAAGTCCTAATTATTCCAGAAGTGCTGGAATAATCAAAAGTCAAAATAGCCCTATTTCTGACTTTCGCACACTTTCAGAATATTTAAATCATGTCAAAACACTTTTAATAAGGTTAGAGTAGCTGCTCAAACTAGAAATATTCTTTGAAGTAAGGTGTTTGAAACCCAAAATACTTTTGTTTCAAACTTCTGCACATACCATAACTAAATAACTCAGATCCAAGTTACCTGAAAGTATGCCATATCTTTTTTTGGTTATTCCTTACTTTTTATTAAGGAGAATTTGTATTTGGGGAGGCACCAGCTTCTCTAATGAAGATTTGGCTAGGTCTTTTCAGATCTTCCATGGTCATGAAAGATATTTCATGCAGCTTTCCAGGGACTACCATCTTTAAAGATTTTTTTTAAAACAAGTTTTATTGGTTTTTTAACTTTTACAACAAAATGCTCGAGAAACACTGTGGTGATGGGGTAATCAATCATCCCAAAACAAAGTCATATATATATAACTCAAATTAATACATTAGACGTTCCCTCTCTGTTTCCCTCCAATAGTATACCATATTTAAAATAATCCATTTCTAGATTACATTTATATAGATCCAAATCCTGTTTTTAAGCTTTAGTAATTTACAATTACCACAATCTGATTTAATTTTAAATAAACATATTAGCACTTCGGGTACCCCTTCTAAAATACACATAATATTCCAGCAATAACATTTTAATATTTCCAGATGTATCTAGATTAATCTAATAAATCATTAATTTTATCACAAATTTCTCTTATTTCTTCCTCCACTACAAAATAATAATCCTAATTAAGATAAAAATATTACTCTATGTATATATAGTCTAACAGTCAATCTATTTCTATAACAGAACAGAGCAAAACAAAACACAAAATCATTTCAGTCCATTAGGTAGGATTTAAATCTCATCCAAATAATTATCATATCTAAAACACACATATTACACAAAATATCATCTTACTAACTTGACATACTCAATTAATTGTTAGATCAGTCCAAATCCCTTAAATCAATCCGTATCTCTACAAAACTTTTTTAACCCATTACATGTAATTTTTATGGTTAATAGTTGGTTATCAAAGTTATCATCGTTGTCAGTAAGTCGTGTTTGAACATCAATTCCTGTTATTTTTGGAGTTGTATGTAGTTTGATTAAGGTTCTCTTTTGATCCTCAGAAATCTCAATAGAATGCTTATGAGATAATATAAATTCCTCTTTAATATAGGTTAATTCCTCTTCTGGTGTATTTTGGCCTATATGATAATCAGTTGAAGTCTGGAAGTCAGTTTGAGGGTTTGTAGTAAGGTTTCTGATTCTTATTTCTGTAGTAATCTCTTTTATTTTAGCACATACTTGCTCAGTGGCTTCATGATTTTTTTCCAATATGAGTTTACAGTTTAGTTGTAAATAAGGTTTCTCCATTTCAATAATAGTTAGAAGCAGTCCTTTTATCTTTTAGTGGAGGCTATATTTAATAAGGGTTAACCAATCTCCACCCCCACAGTTTCTAACAGCTGCATCAACTTCTTTATCTTTTCCCTTTTATAATAGTTTGAAGGTCAAGCCAACCTCATCTCCAAACAGAAGCAGGCAATTGCAGTATTATGTTTTGCCACAAGATGTCCTCAGTGGGTTACAGAATCTTTCCCAGACACCAATAAAATGAATTTTCCTTTTTTTTTTTAGAAAAAAGCTCTATAAAAGGGTTTTTTTGGGACCCCAGTTAGAAGTAAAATATAGTCATTAAAATTAGTTATTCTGTCCTTTTATTCAGCGCTTTTCTTCCCACGCAAACAAACGCCGCTCTCTCAAGGCAGGGAAATAGTTCCAAGAGGGCTTTTTACAGGCAAAGAGAAAAATAGGGTGAAGAGAGGAAAAGGAAGGGTCTCACCCGGATCGTCCGTGGTGGTTCTTAACGCTTAGATGTTCTTGTGACTTTCGGCTGGTCCCGCTGCATAATCGGCCATCTTGCAGGACAATCTTTGCTCTGTCGGCCCTAAGGAGTCAGCTGGAGCCACGGGAGAAGCTGCCACCCTCCCGCAGTCACCAGAAAGCCTCCTCATCGGTGGTCACCCCTCCAGGGCAACTTTCAACCCCCTTCAGGGTCTACCGGTGAAGGAGAATCTGCCGGTGAAGAGATGAGTCTCTTCGTACAACCGCAGTCGCCGTGAACCGGAACCAGAAGTCCATCTTTAAAGATTTTAAAGAGAGCAGTAAAGACTTATGTTTCAGCTTAACTTTTCATAATATTTAGCAGTTTTAGATTAATTTAATATATAGCTTCTTTGCTTTTAATAAACACTTTAAATTGTAATAAACATTGCCCTGAACCATTAAGAGGACAGTATTGAAATGAAATTAATAATAGCAAAAAGAATGAAAACCTTTCAACTATCCACTGGTAGCCTTCACAAAGAACAGTTTGGAAGATGCAGTTTGTGACACAGATCTAAACGCTAGCTCAAAATTATGGCAGTATACCTGCATCCTATTACATCATACTACATGTTAAAGGTTAAATTTGGGCTAACAAATTACAACTGCTATTTTCATAGCAACAAAATCAACCAAAATAAGCAAATAAACATATTAGGCTTCATATCATGTTCTAGCTCATTTGATATGTTCGGACTATGGCTGAGTTTTCCCAATATGTTCAGTCATTAATTGCCCATCCCAATTTTGGGCTAGTTGAGTGTGTTGTGCAAACCTATCCTACTTTTCTATCTATTCTTCCATTCGTTTGACTGAATATCTATGGAGATTTTCAATTATCCAGATCATGGTTATCCCGAAGGTGCTTTTCCAAAAGGCAACTGGACTCTCAAGAAAATCCAATTGCCTTTTGGAAAACCACCTTTGAAATTACTTTGACTGCTTCCTCACAAAATAAGCAATTAATGGCTTTCTTACTACTTACAAATTGATTCTTTTACCTGGAAAAGCCAGATATTTCTGCATACACAGCAATTGCTCTACCAGTGATTTAGGTCTGCTTCAGTATAGTTTATAGTGTTTTATTTCATCAACACAGACCTGGGTCACACAGAGGCAAAGTCCAAGGCTTGATTTCTATAGCTGGATTACTCACTTATCATTCCTAGATGCCTTATAGTAGATATATGGTACATGAAGTAGAATGAATATTCTAGTTCTAGCACTGAATGTCTTGATTCATTTTATGCAAACCATCAATCAATATTATAATCACTGAACTAGCCTAAAGGCTGACCAATATCACCATAATCTACAGATATATCACAGGGGGCCAATTTGACCCAAAAAGACCTGAATGTAAAGTTCTAGAACTTGACATCTGGCTTTAAAAAAAAAATACTATCTTGTAGAAGTTTTCCCCTGTTCTACAGCATGTAAATACATACCCAAACATACTGAGAGATGGAGAGAACAGCCTGCAGAAATGAATAATATAATAGATCTTGTCCTCATAAATCAATCAATCAATACAATTAAAGGCATAGGGGAAGAAAGAGAACAGGGCAAATCTAGCATACTAATTGTAGTGGAGAGGACACATTCCTCCTAAAATCCTGCTGGATGGCTTCTGTAAGAGGGTAGAGGGCAGGGAGAGACATCATAGTGGTAATGGCATGAAGAGTTTTAATGGAACACGAAACATGGTCTTGGGTTTGAGGACCAGTGACATGTTTCATGCCCTTATGCTCTGCTTCAAGACCCTAGCTTTTGTCACTTGCTACTGAATGCCAGATCAGTCTGAATTAAGGCCTTCCATCAATGGATTACATCTCTAATGTAATTATGAGTGAGAGGGCCAATCTGGCATGCATTACCAAGACCTGGTTGGTACGGAGGAAGTATTTTATAGGATTGTTTTGAAATGAAAAAAATCGAAAAAGGATTGATATGTATCTTGCCTGGAACTCCTGGAGGTAAGGTGGCATATAAATTATTATAACCAATTATAATAAATACAATGATCTTTCTGCTATTCTTCTTCTATTTCCAAAAAGAAGAGAAATAAATTGTTTTTTAGCAAAATATGCCTCAGTTTGGGGCCATAGACTTAGATGTAGCAAACTACTATGGGCTCTTTAGGAAGGCTTTGCTAATGTGGTTAGTACAGCAGCCTAAAATGGGAAAAGGAGCATTCCATTTCCAGTAAAGCAGAGAAAAAAGTGAGACAGGGGGGCCTCCTTGGGGGAACGTTTGGAGTTCACTCTGCTACACAGCTCTGCCAAGCAATTTGAGCTACTCTACTGAGAGTAAGAGAGGACCAAATACATACTGCACTAATGTTGATTGGGGGGGGGAGTTTGCTGGTCAGTATTTTCTAGCAGAGTGCCAGAGATTCTAGGGTTTAAGTTACAAACCTTTTATCCAGAGACCTAATTCAGTGCTCTTTCTGAGACTGTCTGTATAGTATTGGATCCTGTGGTTGGCAAGCTAGATAAAACCTCTGAATTAGCCAAGTATTTCCATTTGTTTTACAGATATGGGACATGCAAATACTTTTTTCTCAACCTTTCTTGTAAAAATGAGGAAAAAGAGCTATGTTGCCTCTACTTGGAGGAATTATATGTACACTTTCAGGAACTTGTAATTTATAACATGGAATCCATCAAATAGTTTCCAAAGCCTAGTGTAAATATCAAGAATCTGGCATTGTTCCTTTTCTTGATTAACAGGATGGTATTTTTTGCTTGTTTTGCTTTTGACTTTGGTTATTGACTTGAAGGACCCCAAAGAGGAAATATTCTGTCCAAGACTCATTGTAAATTTGTACAAGGTCCTTTTAGCTCTGGAAGTGTCCCACAATCTGATTCAGCATCAGTTGATTATACTTTGGGCAGGCTACAAACACTAACAACTGAGTCCCCTTTTCTATCAATTTTCCAATCTGTGCAGCCACTTCTACAGTTGCTCATAATTCCCTGGATCAATGTTATATCGCTGCATGACATTCAGAATTACTTTATTTAACCTCTTAGTGCTTATCAAAAGTGGATTGTTGCTATCTCCTTCTGTGAATCTCTTCTGTGTATATGTAGGAAATATTGGGAATACCAGGATGGGGGATAATACCATATGAACAAGCCCTATCCATAAAGGATCTTGAGGAAACCGCTGTGTATATCTTCAAGTTACTGAATAATGCATCCTGCATTTTGTACAGTTTCAGAATTTTTCATGGGTATTTTTATTAGAAAAGTAGTTGAATTTCAGTGATGCTTTTAACTATTTTGAAGCCTTGTATGCATTGTATGAAATCTTGTATGCAATCAGTACATTTCTGATTGAAAAGGGCTCTCTTACAGTAAACTATCAAGCCTTTGCCAAAAGGAATCCATTCAAAAGGATTGAACTACAATTCCCATAACTCCCTATCAGTACCATCAGCCAAAATGACTGAGGATTATGAGAAATTATTGAGCTTTAAAAGAATGGCTAAAACTGCCTGGTTTGTTTCTTGCCAGTTAGCTCTCTACAAATATCTCTCAGGTATCTGTGTTAATTTCCTTGAACTGCAGGGAGAAAGGACATGATGTAAAACAGGGTGTAAATGAAAAATGTACAAAGAGGACATGTTGAAAACTGGGAACAGAATCCAGTGGGACATTATATTTAAGATGAATTAAAACAATATGAACTGAGGCAAATTTCTTGTTACATTGGCAAAAAAGGCATTAGGATTACAATTAGTTTACTGCTCGTTGAGCATAACCATTCTGGCATTGTTGATTATGAGTGATTCTTAATGCTTTTAGGGAACCTGAGAGCAAAGAGAAAAATGTGGGATAGAAAGCACCACCACCAGATGGATCCGTAGCTGGCTGACCGGCCGTACTCAGCGTGTGGTCCTCAATGGAACCGCATCTACATGGAGGGAAGTGTGTAGTGGGGTGCCCCAGGGCTCTGTTCTGGGCCCAGTGCTTTTCAATATCTATATCAACGATTTGGACAAGGGGATAGATGGGGAACTCATCAAATTTGCAGACGACACCAAGCTGGCAGGAATAGCCAACACTCCAGAAGACAGGCTTAAGATACAGAAGGATCTGGACAGACTTGAACATTGGGCGCTATCTAACAAAATGAAATTCAATGGTGAAAAAAGCAAGGTTCTACATTTAGGCAAGAAAAACCAAATGCACAGGTATAGTATAGGGGGTACCTTGCTCAATAGTAGTAACTGTGAGAGGGACCTCGGAGTCCTAGTGGACAATCACCTAAATATGAGCCAACAGTGTGCTGCAGCTGCCAAAAAGGCCAACACAGTGCTAGGCTGCATTAACAGAGGGATAGAATCAAGATCAGGTGAAGTGTTAATACCACTTTACAATGCCTTGGTAAGGCCACACTTGGAATACTGCATCCAGTTTTGGTCACCGCGATGTAAAAAAGATGTTGAGACTCTAGAAAGAGTACAGAGAAGAGCAACACAGATGATTAGGGGACTGGAGGCTAAAGCATATAAGGAACGGTTGCTGGAATTGGGTATGTCTAGTTTAATGAAGAGAAGGACGAGGGGGGACATGATAGCAGTGTTCCAATATCTTAGGGGCTGCCACAAAGAAGAGGATGTCAAGCTATTTTCCAAGGCGCCTGAAGGCAGGACAAGAAGCAATGGGTGGAAACTAAGCAAGGAGAGAAGTAACCTAGAACTAAGGAGAAACTTCCTGACAGTTAGAACAATTAACCAGTGGAACAACCTGCCTCCAGAAGCGGTGAATGCTCCAACACTGGAGGTTTTTAAGAAGAGACTGGACAGCCATTTGTCCAAAATGGTATAGGGTTTCCTGCCTGAGCAGGGGGTTGGACTAGATGACCTTCAAGGTCCCTTCCAAGTTTACTATTATTATTATAACACAGTAGGCAGGAAATGGTGCTAATATTGGCATGATTGGGTTTTTTCATCACATGATTTTATGAAAAGGTTTGTGAATCTTTGTTTTTAAATATACAAAGTCTGTTTTATTATTAGGCTACAGTTTTTGCACATTTACTGCCTCAAAATGGTGGGAAGCAAACATTCATTGTACATTTGGAGTACATTCTGAGTCTGCAAAAATATCTGGGCTGAAGTGCAAAGATCTTTTGCTATATTTACAAAGTAAATTGAATTGGAGAGGAGTGAAGCAGTGCATTTCAGAAGAGTTTGGCATTTTGAAAACAAATAGTGAGATTTGCAATAAGGCATTATAAGCTAAAGAATTCCATATAAAAAAACACAGTGAATATTGTGGTGAATTATCCTGGTGAATAATCACAAACACTCTGAAACATGAATAAAAATGCTTAGCTGTTTTCTGCTTCTCTGATACAGATCTTCTGGAACAGGTGTTCTAGGAAGCCCTGGACAAGGTCTTCTACCTTCTGAAATCCCTGTAAGAAAATTGGGGTGTGAGGTACAAGGAGGTGATGGTGATGCTAGAAGCAACATTTTTGCCTCAGTCAAAGTCTAAAGCTAACTCCAATCAACAGCTAAAAGTGCATTGAAGCAGGAATAATCCCTATTTCATTTCTTTTTCACAAAGCATTCTCTGGAGCAATATTAATAGATTGGTCCATTATTTTTGGATTCCCCCTTCCTTTTTTTCCCTTTTACTAATCACTGTAAACAGATTAGAGCTTTTCTTTGCAGATTCACAGAGTAGAGAAGTGGGATGGGGAAAGCACTCTCAATAATTTATTTTAAAATCAATGCTAATGTGGTTTGTCTCCTCATTGGCCTGAGCTCTACAATCAAGACTGATTTATTTAGAAAAGATCTTGGTGCCACTTTCCCGTTTAATAGTAAGGGTGGAGCAGGGCAGCCAGAGCTGCTTTTTTTGACCCTACAACTTCAGATTCAATTCTGAATTCACAAAGGGATAGACTGACCATGTTTGCATTGATTTGAATGAAGGGGAAGAGACAGCTGTGCCCTAGACAAAGTCATGGTAAGGGAGGAAAAAGCTTTGACTTCCAAAAAGTGAAGCATGACAGGTTGTCCAAAACTCTCTGCAGATAGGATATCAGAAAAAAAAAATCTCTATAGCTGGTTGGTTTTCCATCTAACTACCTGTCAGATATTTCTTGTCTTTGCAGAAAAGAGATCTGGGCCCAAAAAGTATTGGACTTCCAATTAAAAGGAAAATTCAGAATCCCAATATTAGTGTCCAGTGTACTGGCTTTTTTAAAAAACAAACAAACAGATCTCTGGTTTTTAAGACAACAAAGATAAACTGGAAATATCTACTAAATTATTCAAACTTCTGACTAGAACATAAGTAAATTAATCAGGCTACATAGGTTCTTTTCCACCTGGTTAGCCAAAGTAAAAGAAATGGTTGAATTCCTACATTGTGCTATTCCATTATTTGCCTATCTGTGGTACACTGAATTAATAAATTGTTGGTTGAGTTCAGATAACATTTGCAGTTATGAACTATATTTGCAAACCATAATGACTTACATAGTAAGTCAAAACAAAACACACTGCAGCATAACATTTTGTAAACAGTGCATAAAATAAAAATGCTTTTCCTCAATATATCCAAGTTATAGTTGATATAAGAACATATATCTCTGATTAATTTTGAACCCTTCATTTTATTTTCTCCATCACTAAATATATATATGCTACTTGCCCACACACATACGCATATGCATATGTATGCAAACATACACACACATAAAGGATAGTGAAGAATGCAGGATTAGGGGTTAGGGTTGAAATGTGCACTGAAGCAGGTCTTATAGGATTTTTTCCTATTTTTTGAAAGAAGCATATTTTGACCAATAAAATGATATTTGGGGCAATTTTGTCTATAGTACTATGTATCAGTTTACTTTTAATACTACTTTTCTATTTATTCATTTTAAAAATGTTTTATTTTAAATATATATGTGCTATTTTTCTCTAAAAAATGGTTTATCTACATAAAAATGTTCATAGTATAAAATAGATAAAAACTCACGATCACCAGGAGAGTAAAAAGTTTAAAACTTTAATTTAAAACCAAGCTTTCGCTGGGAGCTCCCAGCATCATCACGGTTAACAAGCCAGTCTATGGGTGTGCCTTAAGTAAGGTTGTTTGACATCTGCGCCCGGCTCCTAGAACGCGTAATTGGCCCCAACCAATTAGCCTGTGACCTAATTATTCCTATCACACCTGCGTTTTGGTCTCCTTTCTCACATTTAAAGGTTGCTCTTTTTGTTTCTGTGAGTCAGCTTTACTGCTGACTCACTCCCTCCCTTCACTCCCTCCCTTCTCTTAAAGGTGTTCTCCCCCATATTCACTGTCTTCCCATGAGTTGCATGGGAATCCTGTAAGTACTTACAACTACTGCCCTCCTCTTCTTTTTCAATATATTCCCCTGTACCACAGGTCGGCAACCTGCAGCTCCGGAGCCGCATGTGGCTCTTTGAGCCTTCCCCTGTGGCTCCCAGCCTCCTCTGCCATTTGCAGAGAGGGACAGAGACAGAGAGAGGCACTTGAGCTTCCCTTCTCTCTCTCTCTCTCTCTCTCTCTCTCTCTCTCTCTGTGTGTGTGTGTGTGTGTGTGTGTGTGTGTGTGTGTGTGTGTGTGTGTGTGTGTGTGTGTAAGTAAAAAAGAGAGTGGACTCACAGTGTTCTCCAAGGAGCTGAAAAGCTTACTGGGCACCGCTTCTCCTTTGGCTGTGTCTCTGCAGGAAGCAGGAAGCAGGAAGCAGGAAGGGCAGGAGAGAGCTAGCTAGCCCAGCTATGCTGGCTCAGGAATTCTGGGAGTTGAAGTCCATGAATCATAAAAGAGCAGAGGTTGCCTACCCCTGAGCTTGTTGGAGAACAGCTTGAAGCCAGCTTGCCAGGTGAGCAGAAGATCAGAGAGAAGCAGAGAGAGAGGGAGAGAAAGAGAGAGAGGGAGAGAAAGAGAGAGGGAGAGGAGGGGGGGAGAGGAAAGAGAGAGAGAAAGAGAGAGGGAGAGAGGAAAGAGAAAAAGAGAAAGGGAGAGGAAAAAGAGAGAGAGAGGAAGAGGAAAGAGGGAGAGAGAAAGAGAAAAAGAAAGAGGGAGAGAGAGAGAAGGAGAGAGAGGGAGAGAAAGAAAGAGTGGGGGAAGAGGACTGGCAGACCAAGGGCAGAAAAAGAGAGAGGGAGAGAGAGACACAGAGAGAGACCCTTTTGACATCTAAAATGAAGATAACACTGCATATATCCTTTTTTACCTTTATGATATATATACTGTATATGTGTGTGTGTATGTGTAAGTAAAAAAGAGAGTGGTAAAAAAGGATATATGCAGTGTTATCTTCATTTTAGATATCAAAAGGGTTTTGCGGCTCCCAGTGTTTTGTTTTCGGTGGGAAACGGGTCCAAGTGGCTCTTTGAGTGTTTTGGGTTGCCTACCCCTGCCCTATACCCTCTATCTCTGCATTTCCTTCGTGCGTCTTCCCCCTTGCTAGCTCCCCCTGCTGTGGGATGCGGTTTGCATTGCGCACAATCGGCCCTCCACGTCTTGTTCGTGGGGCCGTATGGTCTTGGTGTATATGCTCATCCTCCCCAGCCTTGCGTGCCACGGTAGGGTGGGCTTCAAGGATATTATTGAACATAAAAATGTTCCTATGAAAAAGTATTTTAATGCAATTAAAAGATGGCTTAAAAATTAAGTACCCTTTCAGTACCACATTACTAGCTCTTTAATGTTTTATGTCAATTTTGGATATAGTGCTAATAATTTATAGACTTTATTTTTGGAAAAAAATGCTTTTAATGGAAAAGCATGTTAGTGCAATTTTATGTTTTAAAACTCATAAGCTGATAAAGTGCTTTCCTTTATGCCACTGCCATTCACCAGCCCATGTAGATACATCAGTGTGGTACAGAAGTATAGACATATGTAATCATATATACCGGTACATACGTAGAAAAGCATGAATGATAGCCTTCAGTATCAAAAGTCACTTTCAATTTCTACTGAAAAGCCAAAAATAGTAGAACTAAAAGTTGCCATTCTGGACCAATTTCCAGTCTTCTGTGCCTCGTGAACACATAGATCAAAAGGCTCCTACAATGATTGGCTGCATTGTGACACCAAAGACAGAGATGATGGTTGACATCAAATAGCACCCTAATTAAAGTTGAAAAGATATCTTTCAAAGTCTTCTGGACTGAGAAAGAATTTTTCCTCAATAACATGACAACTTGGTATCACGTTGAGTAATGCTAAAGCACAGCAACCTATAAGTTATCATTTCCTTTTCCAAATAATATTTTCTTGGGGTAATATAATTACTACTATGCATTGCCATTTAATAAAAAATTGGTGAAGAACAGTAATAATAAAATCTTTGGCTACAATTTGACAGGCTAATAGGAAATAATTAGCTTTCAGAGTGATTACGTGCACTGCAAAAAATTTAATGGTTGTGTTTGACCTTTGGTTTTTTGTTAGTCTTTTAACCCTCACTTCCTTTTGGAATACTAACTGCCTTTCTGCTAAGTCTGTCCTTCCGCCCAAAGAGCCCTCTCCTCCTCCCTCCCTTTTCCTCTTCCCCTGGCCTCCATCATGTCCTGACAGTGTGTTTCGTTCATTGTCTTCTCTTTAGTGAGACCGGAGATACTTGTCAAAGCTAAGGAAGCTTTCCTGCTTGTGTTATACTTATAAAGTGCCATGTAAATTTACGATGCTATAACAAGTGATTGCTATTACTGTCTTAAATAACAATTGATAGGTTTATGGGGCACGGTTAAAATATGACCTCTCTTTTCCTCTTTTATATTGTTACACTTTGCTTATATAAGCTGCTATTGCTGGACAGTATTGGATTATAGCCTGATTTCACTGTTATTATTTTAAAATATTGCCACCCAAAATTCTTTATTGTACACAGGTAGTTGTGCTAACATCTGAAATGACTGGCTGATTACATGAAAAAGGTCAAGTATCATATGGTTAGGAGATGAAATATGGGCGGGAGTTTAGCCCCCAATGTCATCTAACAAAATCAGACATCTTAGAACTGGCAGTTTTCATTGCAGCAAAGCTATCTTGATGTGAAAAAAACAAGTTTTGACAGCAGCCACAACATTGAAATTACAGTTTATTTGATCTACTGGATTACTTTATTTCTAAGGATACAATAACTTAATAGTTGTGGTAAGAGAATAAGAAATAGTCCATTCCTTCAGCTTAGCTAAATCTATTGCCATTCCCTGAAAGTACCATAACAGCTATTTTACTCGGTACCTGCAATATTCTCTGTTACTTTGACAGAAAGGCCAGTTATCATGGGGCTTCTACCATCACTAACATATTCCTTGTAGTTAATTGACATAAGAATAGCTAGTGACAACACCCAGCTGCCACTGGATGCTCTTGAAAAAGGATTGGAGGGAACTAATTGAGATTTGAATTCTTGGGTGAGAGATGTCAGGAAATCCCAAGGTTATAGATTAGACTGGGAAGTTGAAAAAAATATCCCCAAAGAAGGCAGTGGGAAAGATTTCTATACTTCTGGCAAAAAAACAACAACATGGATATAGATAGAATAGAATGCCAAAAGAAATTAGAAACTTCACTTATAGAACAAGGATCTAAAATGTATAGCCCATGTGTGAGGGTTCTAACAACCCTCACATAGCACAGCAAATCTGTACACAATTATTTATTGCAGTATTCACCTTCTCCCAAAACAGACTATTGTTTTGGATCAATTCCATCCTTCTAGGCTTTGCAAAGTGATGTTGAGAGAGGACTGTTCAATTTTGACATAGATGGCCTCTTTGACCCCTCTTTCAAATCAGCAGTCCTCTCTGTCCAAAATGTGGTTTGAAAGAGGGGTCAAAGAGGCCATCTATGTCAAAACTGAACAGTCCTCTTTCAACAGAGGGGGAGGAATATGACATCATCTATCTTCAGTCTACAACAAAATCCTTTCAGCAGTTTCAAGAAGGCTCCATACCCATTTGCACTACTCAGGTGACCCTGAGGACACAGACAAAACCTCCAAGTGGCCTCAATGATTCTCTAAATGAATCCAAATCACCAGCTGTCAGCAAGGAATATAAATCCTTCCATTCTCCATCATCCAGTCAGAGCTGAAGAAGCTTCTTGGATGAGAAGTGAAATGTCTTCAAAGAAAAACAAGAAAGTCCAGTTGGCGTGAAAAAGCATCTTTGAGACTTTCTTGTAGATGTTTCATTATCCAAAAGTGCACTTGACTAGGACTGATGATGTTACCTGGTTTGAGTAGTGAAACATCTGCAAGAAAACAACCAAGAAAATGTCTGCAAGAAAACAACTAAACTCAGAGAGTACTAGAGACCCCTCATTTCAACCAATATTCTCCTTTATTGGAAACATGAGTTGTTCCGAGCCTTGGAATAGTGGGATGGGAAGCATTGCTGCCTGTCTGTAGCTTCTTTTCCCAAGCAGAGATAGCAATCCTAGTTTCAGTCCTCACAATATGACCCAAATCCAGTCTAATTTTACCTGAAATTGTGGCTCCTCACTTAGGATGAGCAGTATGGCTCAGTGCCCAGGTCAGCTCCACTCTTAGTCCTGCATCAAGACACTATCACTGGTAGGGCCAAGGCCTGCTCTCATGATCATAGTTTCTGCTTGCTACAGATGAGAAGCATAGCTCTGTGTGTGGGTAAGACAGGCCAAAGGGGAGCTGCAGGCCTGACCTCATATCAAGACAGCATCAGAATCAGGGCTGAGGTATGTATGTTCATGACTAGTAGCAAGGAGCTGCAGAGTAGGCAGGGGTCAGGCAAGGAGCAGGAGTCTCACCCTCCATGGTAACTTAGGCATAAGGGAGGATCCACTTTGGGGACCAGATGGCAAGATCCATGAGCCCAGTGTACTCAGGACCAGCTTTATTGCAGTAGAAGAGAAGCAACTCCATGTAGAGTATAACTACTAGCGTTTCTCCACACCAAAGCTGTCAATGACAACTCTAACCACTAACAGGACAGGCCCTGTTCTGTTAGGTACCTTTGCGCAAAAAGGTTTCCACCACCAGAGCATCAACTCACATCATGTAGCAGTTCCAGCTTTCCAACACTTTGTTCTCTCTTTTTTTGTACAGTTCATGTGCAGATGCATGAATTAGTATCTGGACAGGCTTCTTTCCCCAACTTTGCTCCCGCAATGCAGCACTGGGCTACATGCCTCCCTCCCATGTCATGGCACCTTTGTGCAGTACATTATTTGCACACCTGTTGGCAACAGCCCTGACATCAACATGTTCAAAAATCTATTTGCTTGTATTCTTGGCTGTTCGTGGTATTCTCAGAAATCTTCTCCGAAGCAAAATTCAAAAGCATCAATACTATTTCTATGCTGCTGCTTCTAATCCAAGTTTTGCTTCCATAGACTGTCACAAGAACAATTGCCTTATTTTTAGTTCTATAAATACATCCTGGCTTTTGAATATCTTTTCAAAAGACTTCATTGCAACTATACCAGGTACTAGTCTGCAGTATATTTTTCGTTGCTTATTTCTTTACTGTTGATAATCTCAAAAGACAAAGGTTATCCATCACTATAGTATCTTCATTGGCAATTTTAAGGTTGGTTGCTATACCTGTTTTCCTCAGTTTGGTCTTTACATTTGATTTTAGACCATTGTTTACTATAATCCTTGATTTTCATTACTAGAGGTTCCAGATCATTTGCATTTTTAGTTATTAAAATAGTGTCATCAGCACAGTGCAGTTACTAATGCTTTTTCCTTCAATTTTAAAATCATGCTCATCTTCATCTAATTCAGCTTCCTTCAGTGTATATTCAGCATATACATTGCTGACATGGAGCTAATCTTTTTCACCATGTTTCATTTATGCTGTGGTTTCCAGACCCGTCTATAAGTTTTACATAAGAACAATTGGGTGTGGGATCCTTGGTTCTCTATGAGTTTGGTGAGTTTCTTGCAGATTCATTAGCAAACTAGGTAACATCATTGGTGCATAGCAGGGAGTAGGATCTGCTAGTGGCTTGCCCTGTCAGTGTGGGTGGGAAAGTTCTTGGTGGTTCCTTGATTAGGCTGTTATCTTTGTTAATGTTTTTAACCACTCAAAACAGACAGTCAAAAATCTCAAAAGGAAATAGAAAGACCAAAACACCTCCTCACCAGAAATCAACATCCATATGAGCAGATATTAACACCAAGATTAACACTAGACCAACAATCAAGTAAACAATACCCCAATCAAGAAACTACCAATGCAGATAAACAAGATAACAGTAAACAACAGCCTTATCAAGGAACTACCAAGAACATTCACACCAACATGTGATAGCCAGCCATGAGATTGGTAACTTAGGCAAGGCAACAGAAGGGCGAGGCTTTATATACTTGATTTCAATTTGTTGGTGGCAGATATGGATTGGAACAAAGCAGCCTTGATAGACCAGTTCAGGCAAAGTCTGCATACTGACAACCGGACTGAACTGATTAGGCAAGGAATTCCACAAAGTCTGGAACAATTGTACTAACTTTGTGTACATATAGACTCCCATTTGGAAGAACTGTGGGATGATCAAATGAGCCTAGGTCTCGTTTTATGAGATTTCCCTTCCCTCATGCCACCTACAGCTGATTCAGGAGAGGGAGAGCCCATGCCCCTGAGGGAAGTAAGAAGTACACAGTTGCTGAGGGAAACAAAGTATGGTTGTTGGCCAAATTTTTGGCTTCTATCAGACCCTCGAAGAAACTTGATAAAAGTTTGTGGGTTTCTTTAAGGTCTACAGCGTGTAAATACTGTGGCCTTTTGTTTGCAATTGCCACCATCTATGAAAGTTCACCCAGTTTTCTATCATTCATTGCTAGTCAGAGATGTGCCACCAAGCCTTTTATGATCACAACTGCCATTAACACATACACGCCCAAACACACTGATTATTAAAGGCAAGAAAGAGTTCAAGGTGAAAGAAATATTGAACTCAAGGAGACATGGTAAAAGCATATAGTACTCGATTCACTGGAAATGCTATCCAGAAGCAGAGCTTTCATGGGAAAATGCTACAAGTGTGCATGCTTCTGAATTAGTGTAGCAGTTTTACCAACAATTCCCAGACAACTTTCTAAACTTCCAGTCTACAATTCCATCCTAGAGCCTGAGGAGGAATCAGTAAATGAAGGAGTTAACCAGGAAGCGGAGACCCCTCTAGAGGGAAGCATTGAAGCAGACAAGACTCGACTTTTATCTTCTGGACTTCACTTCCTGAGGGAAAGTAGGGAGGAATTCTCTAACCATCTGGATGTTTTGCAGGATGCACCGCATGGCTGGAAATAGTCTTCAGACTGGGGGGGGGAGGACTTCTTTCAGTTGGCATTGCTCCCACCCACCCCCAAGTTCCTGTGAAATCCCAGGCAATAAACACAACATGGTAGAGAGAGGGATCGGATGTGGGGAGTGTGTTGTTGGGTCATTCCCTGCCAGGCAATGAAGAAGGATCAAGCAGGGAGGTAATGCTAAATTTTTGCGCAGCCACAAGAGACTTACACCTAACCTCCCCTAGGTTGCATAGGACCTTATCTAGGGAGATTCTTGCACTATAGATAGAACACAATAAATAGTTATCTTGAATCCTTCACATCTGGATCTGGTTGTTTGCACCTGACAGTACTCCACCTAGTGACGTCCACATATGTACACATCATTTTGGTTGTTGGAAAGCTGTTTTAGCAATGAAGAAATCACTGGATTGTAGCAATTAATAAATCATTATCCTGCTTCCTAAGCCATTGAGTCCAACTAAATGTTCCTCCTTAGCATATCCAACTTCGATGTTCTCATCTCCAGCCACAAGCTACAGATCTTGCTTGCATGTTCTATTGATTTAAGTTTGAATTTAAATCAACATTTATATATAACATCCATCAACCTCCTCTTTTGCATCAGTGGTTGGAACATAAAGTTGAATAATCATCATATTAAAGAGTTGTCTGCACAGTTTAATTGCATTCTGCCAAGTGCTGTGTAGTACTGTAGTTGTTATATCCTTCCTGACTATGAAAGTGATGCCATTCCTTCTTTGTTTTTGCATCCTGAATAATATGCAGTATAATCTTCTGGTAGAAAGTATCCAATTCCAATCTATTTCAATTTACCAATTCCTAGGATGCTAATTTTTAGTCAGTTCATTCCATCTTTCAGTGGATTGAACTTCCTTACGTTCATGCTTACATTTCACAGTCCCGCTGTAATTCTATCATTGTAGAATTAGGTCATCTTTTCTTGGATGGCAACATCAGGAACTAGGTGTCCCAAAGACTTTAGCTGCCTCATAAATATCATTAATACTTAAAAAGTTCCTGAGCCCTTCTTAAGTAGCATATTGAGCATTAAAGCACCATATTTTCCATTATTTTATCTGGCCTACTCATATGGTTTTCTTGATAAAATACAGAAGTGGTTTACGATTGCTTTCTCCCATGCAAAATGAGATTATGCCTTTGCTATCTATAATACAATGGTCATATATTTCTAGCCTCTTTCTGTATTGCTGCTGCCCATTGTTAATTTGCTTGCTTTGGCTTTAGAACATCCACACATACCCTGCCACTATAAGGCAGCAGAGCAGGACTGGAGCAGGAGTTTACCATTCTAAATCATTAAAAAAAACAGACCAGAATTAACATTAATGTAACTTAGTATGTTGTGCAGATAAAACTACTTGTGTCAAGCACAGAAAATCAGGAGTCCAGGGAGTTCAAATGAATATATATATTTATTGCAAGCTTAAGCTCCCTACAAGAATCTGAACTGGCCAAAGCAAATTGGCAGTAGATAAGAGTCTATGGAATTCAAGGTGGGCTGGACTAGAGATTTATAACCTGCTTGACCCTTCTCTCAGGCTCAGCCTGGTCATCTCCTACACCTAGTCTTTTATCTAACCTGATTGTGTTGTGTGAACTCAGCTGGTCAGAAATAAATTGTTTCAACACACTCAAGTCTTTAGAATTGCCTACATGAGCGCTAATTAATGAAATCATAGCAAATTAATGAAATCATAGCTAATTAATGAAATCATAGCAAAATATAGATTAGAGATTAGTCCAGTTTACAGCTGCAGTTTAACACCTGCACTGCATTATGAAGACATCAAAGAAGGCATTCTTTCAATTTGGTCATAATATGATTATATTGTTTGAACTTACCTGCACTGGTAAACAGCAAAGTATGTCTCATTCTAAGTTTAGGGTCATTAGAAAGGTTGCAAGATTCCTAAAATCAGTAAAATATGAATATGCAATTAATATTTTTGCTGTGGTTATATTTCACACAAACACAGCTGCTTGTTTATGATAAACAAATATCAGTTTATGTACAGCTAAATCATTGCCATCTAGATTGAGTGCATGTTAATCCTCCTTTGAAGTGATTGCATCTGAGCATTTTGCAACATTTTAAAACAGCTTTTCCAACCTGAAGTCCTACATATGTGTTGAGGCTACAATCTCCAAAATTCTGTGCCAGCCAAAAAACTTTGTTGTTCGGATATTTGGGAATTGTGACTCAAAACCTTTTGGAAACATCAGATTGGGCAAAACTGTTTTAAAACCAGGAAGAATACAGTGTGATTCATTCTATGGACTACATGAATAAGAACACTAAGATTTTTTTTAAAGAATTAGCTGATGGCAAAGATTTGGGGAGGGAAGATAGAATGGGCCTTGTTAGTTACGGTATTTGTCCTGTGCTGAGATTGAGATTTAAGCCTTTCTTTTCATGTCCTTTTTCTAATCACCTTCCTTTATTCTAATCTAAGATGTTATATCCTACAGTATAGAGGAATGGGAGGTGGTGGTGGCAACATACTTAGTAAAATATTTACAACCATCTTTCTTTCAAAAGCAGCAAAAATACATCATACCATGCAGAACTATTTTGTGGAAAGTAGACTGAACTCTTCAATCTGGCCAATATTTGTATGCTGCTGGGGAAGCAAAAATAAATAAATAAATAAATAAATAAATAAATAAATAAATAAATAAATAAATAAATAAATAAATAAATAAATAAATAAATAAATAAATAAATAAATAAATAAATAAATAAATAAATAAATAAAGTTTTAAATGCTTTTTAAAAGAGTTTGCTATTTCTAGACAAACCCTTTCATTCTTAACAGGGTTATGTAAACAGGATTCATTGTGATATGATTCTAACAAAAGCATTATAGCTATTTGAATTTTATATCTTAGTACACATTTCTTATTACAAGTAGTTGTAATACTGCTATGACTATTTTATGGCATTTCAAGCAGCTCCTGACAGCCACTCTTCAAACTGACTGGTGAGCACCCTCACTTTTTATCTCCTGAGGATTATCTCATATTGGCCAGAAATTCTCTTCATTTACTAAAGTGGCTTCCAATCAGTGCTTCTGTGTCATCTTACTGCTTTTGTTTTGCAGTGAACAAAAATAACAAATGGCTACTAGAGAGAAAAAAACTTATTTTACCATGGGATAGTTTTATTTCTATCAGAAACCAGGGCAGGATTCCCACAAAATACTTGCTATGTCTTATAGCCCTACCCAGCTACCTTTTTGGGGATGGGGTTATTAACTGCTATCCTAACAAATGTACATGGATTATAAATGAGAGAAAAAAATGTATACTTTTTCTGCAGTGTAGATGATGGGACATTTTGTGGCACAATTAATCTGCCAGTAGACATTTTATATACATGTTGCTTATTATTGTAGATGAGGACCATAACGTGTTTGCTCAGGATGACAGAGAAAATGCTGGTGACATCAAAAATAAAGGTAAAGTTCTATACAGTGTGTCTTTTAGATCCTTATTAAGCATTACCTAGGATGTTACATTTTTATAAACATTTATAACTTAAATATAAGCTTAAATTTGGATATAAACAGGCTCTGTACAGAGCCACTTTCCCCAAGCAATTGGTTGCTTGGCTTTACCATGGGATTGCTGCTAAAATATGTGTAGAAAGTTTGTGAGCCAGGAATTTTTAAACTGTATTTCTATTGAACTATAAAGTGCACAATCAATTGACCTTATTGATGCTAGTGTCAATAGATGTTTTAACCATGAATCATATTCAGTATTGATAGACACTAGCTGTATCTAAATCTAAGCCTTATTAGAGTCATCGTCTAGAATCCAATATAATAAGTAAATTCTGATACATAATAAAACATGGGAGTGTCTCTTTCTGGAAGATTTTTTAAACATTGTAATGCATTATTATATGAATCATAATTTCTTTCTCACAGATTCTATGCAAAATGAAATGTATTGTTGTTTCTCTAGCTATGAAATTCTGTCAAATAACGGACAGCACCTATCTGGACTTACTTGATTTTGAAAAGCCAAATGGACAGGACTGTTTAGTGGTCCTATGCAGCCCTTTGAATTCAAAGGTTTTAAGGAATTTCAGAAAAGGTTTACATTCATACTCTTGTGTTCTCCAAAATACTTGAATCAAAAGCACTAGACAACCCTATCAGTTAATACTTGGATGAGAAACCAACGGGAAACTTCAGGCTATAGGTTACTTAGATTACCTATAGGTTAGGAAGTTGTAAAAATCCTGGAAGAACACAATGGCAAAACATTCCTATACTGTATTGTTACCAACGTAAATATATATCTCTGTCCATGAAGCTACCAGGAGTCAACATAAAACTCAAGCAGCAAAAGAGTTGCCATGGAATTAGGAAAGCAGACAAGAAAGATGACATGAAATAAAGTGAGAAACAAAAAAGTAGACAGAAACCCAATGAAAAACCAGAAATCAGAGAAAGGAGAATTGCATGCCAAAAGGAAGAGAGAGCAGGGAAGTTCTGTTTACTGGAAACTTGACCTTCTCAATTACTGCTTCTAGACATCTTCAAAGGGAAGCTTGTCCTTCCAGAGTGCACAGGGAGGAAACATTCCTTCCCAGGCTTTTTCCTTGAGACTTTAGGCTGAAAGCGGAAAGCCTGTTTCCTGGACCATCCCTGTCCACCTGCTCTCTGCCCTCAGTCTTTCTTCTCCACCAGACCACCTGATTCTTTCTCTGCCAGAACCTACATATCCAGTTCAGGAAAAAAACATTTAGGTGGAGCTGCTTTGAGTTTCCTGCAGTTCTGGGTACTGCATTTGTTCATAGTTCAGGAAACATCCTCATATGATAAATTGTGGTTAACAGAATAACAGAATTGGAAGGGAGGTCTTCTAATCCAACACCCTGCCCAAGCAGGAGATCTTATACCATTCTGGACAAATGGCTGTTCAGTCTCTTTTTAAAAACCTACAGTGATGGAGCACCCACAACTTCTGAAGGCTAATTGTTCCCATTGTCAGGAAATTTCTTCTTAATTCTAGATTGGTTCTCTCCTTCATTGGTTTCCATCCATTGCTTCTTGTTCTGCTTTCTGCTGCATTGATAAATAGGTTAACACCTTATTCTTTGTGGCAACCCCTCAAACATTGGAACACTGCTATCCTGTCATCCCAGTCCTTTCTTTCACTAGACTAGATATACCCAATACTTGCAACCGTTTTTCATATGTTTTAGCCTCCCACCACATAATCATCATTGTTGCTCTTCTCTGTACTCTTTCCAGAATCTCAACATCTTTTTTATATTGTGGTGACCAAAACTGGATGCAATATTCCAAATGCGGCAATACTAAGGCATTGTAAAGCAGTACTAACTTCACATGATCTTGATTCTATCCCTCTGTAATGCAGCCTAGGATTGCATTGGCTTTTTTGGTGGCTGCAGCATACTGCTGGCTCATATTTAACTGATTGTCCACTAGGACTCCAAGATCCCTCTCATTGTTACAGCTATTGAACAATGTTCCACCTATTCTACACCTGTACATTTGTTTTTTCTTGCCTAGGTGTAAAACCTTATTTTTCTCACCATTGAATTTCATTTTGTTAGAAAGGGCCCAGTGTTCAAGTCTGTCTGTCTGTTGACTATTCCTGCCAGCTTGGTGTTGTCTGAAAATTTGATGAATCCCCCTTCTAATCTTCATCTAGGAAGATGTTGAAGAGTTCTAGGCCTAAGACAGAACCATGGGGTATCCCACTGCTTACTTCCTTCAATGTAGATGTAATTTCATTAAGGACTGCATGTTGAATGTAGTTTGTTAGTCAGTTACAAAGCGATCTGGTGGTGATGCTGTCTATCCTACATTTTTCTAACTTACTAAGAAGTAGGGTATGGTCTACATTGTCAAATACTTTACTGAAATCCAAGTATACTATGTCCAGAGCATTTCACTGATCCACTAATTTAGTCACTTTATCAAAGAATGAAATAAGGTTTGCTTGGCATAATCTGTTTTTAGTAAACCCATGTTGACTTCTGGTTATAATTTCGCTTGCTTCAAGGTGTTCACAGATCTATTGCTTGATTATCTTTGCCAGAATCTTCCTAATTTACATTACAGCTTCCTGTAATTTCCTGGATCCATTTTTTGCCCTTATCATCAAGTTTATCAAGCCAATAAAATGGGTGTCCTAACCATAACCTCTCAGTGGGAGGTCTACATGTGGGAAGAAGCTATTGAGGAGGTTTGAATAATGCTTTCAGAAAATTCACTGTTGCAGGGCTTAATATAACCACAAAAGATATTAAGGCTCAAATATGATAGAAACTTTGTAAGTTACATACTGTGAGCAACATTTCTGTCAATTGCAAAAGGCCACACTGATTGTATCTGCACATATATTATGCTGATACATCACAACACCCTAGGTTCTTGGAAAGAACTGTATGCATACAAAGGCAACATGAGAACTGGCAGCTGTGGGAAGAGAAGGGCCAGAAGGAGAAGGAGGAGATCAAGGAGGAGATGCACATACTGACTACAAACAACAGCATGGCAAAGTAACAACAATAGTGCATTGGAATATCATGCTATCAAAAATGGTATCGAGAAATATCATTTTCCTGCAAGCAAGAACAGGTGGGACTTTAAAATAAAGAAAATGATAGGAAATAAAGATGCTATAGTGCTCTTTGAAATAAGCAGGTTAAGATCTTATGAGACTTTAAATTCCAAACTAGCAGGCACCTTGTTTATAACATGCTTAACAGTCATTGAAAAAAAGTAAGTCCGTTAATTGATATTGCTAAGTTTGAGTGAAGCTAAATTTGAGCAATCTGAAAAAAATTGCAAAACAGTGGGATCTCCAGATTAATACTGAACTCTTATGAACATTTATTGGACATGAACATCCTAATTGTAAAAAAAAAAATTGCCCTGCCTCTAACTGCCTATATCAGAGGTAGGCAACCTTGGCTCTTTTATGACTCGTGGACTTTAACTCCCAGAATTCCTGAGACAGCATGGCTGGCTCAGGAATTCTGGGAGTTGAAGTCCACGAGTCATAAAAGAGCCAAGGTTGCCTATCCCTGGCCTATATCCTTAGATGTTACTGTAATAATTTTTAGGTTCACAGTCAGACATCCACATCTCAAATCCTAGATCGTTGAAAAGGATTCAGTAGATGGACAAAAGTGCCAAATTCAATCTGAATATCTGACTGACTGTGTGATGGACCATAATATATTAAATATATATACCACCTGACTTCTGGTGACTGTAGGCAGGTTACAATTTGCTAAAAACATTTTTTAAAGTAACAACATAAGACAAAAAACAAAGAAACAAAAAATAAATCCAGATGGGAACAATGGAAAGGAAGAAAAGAAGCATCAGTCGTTCTAATATTCTATGAAGAATTATTTTTCCTTAAAATAAACACTACAGTGTTGGATTAGCTTTTTCCTTCTTTCTAACATTGCTTTAAAAATGACTATAATGGTTTCTAATATGCTTTTATTGTTTTTACTATATACTCATAAATCACAGTAAGTGAAGGGAAGGACACTATATAAGTAAATTATTATAATCATTTTGTTTTTCTTATTCCTCTCAGACATTCTGATAACTGTGTATAAGATGCCTGAATTAGGAACTGGTATATATACACCTCTATGCTACAATATGTGCTCCCAGCCATTCTAAATCATTCATCTCCATTTATATCGGGATAAAATTAATGCCCTCTGTTTTTTTATTCATAACTATATTAGCAATGATTGGCATGAGAATATTATATTTGGGAATGACTCAATTAAGAACGAACCTTCAGGGTGGAGTCAAAATATCTTAGACAATCTAACAGTTGTGGCAATTATATGATATAGAATAGCAGAGAACTCATTTTGGAGATATGCTATTATCTTATTCAGGCTGCACATTTAATTCTGTGTTGCATAATCATCTGGGAACCAAAATCAAACCAATGTCTGGCTTATTATTATGGCCTATGCTTATTTCTTGCTGTAGATCAAAAATGATGTAACCTGAGTAATATTGCACCTTTACTTGGTTTTGAGTACAGATAGTCCTCATTTGGTGACCATAATTGGAATTGTTTAATCATTAAGCAAATGATTGCTAAGTGAAACTATGACTATGCTTATGATCTTACTTCAGCTTTCCTTTGCTCTACAGATCTGTGAAGGTCATAAATGGGAGGATTGGTCATAAGGTTATTTTTTCATCATGGTTATTGAATGAGGCAGTCACTAAATGAGGACTACCTGAATGAGCTCTTTTATATCACACAAAAGAAGCAGATCTATTTTCTTTTCAACTATTATCAAGATTTGTGTTCTGTCTGTCGAGCACCATCTCCACAAATCTTTCTTGCATATTATGATAATGTATAAGTGGCCTTATTCATCTAAACATTTTCTTATTATGATGTCCATTTCTTCCCATTCAAAATGGTAATGTTCCTTCTGTCTTCCCCTATGTCGTGGCTTCACTGGACATTTATAGTGGTGCTTAAAAATTTGTGAACCCTTTGAATTTTGAATATGATCAAAAAAATGATCTGTTTTCACACAAATCCTAAAACTAAAGACAACCCAATTAAGCAGATGAATCAAAATATTGTACTTGTCCATTTATTTATTGAGGAGATGATCTAAAGCTACCTATTTGGGTATGGCTAAAGTATATAAACCTCTAAGATTATCAGTTCATTTGAAGAGAAAATTAAAATTAAATGTTTCAATCAAGGTATCTCCGAGACCGCCTTCTGCCTCAGATTACCTCCCATCGGCCGGTACGCTCCCACAGAGTGGGTCTCCTCAGGGTGCCGTCAGCCAGACAGTGCCGGCTGGCGACCCCCAGGGGGAGGGCCTTCTCGGTGGGAGCTCCCACCCTCTGGAACGAACTACCCCCAGAGATCCGGGTGATCCCGGATCTCCCTTCCTTCC
>NW_015386397.1:3316200-3345560 GCF_001527695.2 Protobothrops mucrosquamatus
TTAAAAATAATTTTAAAATAACAAAGGCCAATCTAATATTTCATTTTAATTATGTTTTTAATGATAGTATTTTGGTATTTTTTGTATTTGTTTTTATTAGGCTGTCAGCCGCCCTGAGTCCGCAAGGAGAAGGGCGGGGTAAAAAATTCAATAAATAAATAAATAAATAAAATAAAAGGGAGGTCCTGCATTATTTAAAGAACAAAATTCTGGATTCACTATCAATCTGATCTTCACAATATAAATACGTAGAAGAGTGTCATGGTTTGAACTAAATAAATTTCTAAGGACTTCCCCCCAAAAAATGTGGGATAGACAGCATCACCACCAGATGGATTTGTAACTGGCTGACAAATCATACTCAATGAGTAGTCCTTAATGATACTACATCTACATGGAGGGAAGTAAGCAATGGAGTACCACAAGGTTCTGTTTTAAGTTCTGTGTTCTTCAATATCTTCATAAATGACTTAGATGAGGGAATAGAAGGCGAACCCATCAAATTTGCAGATGACATTAATCTGGCAGGAATAGCCAACACCCCAGAAGACAAGCTCAGGATCCAAAAAGATCTGGACAGATTTGAATAATGGACCCTATCCAACAAAATGAAATTTAATGTGGAGAAAAGCAAGATTTTACACCTGGGCAAGAAAAACCAAAGATACAAGTACAAATTAGGCAAAACCTGGCTCAAAAACAGTAATTGTGAAAGGGACCTTGATTCCTAATGGACAATCACTTAAACATGAGTCAGCAGTGTGCGGAAGTAGCCAAAAAAGCTATTACAGTCTTTGGTTGTATAAACAGAGGCATAGAATCAAATCACATTAAGTATTAGTACCACTTTATAAATCCTTTGTAAGACCACACCTGGAATGCTGCATCCAGTTTTGGTCACCACATTATAAAAAAGATGTTGAGACTTTGGAAAAGTGCAAAGAAGAGCAACTAAGATGATAAAAGGTCTGGAGACTAAAACATATGAAGAATGGTTGCAGGATTTAGGTTTGGCCAGTCTAGAGAAAAGAAGGATTGGGGTGACATGACAGCAGTATTCCAGTATTGGAGGGGCTGCCACAAAGAGAAGGGGGGCAATTTATTTTCCAAAGCACCCAAGGGCAGGACAAGAAACAATGAATGGAAATTATCAAGAAGAGAAGCAACCTGGAATTAAGGAGAAACTTCCTAACAGTGAGGACAATTAACAATTGGAACAGCTTGCCTTTAGATGTTGTGGATGCTTCATTACTGGAGGTTTTTAAGAAGAGACTGGACATTCATTTGTCTGAAACAGTATAGGATCTCCTGCTTGAGCAGGGGGCTGGACTAGAAGACCTCTAAGGTCCTTTCCAGCTCTATTCTGATTCCAGCTCTATTCTGATTCACACCAAGAGCAAGTCATATAATACTCTGGAAGATTTCAAAGAATCCCGACTAATGTTTAAGAAACTAAAGGCTTCCCTTGCATTAGTGACTGTCAGCTTTCATGACATCACCATCAAGAAAATCCTGAATTACTATGGTATGTATGGCACAGATGCAAGGAGAAAGCCACTACTCTCCAAAAACAACATGACTGCCCATTTACAGTTTGCAAAAGAGCCAGAAGGCTATTGGAAGAATATTCTATGGATATATGAGACCAAAATAGAACTTTTTGACTTGAATAAGACAAACATGGTGGTGGCAGTATCATGGTTTTGGACAGCTTCATTGTTTCTGGACCAGGACAGCTTGCCAACATTGATAAAGTTATAGATTTTTAATTATACCAGCAAATTCAACAGGAAAATATCAGGATATCTCTCTAGGAGTGAAGCTCAAGAGAAAATGAATTATGCAGCAAGACAATGAGCCCAGTCACACAAATCATACAACCAAAGAAGCAGAAGAAAATTAATTTTCGGAATGGCCAAGTCAAACTCCTGACCTTAATCCTATAGAAATGCTGTTGAAAAGCTGAAAGAGGCAGTTCATACAAGGAAGCCCACCAGCAAACTTCAGCTTTTCCGAAAGAAGGAATAGACCAATGTTCCTCCAAGAGAAAGTGCAGGACTGATCAACCATTATTAGAAGCAATTATTGCTGCTGTGGAGGAGCTGCTGTGGGGGAGGGGAGACACCAATTACTGAAAGCAAAGATTCACATGATTTTGCCATCCAGAAATATTTAACATACCTTGATTTCCACAATAAATAATGGCTCATTTGTTTATTTGGTTTCTCATTGTCTAGTTTTAAGACTAGTGTGGAAAACTCATCATGTTATAAGTCATATTTTTACAGGAATATTGAAATTCAAAAGGGTTCACAAACTTTTATCTGTTGTATCTAAACCCTAAATTTTGAGAAGAACAGTTAAGATGGAATCTTGCATAGATATATAATCATATAAATATCACTAGCATGGCAAATAAAACGATCCTGAAAACTATCAATTCATGATAGTATATATTTGATATTAAGTAAGTACAATTCATTATTCTGAGAACTGTAAAAGTTCTTAAAAGAGTTTCCTAACCTTATGGAATAGATAAACTTGAAAACTTGTGGACAGAATCTGATAAATAGAAATGGGCACATGCATATAATTTCAATATTCTTGCTGTGGAAAAATATATATTGGTATATTGCAGGGTTTCTCAACCAGGGATGTAAGACAATATTCCAGGGGGTGCGAAAATTTGGCTTTTCAAAATTATAGTGTATATGCATAATTTGTTGCTGTTATTTTGAACTTTTGTAAGTGGTGCGAGAATATATCAGAAGCGTTCTAGGGGAACGGGGTATAGAAAAGATTGGGAACCACTGGTATTTTGAGACCCATATTTAATCTTCTTGCCTAGAGTTCAAGAGAAAACTATTTTCATTCATGTATTCTTATCACACATCGTACATTTTTTAAAAAATATCTTAGAATAACCTTGATCTTCACTATCAATCATGTGTGTGTATGTTTATGTGTGACTTATATATAAAAGTTATTTAAATCATTTTTCACACTTAGAACCACTGTAGCATCCCTATAGTCATGTAATCAAAATTCAGATGGTTAGCAACTGGAATGTATTTATGACAGTCGCAGTCTCCTGGGCTCATGTGATCACCTTTTGCAACTTTCTGACAAGCAAAGTCAATGGGGAAGCCAGATTCATTTAATAACTATGTTACTAATTTAACAACTGCAATGGTTCTTTTAAAAACTGTGGCAAGAAAGATCATAAAATGGAGAAAAACTCATTTAACTATCTTTTTTAGCAATGGAAATTTTGGGCTCAATTGTGGTTGTTAATCGAGGACTATAACATGTGTGTATGTTTTAAACAAATGCTTTCAACTGTATTGCAGTATTTCTGTCAATCCCTTGAATGGAATTCAAAGACTGTTTGAGAACTTTTGCAATGAAATTTCTCTCTTAGGATTCATAAGACGTTATGCAAATTATTATCAAAGTCTGTGGGACTGCACTGGGGGCCACCAAGATGAACTTTCCTTCCAAAGGGGAGATTTGATATACATCATTAGTAAGGTAAATACTATTATTTATATATTTATTTGTCTTATTTATAAACTGTTGAAATCAACTAGGAGTCTGGGAGGCAAATAACCAATACACACAATTGAAATCATAACATGATGTCCAAACAAATAACTCTAAAGAAAAACACCAGGACAAATTAGGAGCTGAATGCCTACTAGAATACCTGATTTTAATTGCCTTTATAAATACTAGCAGAGTTAGAGCCACCATTGAGGACGCCTTTGATGAGACCCATCCCTCTCAACCCTCACAGAGTTGTTCATACTGGTCAGATGTTGCCTAATGTAATATGAAGCAGTGATATGAAGATCCTAAAAAATATGATAAGCACTTTGAATTAAGCCTGAAAGCCAATCAGGAGCCATTTCAGTGAATACACAGAATATAGTGAATACAGTGAACTTTGTGCTAATTGATTTGTCCCTTCAGGAGTCTTGCCACCACATTTGGAACCATCTCTAGAGGCAGTCCTATATAGAATACACTATAATGTCTAGCTGTGATAATCAGGGCATGAGTCATCTTGATTAAAGTAGGGGTGTTAATGATGCAGCAGCTAGAGCTGAGCAAACTCTTTCCCCCCCCCCTTGCCACTATTTCCACCTGCTAATTCAGCTGAAGGACTTCTAGATTATATACTGACTCTTTAGTTGGGAACTATTATGCCATGAGTAATTACTGGGACAATGTTAAAGAAATGCTTCAATATTTATTAGCAGCAAGTTGCAGAAGTTCAAGGCAGCCTCATCTGTAATTTGAAAAGAAAGTGGCAGAGGAAAATACCTACGGTATGTCCTCTATCTTCCAGTAGCATCTCAACATCTCTGAAGTCCTATATTACTGTGTGCCAAATATTTGGGTTACCAGGACCGTCCCCCAGGGCAGGAAGGTTGGAATCTCCCAGAACCTACAGCAGTTTTACCATATGCCAAAAATCCCAAAACCAAAAAGAAAAGATAAATAAGGGCATATCCAAACTATATGAGAGCAGGTTGTGATTTCAGCTGTTCTGAACAAGCAGTCAAACTGTGATGCAATTTAATTTTAAAGTTCCTGAGGTAATTCCAATAATTTTTGGATGGTATAAATATTGCATCAGCTGCCTATAATATTCTTCTAATTTATTAGCTTTGCTAATAAACTTGCTGCAGAAACAAAACTGTGCAATTATCATTTTGAGCTCTAAACAGATGTGGACTCCAGTGGAGGGAAAGGTGAGCAGTCTCAAGCAGTTACAAAATGACAGAGTTTAGTATGGCAGGAGAGAAAGAAGTAACTGGTTTTACTATTGTCTTGTTTTAAAATCTTTAAATAAATAGTGCACTTAGGATGTTGAGGAAAGGGAAGTATAAAAGAGAACACATGTAGTTTGTGGAATATATTCATCAGTGGCTAGGTTGGTCAATGTAAGAAGGATGTCAAAAAGGAAAACTATGTTCTGGGAAGCAACCTTCTTATTTGATTGCAGCTAGTGGTTTTCTCCCATGAGGCTGTTGTAAAATATGTAAAAATGAGTAATATCTGCAGTACAGATGAGTCCTGTTATGGACTCTCAATAATCATTATGGAAATTTTCTGAAACTAGAATACATTGAAAACTACCGATCTATGTAATAAAAACACCCATGTCTTTGTTCTTCTTTCTACACCCAAATCTCCCTCTCTAGTCCAGAAATTTGTTCCTGGAAATTCGTTCATGTAAATATACTTGGTTACAGTTTGTCTCTATAACAGGCTGAGCATGTATTTAATCACTCAAGAATCACAAAGTTAATTGAGCTGCTTGGTCGGATGTGAGATAGGAGCAAGAAACTGCAGAAATGGAAGATGAAGAATTGGTGGGAATATGAAATACTTTCTTTGCCACAGATATGCAAATGAAGAAAGTGCCCTAAGTAAAGATCTAGCTCCAAGAAACTGGATATCATATGACAAAAACCTGACTTGCTAGATAATTACTCATATCAGAGCAATGAAAGAAAAGGATAGGAACTTCAGAGATGAGTCTACATAAGAGAGACCTATTTCTGTACTGAGGAAGAGTTAAATCTTTTTGGGTCCTAATGATTTAGAATTGGTCTTGAAGGTCAGTTCATGAAGATACAAACATATTACTACCACAGTCTAAGCCAGGGGTAGGCAACCTTGGCTCTTTTATGACTTGTGGACATCAACTCCCAGAATTCCTGAGCCAGCCATGCTGGCTCAGGAATTCTGGGAGTTGAAGTCCACAAGTCATAAAAGAGCCAAGGTTGCCTACCCCTGGTCTAGGCTGTTTTCTTCAAGCCCTTTCTAACACTGCAATGTAGATCAGCACTTGCTAGCACTTTAAAGATGTCACATTTATGAGAATAATGATTTAAAACAAATTTCAGCTCAGCCATGTGGTTACACAGCACTATCAAGGCAATTGGTTTGTACATCTCCCATGCTAAAATTGAAATGCAAAGTTTATATAGGCTTCTTTTTTCTTATTTTGTACACTTTCTGGGACTTTTATTGTATAATACGTTGACTTTGTATTTTGCTGGGAATGGGGAAGAACAAAGTGATATGCTAAACAATGGAATGATCCAACTTCTGTAATCATTCAAAAGCTCATTCTACTTTCCATTCTTTGTACTATGTAGTGTATTTCACAACATTTGGTTATGAAGAAAAACAAGGAAATGAAAAAGTGAGATTTGCTTTCCCCCCATGTACTTGCAAAAACTTGGTCACAGGACATTTCTCTATAGCCTTTCTCAATCCTGGAGGAACCCTTGAAATATTGTTTAGGCCAGTGGTTCTCAACCTGTGGGTCTGGGCCAGCTGGTGGTCGGCCTGCTCCGTCTCTGCCGCTTGCCAGCTACGCCTCGGCCAGTGCAGGGGGCGGAACCGCGCATGCGTGGCGCTCCAGGGCAGGGAAAGTTCTTGACTTACGACCGGTTGGGTAGTCCTCGACTTACGACCGGTTTAGTCCTCGACTTACGACCGGTTTAGTCCTCGACTTACGACCGTTTGGGGTCACGGCATTAAAAAGGTTGAGAACCACTGGTTTAGGCCTTGGAGAATCCTGCATAAAAATAGTAAAAAAATATAAACATTCTACAATACAATTCTATTTTAATCTATGCAATCCATAACAGCAGACCAATAACTGAGTTACAATGTATAAAGATACCCACCATTCTGAGTGCTAGAACAGTGGCATCAAAAGTTAAAAATGCAACAGTATAGTTGTACTTCTTTGTTCTTTACATGCTGTCCCTTACATTGCAGCCAGGTTGTCCAGGAGACATTAATGCATTATAGTTTGATGAAATTTTACAGCAGATAACACCTCACCAAAAATAATTCCATATTACGTAACCCAAAATTTCTCTATAATACGTTACAGGAAGTTGCTCACATGCAAATGTGGAATTTCACCCAGAAGCTACAGTTGGCAATGACTTTTGATATTTTTTTCTTGAAGAAAATATATATATTTTGGAAACACATTTTTTTTTAAATCAAAAGGATAGTTTCCCAAAGTAATTTAATTTTAAAATAGGAGGATCATTTAAGATTTATTGAAAATCTTGTAACAGAGGACAGAATTCTTTCTCTCTAATCCTTTGTGAGGAACAAGGGCATTTTAATTCAGAGGTGTATTTTACTTCATTAATATCAATATGAGTGCTTCTTATTCTTTGGGTTCCATGCAACTACTTATTGGAAATACTTTAACAATTTTCCAGTTCTTATAATTTCAGAGGATGAACTTTTTCAAATAATGAAGTGATGGCTTTTTAATAATATAGGATCATCTTGTATTCAAAACGTGCTTTCAAGAATATGCCATCTCAAAATGCATTCTTAAACCCTTCCATATTTAATCTTTATAATATTAACTTGTCTTTTGAATTTAATGCTCCAAGGAAGACATTTTTATCATGTAGATCAGTGTTTCTCAAGCTTGGGCAAATTTAGGATGGTGGACTTTGACACACTGACTGGAAAATTATGGGAGTTGAAGTTGCCATGGTTGAGAAGTAGACATTGCTTCATGTAATATGACCTAGACTAGTAAACGTTGCCTTCCTGCTTTCCTTCCCTTACCACCCAAGAATATGACCTGGTTTTAATTTCTTTGCATGGAGCTCCATCACATCTTCCTTGGGAATAGCCAAGCGCTCATGAGTGTTTTTCTTTCAAAAATGATTTTATGAGGCAATAGTGCTCACCTATAATTATTGAAGAAGTAGAGGTAAAATAAAGCTTGGGAGGGTTGCTGAGAGTGGCAAGCAAGTGGGTTGAGAGAAGAAGAGAAAAGGGTGTTTGAAAAACCTGTTCACTCAGCTGCATTTTAATTTCCTTCTCAATCTTGTCCCAATTAATTTTGCAGAATTAATCTTGCCGAAGCAAGTGTGGCAGAGGCGCCGAGGCTTGCTTTTTCTTTTCTTTTCTTTTTTTCTTTAAAAAAAAAACGCAGTATGGTTGCTGTGCCTTGAACATGAATTAGTAGCTAATATAAAAATCCATCTGGTGTTATTTGGAATGCATGCGTCTGCTGCTAAGGTCCTGCCTGACATTTCATGCATCAGCCATGGGGAGATGTGATTTTGGGATGGGAAAGAAGGGGGGGGGAGGCTTAGTTGGCAATGATTCAACAGAAAATAGGAACGACCTGTTCAATTATGGTATGGGGCAAGGAGGGGGCTGACTAAATTAAACTCGTATATTTACTATAACTTTAGATTTTATGGAAGGTAGATTCTTTCTTTTCACCATTAAGGTAATCCCAATCAAATAATAATAATAATCTGTTCTGCTATTGAAATTTGAAATGGCATTTTACATTGCATCCCACAATACCAAATGCAAATTTCATTAAACAAGATAGAAACATGAAGATTCAAATTCTGCTTTTGTGTGCATACAGTAATGTGATTTTTCCCTAATAACATGAGTTATTTTTCATATCAATGATCCTTGGTTAGCCACTAAGTGGCTAATTTGACAAGGGAATCTTTATATTAACCATTATACACAATAACAGCCGTTCCCAATCTGATGTCTCCTAATATGTGGAATTCATATTTTAAGTATCCTAGCAGTTGTATATGTTCAAAGTATCTGAAAGGCTCTGGATTAGTGAAAACTGCATAAAAAATGTGCAGCAAATATTTTAATAGCCCTTTTTAAACAGAAAAATAATCCTGTTGAGAAAAAGCATTGGGAAGGGGTGGAATTTTAGTTTCCCCTCCCCTTACTTAGTTTCTCTGCAATTGATACAGGTTTTCAGGTTGAAAAGGGTGTTTGCATTTTTGTTCCCTGTATGTCAACATCATAACCGTTATTCTTGCAGTTCAGTTAACACTGGCATCATCACTAAGCATGATGTTCCATAAGAATTAGTATGTGAATCATTGGTATGAGAATTGGTATGGGCATCATATTTTACATTTATAAAACATCCTTTTAAATATTATGCATCTGTACCTAAAAAGGAGAGTAGTCCAAATGTAGCCTTTTTTTAGAATTAAAAAAAATATAGCCGTTGAGCTAGTATCCATTGTATCTAAATCTGAATCCAATCCAAATATTGAATATTTGAGGAGAGGTAGGAAAATATATTTTCCAAGGTCTCTGATCCTTAATGGTTTGCATTTGTCATTGGACATGTAGTTAAATAGTGGAATTTCTAAAGACAAATCAAAATATTACAAGATATAAAAGTTACTTTTGGCAAAAATTATGGGAATAATACAATAATAATGCATTATTACTTATTTTGTAAAATACAATAATAATGCATTATTACTTATTTTGTAAAATAAATCTTTAAATAAAAAATAATGTAGATATTCAAATCCTGAAATATATTGACTTTATCCACCCATATCTGGATGTCATTTGTACATGTTAATGTGATATAAACAGTGTCCTCTTAGAAGGATGATTTTAGTTTTGAAGTACTAACACAGAAGTACTAACACAGAAAATGTAGCTGCCAGAATTTTGATAATTTTTTGATTGTTAAGAATTTTTTTTATTTTATGTTATAATTTCCTTTAAAAGTTTCACATCCAGTCTCCGCCTAAAAGAACCATTTCCCCTTTTAAAAATTAAAGTCACTGCATTGTGATCCAAAATTGTATTTGGTAACATCTACACTTTTAATAGCCAACCTCTTAAAAATCCAAATCATATCTATTCTTGAAAAAGATATATGTCTTTCAAAAAAACCACAATTTTTATATCTCCATATATATCAACATTCCAAATTCCATTAAATTAAAAAATGGTAATTTACCCTAGATATATATATTTTAAAAATCGTATATTTTAATTTTTTTCTCAAAAATTCTGTCCTTTTTGTGGGGAAGCAACTTCATTCCAATCTCCCAGGAAACACCAATTTTCATACAGAAAATCCAATAATCTGTCTAGGTCCTTTCTAAAATACTATTTAATCTTGACTGTGTACATAAATTCCTAATATCAAAGTCTTAGTCCCATGTAGATTAATGTCAACTCCAACATATCTGCCATGATTATCGATCAATATGAGTTTTGGATATAGATGAGAATTTATATGCAAGTAACTCCTTTTTCATCCCTGCTGAAATAAATTCTTCATCCAAAGTTTTGTGATTCAAATATTTTACATCTTTTTCCTAATATGTATTTTTGTAAGTAAATCATATATTGTTTTAACTTTTTCCATTAATGATTTTTTCTCTTTTAGAAGCATTTGCTCAATTTGTATTTTACATTAAGCATTTATCCATAATTAGGCAATACTTTAAAAAAGTCAATCCCTGTAGAACCCAATGTGGAATCCTCTTCGCTATTTTGTTGTATCTGTTGTAACATTTGTTTAGTTGCATCTGTCATTGTCACTTCCATTGTATTTCCTCCAATTCTTCTTTAAATTTTCTCAAAAATATCTCTTGTTTTTCTGAATAGAGTTTAGTCTAAATCTCTGCCATTTAAAAGGGGAAAAACTATCCTTTCTTAGCCAAATGAAATCTTGTTTAAGTTTATCAGGGGAAAAAAAAACCTTTTTTAACTTACATAGTATTGTGTTTGGAATTTACTTAAGCACAATAGCTTCATCAATCCCCAGTCTAGTATTAAAATGCTGCTGCAAACTTTGATATCTAATCTTTTTCCTAACAAAGTGCACAAGGACATCCCTTGGAACATTTTTTAATTTTGCAAAATATGTATTAATCATACAAATCATATCGGTCTTGGATAGTGTCGTCTTCCTCCCAACCTAGGAAATTAGATAGGTTTAACAAGCTTTTGTTTTATATTTTCTCCATGTTTTTTAAGGAATTGCTACAAATCTTAAACTAAATCAATTTTTTCAGTTCCAATAATGCAAAATTATCCAAATCTTTCTCCATCTCTGTATTTATAATTTCTGTCTTAGTTTCCAAAACTTCCACTATGTTAGTAATTTGTCTTAGATCTCCAACCAATTGTCCTACAGATTCTTCAATTTCTTTGCTTCTTTCTTATCTTTTTTTTTACAAATCTTACTTCTATTTCCTTTTTTAAAGTAACCAAACTATTGGCAACCATTAAAGTAATTTCTTTTTGCCAAATTGCCCAAACATTTTCTGCAATAAATCTGTGAAATAACTTTCCCTTTAAGTTGCTAAGTGCATCCCTCCTTTCTTCTTCTAAATTTGCAACTTTTCTTACGATTGCCATAATGAGAAGGTGAAAGTATATCAATTACATTTTAAAGGTATATATCTTTAATCTTCATTCCCAATTAGCTCTCTATAGTTATAGTCACACAGTCTCTTAGATACTATAGCAATCTGCTATGCTTGGAGTTTGGAGTAGATCTTTGCTTTTTAAGATTCCCAATCACTGGCATTTGAAGTAGTTGTATGACTTAAAATGGATTTTGCTTCAGTTTGGGTCATAGTCTTATGTCAAAACTGTCTTTGGCTCAACATTTCCAAATAGGTATATAATTACTGTAGGTGTCCTTTGTAAGCTCCAGCCTTGATCAAGGAATTCCTAGCATTTCTACCTAATGTGGTCCCTAAGATCTCAGAATTATGTTTGGCAATATCATGTGCTTCCATTTTGGTTTGATATTTTTTCCCTTTTAAAAAATGTTAATCATTCCTTTTTATTGCTGAGGCTCCAGCATTAAAACCTGGACAATTTCACTGAGCACAGCCAACCTGGAGGTGTTAAGGCATCAACATATCTCTTGTGCCTTTGATAATGCTGTTCTGGAGCTCCTCACTAGCACCATTAACAGAACAGTCAGTGGTTATGCTCAACAACCTAAATCAGCTTGCATTCTCAGGTGCTTTTAAATGACACTAGGGGCTTGTAGCAAACTTTGCCAGTGTTGTCAACTGGGCTTGGCCCTGGTGTTACCAGATGTCCCTGATTTTTTTTTTCTTTAAAGAACCATCTCTTTCGTTTTACAACTTCACCTTACAACTGCATTGCATTAAGAGTTGGTTAGTACAACTATGACCTGCTCTGCATTCCTCCAGGTAATTTTACAACAGAACAGTTTGATGTATTGCTATAAGTGTTCGTTTCTATACCTTTTAGGGAGTTCAAAAACACTTTGCAAATCATTCATTGAGATATCAATAACTGGTATCTATTACAAGGATTATGAACTAGAAATGAATCAGAGTATTACTGGCACAGAGTGATGAGGCTTATGAATTAGGCCAGCAATGATTTCTCTACAGGTATCCAGTGTACCTATGTCTAAGGAATTTATTAATATCATATGCAATTGAATTCAGCCAAGCCCTCAGAACTGTAAAGACTTGAGAGCTCAAATCCTGGGAATTACAAATAGATCCTTGTAATTTTCTTGGCAGCATTTTGTTACTATTGTTTTCTTCTGTTTGCCACCCCTGAACTCCTAGACACCCTTCCCAGTTTAGCTCACAGCCCTGGTATTTCCTGATGATCTACCATCCAGATACTAAGTCATACTTTATTTAGCTTTTCAAGATCAGTTGAAATTAGGTAAGTATTGTAACTTCCTGGGGACATTTTTAAAAAAATAATGAATAAAAACCAGAGCAAAACAATCATGGGAGAATATATTCCCCTATAATTCCCCAGTTCCTATAGCCAATGAGACAATGTAAGTTCATCTTCATTACCATTATTTTACAGATTCGGATGATTGTAAAAAGCAGTCTATGTCCCTAGTTGGGATACTGTCAATAGCTGATGGGATCAAAGATTAATACACTTCTAAGTATGTTTCTTTTTAACTATATACTTAAAAATGTAATATTTGAATGAATCTGGATGATAGGAATGGTTGCAGTTTTATGCCAAATGCCTGGTTGTGGCATTCCTGGCTTGATGTCATATTTAGAATAATTTTCAATCACATGTTTTGGGCATGTTCAGAGTGGAGTGACTGGGACCTTTTTAGTCAATAAGATGTTCTTCACAAATCAGGATGGCTTGTGGCCCTGAAAACTGTATTTTGAATATCTTTGTAGAATGGTCTAGAATGTTTTGTTCTGGAGAGCCACTTAGTGTGTCAAAGGAGATTATTTTATTCCTCCAGAATTCTGAGGAGTAACAGGCTGCATTTTGTTAAGTAATCTTTACTATAGCCAGAGACTGATAAATAGATTATTTTGTTTTGTGGCAAGCAGATGGTTTAACCTTCATCTCTTTTCCCATTGTATGATTCACATACTGGAAAGCTTCTAATTGTCATTCCAGGCCACCCTTATTTTTTAAAATCCTCAGCCACCCATCAAACCCTGCTATATTTCAAGAAACTTAATGTTTGTATTTGGAAATAATTTTCCATGGCAAAATTAAGAATCTAAAATACAAAAGGAAAACAACAGAAAATCTAATGATGATACTCAGACCATTCCTATCATCTCTAGTAACAACTATGCTGGCTGGCGATGATGGGAACTGTAACTCAATACTAGAGGGCACCAGTTTAAGGAACTCAGAGAATGCCACAGCTTTGTAATCATGGAGCACCCTTTTTCCCACCCCATAAATCAAGACAGAAGTTTTTTGTATTTTAAAATTGATATCTATCTACCTCTCTCTCTCTCTCTCTCTCTCTCTCTCTCTCTCTCTCTCTCTCTCTCTCTCTCTCTCTCTCTCTCTCTCTCTCTCTCTCTGTGTGTGTGTGTGTGTGTGTGTTGGAAGTGATAAGACAAACAAAACATTCCAGTGTTATTAATTCTGAACTGTTGCTTTAAAGTACAATCTTATTTCCATAGACCCTGAAGTGAGAGGAGGCGGCGGGTGACATCTAGTGGTCTTTTTGTGGGAATGAGGAGTCAGATGCAAAGCATTAGATCTGGGGGGGAAAGGCGGCAGCGGGGGGGGGGGGAGAATGATCAGATGATGCTATGAACGTTCATTTCAACTAAGATCATTTTGGCAAGTGCCTGTTAAAACCCATACATATATTCTCTTCCTTCTATCTATATCCCCATCGTGTCATTCTTAATAAGCTGCATTGCAATGAAAAGATGGCTAGGATGGTGGGTTTTTTTTCCATTAATAACCCCCATGGGGACAGGAGACTATAGAATCAGAAATGCTTGGGAATAGATTCTGAGGTCAGCTAGAAGGCAACGGTCATACACCGGTCAAATTCAGGCTTAAGGCTATTTCCCACCTCATGTTCCCCCCTTCAGAGAGCTTCCCCTACCACAGCCCCCTTCATCTTCATACTCAGACAAGAACCAACCATCCAGAAATAAACCCCCCAGACGATTCATTTCTCCCATGTAATTTTCTACACATAGTCTTCTATAAGGAGAGAAAGATTATGTGGGGCCAGGATAGGCAAAGATGAAATAATGTGATCCCACCCCAGTAATAACCCATTACTGCCCTATGGGTGTGGCATTCTAAAATTAATATCTGTCTATAACATTGAAATCCCCTTCTTTCCCTTTAATTCTGGTTTTATTTTATGCCATGCACAGTAAGATGACTATTCTTCTGAAAATATAAGCATTCTTATTATTATTTTTGCCTCCCAAATTGTCAGACTATCCCACTGTATTTAAGAAGAGGAATGCTGTTTAATCCATAGATGTTAACTGATTCAGAAGAAACAACCTTCACTAGATTTGCATTTTAAAAAATGTGGCCCTGCCCCCCATTTAATATTAAAGGAAGAGCATTGAAAAAATGGGGAATCCACGTTTTTATCACTGAGATTTCCCTGATTGCAACAATATCATGCAGTTCAAAAATATGAAATAATCTTCAGAATATTCATTTTCAAAACTCACACATAACTTCTGTCTCTTTCATGCTGATTTCAAATCCTATACTTTCAGCTATACGGTACATTTCATTGGCATTCAAATAATAAGCAACAAAGCTATACATCATACATACAAATGCACTTTGATACTGAATATTAATTAATGTGGAGGAACTCACAACCACCTGCTTATTTAACCAAATCATTAATTTGGATTGTAATCCCCATTCACTGATAAGCAAGCACTGAAAGTCTTGGGGAAAATCCATCTTTTATTATTTGGCTTTGACAGAGGGCTTAAAGCTTGTTAAAACTAATCTTCCATCTATGATCTTCAAGTGTGAACTCTGATAACTAAGATTGAAGTTGTAAACCTTATTAAGGGTTTTAAATGATTTTTTATAGGTGTAGTTTGATGAAATGACAGAATTTACTTGTTAAATTTATGGAAGTGGGAATTTTTTCTTTTTCTTCTTTTTTTTGTTGAAATGGTAAAGATTTTGGGTATTGAAGAATTAATTAAAGGAATAATTTTTATTAAAAGGAAGATTATTATAAATATAATAATGTTGTAATAACTGAAAATAATTGAATGATAATTAAGTAATTGAAGTGGTAAACCTTATTAAGGGTTCTAAATGNAGATGGATTGTTTAAGTTTAGAGTTTGGAGTTAGAGATATTAATACTTGTTTACTTGTAGTTGAATGTTAGCCTAGGTTTGGTTTGGGAAGTCTGGGGGGTAGGGGGATGGGATAAATCATTGAGTAATACTTGTAATGTATTTTTTTGTTTATGATAAAAACAATAAAAATTTTATATAGAAAAAAAAAAAAAAAAAAGTGTGAACTCTAGGTCAGGGATGGTCCTATCATGAGGCAATGAAGAAACAGATTTTAGTTACCATTAAGGATGGCTGGGTGAGATATTTATAGGTCTGACATATTGAGGAAATCTCTGCGTCCTAATGAGTAAGATACGTGCTTAAGAAGTAGTTTGTCCTTTTTTCACTTCCTAAATTCCATTTCCTTTGAGTTGGAATAGAATACCAGAATCCAGAAAATTATCCATGTGACTTTCTTTGAAGTTTTCCTTTGTCTCCAGAGACGATGGAATTGTAATTTTTAATTGATCTCAGCTGGATAAAACTATGCCAAAATGTGCCCACTCTGTTATTCTTTTCCAATAACACATAAACATTTTAATAGATGTTGTAAGGGTTGCTTATTATTTCTAGACACAATCTTTCATTTAAAGATCTCTTCTAGATTATAAGAGTGCCTTATATAATAAGGGACTTTTAGTCAGTTCATTTCTAAATTATCTCCTTCGTTGTGCTAGGTAATCCTTAGTAACCTCAAATGCAAAACCATGCCCAATTTCTTGTGTTAATGCAATATTTAGATATAATATATGTGTAGTTGCATGTACGCAATTCCACCACCCTGTTTATTTTATGTAGAAATTTATCATGGACCCTGTAAAAGTCTTCATTCTTTGTCAGAGGTAATAATAAATGCACTGTTAAAGACAGTAGTTTAATTCCTTATACCTCCCAATCTGGCACAGAATAAACTCCATTCATCTCTGAGTAATTTTTTACCACATAAATCTTTAAAATGAACCATTGTAGGCTGTTGAGGCTGAAATATTGCAAATTTATTAGTTATGCTAGTGTATGTAGTGGATTCAATGCATTTCTATCTGAATATATTATCAGGGAAATTTGTGTCCTTAAATGTGACATTCCTTCCAGTTTCCAAAAGCAGGTTTATAACAAGCTCTTGGCTAGAACCAACTTTGCTTTTATTGGACAAAGATTTAGTTCTAAACACTACTAATCTTCCCAGGTTGGTTATGAGGAGCCAAAAGGACTGTATTCTAAATTGGCAATAGAAATGTTACTAATTAGACATACTGATTATTTCTTAGGAAGATGATAGAAATAAATGTTTTTGTTTAAGCTACTAGTTCAAAAATAATTTCAGCTCAATCTTTAGTCAGAAAAATCTCACATTTGCTTGATAATTTCTTCTGATATTTATTTTGCAGTGACTTGAGCTGCAGTTATAATCTAATTACAGTTGTGCAAAAGTATTCTAAAACCATCTTTTAGAATCTCCTTTGTTAACATACCAGAGCTGCCTGTGCATGTCACAAAACTTGTTTTCTTGTAAAATTATTTATTTATTTAATCAATCTCTTACAGTTTAGGAATGTAAATATATATTGTTATTTAATTTGACTGTGATCAAGAAATTTTAAAAGAACAACAATGTGAAAATCTCTCAGTGCATTTAGAGAGCAGGAGATAATTATAAAACCATTTCCTGATCCATATGAGATGCAAGTAACATTTAAAAACCCGATTGATGTCAGTAACATTTAAAGTGGTTGGTGCCACGAAATGTCACATGCAGCCTTGGCTTTTCATTAGCAGAGAAGCAAATAGATTGATGGGATCGGGGGTTACATTTCTGGGAATAAAATAAGTTTGCCGTAGCCCCATAACTCTTTTCAAGTTTACTGGTGTAGTCAAAGGTGGAGGGGGGGGATAGAAGGGGCAGCTGATACTGAAGAAACTGCTTTCGGTTCATTTGCAATAATCAAGAATAAAATTTGTATGAACTTTCAGGAGCTGCTATTGTGTCAAAGTAGTAACGAATCAACAGTTGAAAAAAAATTAAAAGCTGGCTATTAAATGCTACACAAAAGAACCTAAATCCCACAGCCGTGAGAACTATCATTTACAAGGAGCCGGGTGTGAAAGATAAGAGTCACAAACACAATTAATATTCAAACATTTTCCCATCAAAGGAATTCTTCCTGCTATCAGAGAATCCGCAGAAGAGAGTCTGCAGTAGAGTTGTATAATTATAACCTATTTTTTTCTTTTCTTCCTTTCTTTCCCTTTTTCTTTTTCCCTTGCCTACTCCATCTATAAATGAATAAACAACTTGATTTTATGACTCTTTACTTTGTTAAACTGAAAGGTGGAGGGTGAGGAATAAAAAAGGAAAAAGAATATACCAAGAGAAAACAAAAAAGATCCCCAAATATTATGATACTGAAAGTCTAAGTAACACTTTAATTCCACATTCATTTGTGCTTTAGCAATGAAGTTGTCACAAGCCATAATGCAGCATTTCATTAAAGTAGCATAACAAATCCAGATATGTCCTGCAATTGCTATCGCCAAATTATAGCTTGTGCTGTTAATTTTTTTTTAAATGAAATAACAGTTTTGAAGGTGAAGGTGCAGCTGAGCTGATGGACAAAAAAAAAAACATTTTAATACTGCTACCAAAAAAAGACCCCCCAAAAGGTGATTTTTGTTTTTTCTTTGGTTTATTTCCTTTGCCACTCCTCAAATTGTCCTTGAGTTCTTCCATATGCAACTGAATCATCTTGATTTTCAAAAGGGAAAAGCGGCAAGGAATTGGGGAGTACTCCTGTTTTTTCCTCTTTCATTTGACTTACAGAATCCTGGGAAATGTGATGAGAATGCCTATTGTCTTGGACAATGTTGACATATAATTGAATGTAAGGGAAGGAAAATGTGAGGATATCTCCAGATGATAGATTTTTATGCATAAACATGTGAGTTCAAAGAAAGTCAGATGGCTTACTTCTCATGGTTAGTGAGTTACCCATGAGAATGTAGTCTTTATCTGATGTGTGGGCTGTTGGGGAAAAACTACAATGGGAGTATCCCACATGTCTAGGCCACAAGGATCAAAGTGTTGCATCAGAATACCTAGTCTTTGAAATTATGAACATCTGGATTTTGGTAAGACTCCCTTTAAAGCTAAAAGGCAAAAAGAGATAGGCTGCTTAGAACATTTCTGGACACCTATACTAGTATCCGTTCTTTCAGTTAGAACTTTCTGTTCTAACTGAAATGAGATGAAATATAGTATCATGCATTTTGGCCATTTCTAGCATCATAACTCCAGCTTGTCTCAGATGTAAACTATTGGAGGACATCAAGTTGGGGAAGGAGCACAAAAAATTCAGATTTTTCAGAAAAGGCTTCAGAAGCCTAATATTCAAATGTTACCATTGCTGCCATCTCAGAAATATTGGCTTGTAGAGCTGTAATTAAAGAAGTAAGTTTATGCTGAACTTGTCCCACCCCAATCCAGCAGGTCTTTGATAAAAAATGATACAGTAGGTCAGAGATTGCAGTTCTAAATATATTTGCTACAGTACATATTTGTCGATAAACAGGAAATTAACAATATTTCCCATTAAATATGTTTTTATATAGCAACAGTTATGTAATGCATGCATTTTATACATGCTACCCCTGCCCCACAGACTGAACTATTGGTAAATTATGTAGAACAGTTTGGTTTTTCTTCAGTGTTTTTTTCACAATCAAGGAAAAAGGGCCCTATTCCTCATGTTTAAAGGAATCTTGAAATTAATGAGGTTGAAATTATTTTTTTCAGTTTCAAGTTCTGCTGATTTATAATAAATCTACTATAGATAGGATCATATAGAGCTGTTAATTTCAGTGGATGGATAAGATGTACAAAATCTTATTATGCAGTTGTTTTCTTATTTTTCCTCTTTTCATGTGCTTTCACCAGCTTTTTTAGACAGCAGAAAATCCCAACTCTTTTGGGAAACAAGTGGAACGTTAATGTAATTTTCACTATAATTTATAAACTTGGCCCTTGTTTTCTACTTTTTTTTAGAAAATTACTTTTTTATGTATTATAAGGAGTAGTGATCTACTGAATGACAATGTATATTGTATGGTGCATAGAGTATATCTACAAATCAGTATTTGTGTTTGAATTAAGAGCGCCAGCATAATTTTGAAAATTTATCTTTGGGGGGAAAAGTTGCAATTTTTCTTTCATTATTACAGTTTCTCCACAGAGGGCCTGCACCCAGCTCAGTTTTCTAGTTTTCCCTGAAGTAATTAATGTTTACATATCCTGAAATAATTCAAGTTTCAATAGGCTTAAAATCATACTTAAAAAGCCACTTGGGCCAAATTTTAAATTTGATTTTTAATGTGAATAGGAAAAAAGTGGTTAAAGCAATGCCATGTTTGGAAAATTGACTTACAGGAATATAGAAATATGGGTATCTATGCTGCACTAATTGCTCATCTGTTCCAACAATGTCAAGATGGACTGATTTTTTTTCTAGTCTTGAGGTAGTTTTTGTAGTCCCATCTAGAGATGGAAGAAATTATAATTGGAAGTCTGAATGAAATACAATAGAAATCCTCACCTCAGTGCTATTGTGGAAAAACTACTACTATGCCTTTACTACTACTACTATGCCTTTACTTTACTATGCCTATACTACTCTTAATTTGCTATGCCAATTACTATGCCTTTAATAGCATGTAAAAGATTAAGGGCACTTCCATATGAGGGTTCTATTCCAGTTTGAAAGTCCTCTGTGTTTCCATGACATCAACTGTATTCAAGATTTATTTCTGGTTTGGTTGCATTGTATTTGAATTTAGTGTGAAATAGTTCTGTCTTTGTAATGCTACTGCTTTAAAAAATTATAGCTGGATTATTTTCTCCTACATGTGTTTTTTTCATATATGTTTTATTATATATTTATCTCTTTTCTCATGTTTGTAAATAAATAAAATATAGGTCCTTCTCAGGTTTACAGAATAGCTTAATGTATCCAATATGATCTTCCTGGTGAGCTTTTAAAATTATTATTGCCAGAAACTAACCCATACTGAAGCTCAATTTATTTCACAGATGTTTTCAGCAATATTACACAATGAAGCAATGTCTTCAATACATTCAGAAGAATACTTTGAATATTTTCCAAGTTTACCAAAAAAAAGTATGTTTTGGCTTTTTCATGATGTCAATATTTATTGAGTTGCATACGTCAAGGGATGTTAGTGATAGATAGATATATATCATTGTTATAAAACAATTGTACTTAAATGACTATCAGAAAAAAAATCCGTATTTATGTATTTAAAGAGCTCTCCAGCTCAAATGCAGTTTAGTGATAAAGGACCATGAGAAAACAGAAAAAGTAACTTTAAATTGATAACTCAGTGCAGCAGATAGAGTAGCAGGAACACAGGTCAGCTGATCAAAGTATTCCCCAAGATATACCAATTTGTTTTTACATTATAGTATATATTTTCAGTTTCTGTACCTTTAAGTATTAATACATTATATACAAATAATTCTCTCTTGGGTAATGTGCAAGTAGGTACCCTGCTCAGTGGTGATTTTAGTGGTGACTATGGAATAATGCCTATAGAATTGCTGGAAATATTATGACTATGGTGAAAAATCCAAAGGCTACTCTTTCCATAGTATCACAAGAACATCTCTAGATGAATCATTAGGTTATTTTTAGTTGATCATAAAGAGTTGATAAATGATTACAAATTATTTAACAAAAACTGTTCATCCAAATTATCAAAATAATTTTGGATTTGAATTAATATGTATTTGTGTATGTAGATTGTTATAACATATGGTTCATGATGTGCCGATTATTCACTGTAAACTCAACTTTTTCTTGGCTTCACAGTTATATGACAAATATTTGGGGAAAATGCAGTTATTTGTGCGTGTGTTAAATGGAAAGACAGAAGATAAAGCAGCCCTGAAACTTACGGAAAGGTGGTGATATTACAGCTAGTGGTATTTGTTCAAAAAAAAGATGGTGGGTAAGAAGGCATTTCCAAACAGCTCTATTGATCTTCAAATTTATATTCTGTTGTAGAATTCCAAATTCATATAATGACAGTTATATATTCCAAGTGATACAAATTTTGGAGAAAATGGCAGCATTACACCTTTAATATGAAATTGCCCATATTATAGCAGCAAAATAGTTATGGTTGTGGTAAAAACTACAATTGAATATTATTGTGGCTCCCAGCATTATTTTTCATCAGCCATTGGCTTGGGACTTATGGCCGCAGAATGCACTAGTTCTATCCATGCAGCCCACATGCTGATGCAGTCAGGCAGAGACTCACAGTATTATATAACACAGACTGAAAAATAAGTTGGCAAATTATTGTTGATAAGAGTGGAAGCAGTGTACCAAAAACCTCTAGTTCGGTCTTGGCCTTGGGCAAAATCCTTGTTTTCAGGCACAGTTCATATGCCATTAATTGAACATGTTGAAACAAACATTGGTCCCCACAAAGATAAACCAAAATACTCTTTTATTAATTTTGCTGCAGCATACCAGTACAAATATGTTGATGCCAAATGACAACTCAAGGAAAGCAAGAATGCATTCTTTTTTATGATCTACCTGTCCAAGCCCAGTTTAAAGAAATAATAATTAAAAGAAGGTAGAAATGAAGGTTTAAAATGCCCATGAACTGTTCTAAGGCAAACTAAGTAGGTAAGGAATTAAGGGTATGTTGTATCATATTTTTATTTAAATTTTAATAGTCATTTCTAAATGTGCAAATTTTCTGCAATGTTGACTATTTTGGTTTTGTTTTAGCTGTACATAAATGGCAACACTAAGTCGTGGAAAAAATACTTCTTCTAGTAATCAGATTTTACACTGATGAGGTACAACCATTCCAGATACTTCGCTTCACTAGCATGGGTTGTCATCAAGTAACTGGACTGAAACATGTGTTTTGAACTTCTGTTATGATATGAAATATTATCAGATGAAAATGCTCTAATACTATTCTCCTATCTATAATCTGAAAACAATAATATATTCCTGATAAAAGGGAGAAGGAAGAATTATGTAGTGGACTGCAGCAAATTAATCAGTCATTAGAGAATCTCATTTTTTAGTGCTATTCTTACATACATGAATACAAAACAATTCCTGTAAGAAGAGCACTAATCAAGTACTTCTCTTGATGTTTTATATTTAATTGTTAAAAATTAACAATTAAATCTAGGGAAGCATTCAGAAGCAGCATCCTTTGTAAGAATAGATATACATGTTGTTGCATCAAGGAAGCACTATATAAATTATTTCTTTGTTGTTGAAAACAGTTCTCTGTATGCTTTTTCAGATAGTCCCAGATAGTCCCACTTTTGCAAAAAAAAAAATAATGATGCATGCTTATAAAATTCTGCAGGTGGCTTCAAATGTTTCATAGCAGTCTTAACACCTAGTAGTGAATGCTGGGAGTCACATGAGCAGAAAACACCATCAGAGATGTGGGTTTTGTCAGTAAGCTGTTGCATTCAGAACAGATTCCATCCACAAACTGCACTACCAACTTTAAAATTTATGGGACTGCTACATATGTTTAAACTGCCTTTTTCATAATGTGCATTATGAATAAATTAATAAATGCTAGCCATGTATTGTGATCAAAAGACAAGATATGATAATTTGAGCCTTTGAAGCTCACAAAAAAAGGGCATGGCATGGGTTCATAGAATCATAAATAGCTGGTTCATAATGAATAACTGTTTAAAATAATTAGATTTAATTCTTAGAAGAGCCAGTAAGTATGACTCCTAAAAAAAGAACCTTCTTGGACACAGATTCAGACCAAGACAATTAGCTGCATGAGATGAAGAGAGTGGTTTTCTACTTCTCGGTACCATCTGCTCTCTAACTGGCTCGTAGGTCAATACCTCTGATGGAGCAGAACCCAACCCCTTTTTCATCTGAGTTGCTTATAGGGCTCAGAGGAAGCAGGGTGCAAGAGATAGCTTCAGTAGAAGGAAACAGCTGGTAACTCCCCCCCCCCCATGCCTTCTATTTTCTCTTGCCTAAGGCAACCTCCTCATTCTACTTGAACCCTACAAATGCAGCATTCCACAGCCAGAAAGAATGGCTTCGCTCATTTCTTCGTAAATAAACATAGGACTGTATGCTACAAATGAATGTTAGGTCTGACTATACAAAATCCTGACATTTTAAAAATAGTCACTGATCCTTGTTGAAAACTAATGGGTGTGATCCCCTCATTCTACATGCCATGTCACCCTTTCGGTTGCAGAACTGACCATTAGAGATTGCTCAAGGTGGGGAGGGTGGAAAAATTACTTCATGTAGGGAGTAATTCTCAGAGAATGAAAAGACATGAAAATAATTGGAGTGACCTTTTTAAAAGAAATAGCTCTCTGGGGGGTTCTATTCAAGAGATATTTTGATAATTCTAATCATCTAATCAGCATTGGATTCTTTTAATTTTTCCACCCTTGTTACTTTTCTTTTTTCTTTTGGATGGTTCTTCCAGCCAGGGGAATCTAAAATAAATTGAGTCCTTTACGTAATTATTCCAAACCCCTTCACAGGTCACTTCCAAAGTTTAAATCTGATGGTTGCTCATTTTCATCAGATGCGAGCAGCTCAAGACGTTAACACTGAAAATAATTGGCTGCTGAACAAATTTAGGAAATCGAGTGTGTGATAAAGCAAATAGAAATGTTTCCTTTAGCTCCCTCCACCCCCACCCCCACATACCCTCTGTCATTTCTTCCCTGGCACAATGGTGCTGTATCTATGTGCACGTATGTGTGTGTGTATGCGTGCATATGTGTGTATGTGTGTGTGTGCGCCCGCGCGTATGTTTATGGAACGTGGACCTGTTCCTATGCTACCTTCACAGATCTGCTATTAAAGTTCCACCTACGGCTAAAGAAGTTTTTGTCCGTGAAAAACGGTCATTTTGTTCCCTGTGCCCCTCCACCCATCCTTGCTGGATAGAATGTTATTAAAATGCTAATTTAAAAGGAAAAAGGAGTTAAATATCTAGCAATGGTGAAGTCTAATTGGAGCCATAATGAGTTTACTAAATGTGAGCGCCCCTGACACTCCCGGAGAATAAACAGCCAGCAAACAGATCATTAGCAACAACGTTCATTTATTTTGGCGACCTTAAGATGACCCCACCGAGGGTAGGGTAAAAGAGCAGGTGGATCCGGCTGTGACACCCCCCTGGGGGGTATCCAGGAAATGAAGCTATAAGCAGCTGCTATAGCAACACCTCTGTTGAACAGATGATGTAACAAACAGCATCAGTCTTCACTTGAATATCTTGGCAAACCAGAATGTGTCCAATTTCCCCCTTACATCTCTTAGATACAGACACCTAAACACACACACAGGGAGGGGATTTCTCAAAATAATCACACCTCTTAACCTGGTTCATTCATTCCTTTTCAATGTATATCTTTTTTACCCTTTAGTTTCAAAATGAGGGATTAAAATCAGAGTGAATTATTCCAGCATTTTTTTCCTCTGAGACTCATCACTACCCCAAAAGCAGCTAGTTCATTGGCAGTGGCAGTAGCTGGCAAGATCAGGCAATAGCCTGGGGCTTGTATATATTGGAAGGTAATGAGTAATGCTACAGATTGCTTACGATTTCCACTCCATCTTCCTTGATTCCCTTACTATACTCAGGTAAGTAGTGGGAGAGATGGATTAAGGATTATAGAAAGAAGGATGCCTGGGCCTCTTGAAACGAGTTAGTTGAAGACACTTTAGTGCCTGGGCAGAAGCGGAAAATTTGTTTTATTCAGTTTTAGATCTGGTCAATTGAATTTAATCTCAACACTGGTGGTGACTCTTTACCTTCTACCCAGCAGAGGATAGAAGAAAAGAAGGCTTGATTTTAAGAAAGGACATGTTGAATTACAGAATTCAGTCAGTTACTGCTCCAAGAAACATTGTCTGAACTCTCTCCAACAGGAGGGCCAGCCCTAAAAATATATTTTGTTACCTTTGTTTGGTTCTCCTGTAATTCCTGAACATTTCCATGAATCACTAGAGAGGGGAAGCTATGGAGTACATCATTACATTCCTTATCCAAGCAAGCTTAAGATTATCTGTCTTTCTCAGGAAATTCAAAAAAGTTAGAAAGTCAGAAAACCCTAGCTGTATATTAATTATTTCCTTATTTTCTCAAAGCCCACAAATTAGATAATTCTACAAATTCAGTGGAAAAGATTAATATCTTCATCAAAAGCAATGGCTTTCTTTAGAGCTACTCTGTACTTGATTTGTTTAAATTTGGTGTTTGACTTGCTTGATTAATTTCTGTCTTCACATATACTTTCTTTCGCCATGTACACTTTTTCTCACAACAGGATACACTAAGATATAGACCCTCAACAGTCATTAGTTGCAGCTGTGGGCAAATTCAAAACAAGACAACTATATGGGAAAATCGGGGAGACTGTGAAGGACAAATTAAAATTTTAACTTCACATCCGGGTCATTCCTGACACCTTTGGGAGCCTTGAAGTGTATGCCTGTTAAAAATTCACATTTGGTCTAATTCAAAATTGCCCTAGATCAGTTCTATCACATATACTGAAGGAAATAAAAAGTACAACCAATTTCATGCAATTAGATATTGCCAAATTTAACTTGCAGCATCAGAAAATAGATGTAAGCCAAACAAAAATTACAAAGTAAGCAGCAATAATTTACAGATGAAATTCTAGGCTTTATCAAGTCAAAAGATGAGGATATCATTGTCTGATCAAAAATGAATGTGGAAAGTCATATGTTACAATCTGAAGGATCAAAATTGAATAAGGTTTGATTTTTTAAAAATCATAAATGTATTATTTCAAGTTTCTAACAACTACAATATGGATTTTGGAACTGAAAATCCTTTACTTCTAAAAATTATGGTACTCATTCTAAAAATCACCATATTGTCATAAAATCATATATTCAGTTGTTCATGAGCAACCAGTATATATCATTTCATTAGTCCAATCTTTATTCAAAAAGCATCTTTACACAAATCCTCTGTTATATGTCTGGAACTTCAATCATGCTGCTATAAGATTGAAAGAGTCATCAGGCAGTATGCCCACAAGCAAAATATGCATGCGTAAAAATATCTGAAAGACGTGTACAGAAGGAATAGCATCAAAAATTGAATTGGGTATAATTTGAATGAAAGACTAATATCATGTTGAGGTCTGCTATTGAGAAAAAGGAATTGGAAACACAATGCTCTTCCCATGTTCTTCCCATTTCCAATAGAGATAGCTTCACAATTTGATTAATGCAGATGAAGGTACCCCTATATTAAGCCAAAGGAGAAATCTTAGTAAAATAACAACCCTTCATGTTTTTTTTAAAAAAGTGTCCAAAGCCACATGAAATTCTTATTACCTAGATGCAGATGGAAGGTCTCAGTTATATGCCATTCTTTGTGTTCCCCTGTTGGTTACCTGATTTGCTCAAGTTGTGCTGACAGTGCTTATGAGTAATTTCAATAAGGATAAATACAGGTCAGATTTAAACTGTTCCTAACAGTTTAAAGAGTGAAAATAATGTCAGGTTTCCTCAATTTTATTGAACATATTTTCAAGATGTAATTTTTGATATGAAAATCTTATGTTACAGCTTTATTCCTGCATATCCAGTTCTCAGGCTTCTACCAAATTTCTCATCGTTTATGATCGCTAGAACCATTCATTTTCTAAAATTCAGGGAGTGAATTTACAGAAGTAGTTTGCCCAGGTTTCTCCATATTTCTGGAGTTACGTTTCAAGGCTCATCAAAGCCTAAGCAATTTCTGATAATTATAGGAATTTTCCAATAGAGCAAAATTTTAGAAGCCAAGATATTATTTTATTTGAAATGTGTTGAAATCTATTTTCAGAGCTATAATTTAATGTCATATAATTATGTCCAAACTTTATATGTTGCAATACTCTCAACTTCTAAAGGTTAGGTAACTGCTCTTATATATAGAATTTTATTACTTTTATAATCATTTGAGTTCTACAGATTCTCTGAGGAACTCAAGTTCTGCATCTGGGGATCTTACACAAATATCTGTAAGGTTACTGGTCAAGTCAACCTTTTAGGTCAGATTTGGCTATTGTGTGGCTATAGTTTTTTCCTCAAGTTAGAAATAATTATATTTGCACTTATGTTCCTGTTTGTCCTGTATATAATAGAGCTTTACATTAAATAAATTTGATAGTTTTTCTTCTCTTATGAGGACATTTAGAAATTTCCATAAGATCCACCTCAATTCAAGAGCCATGAACTAGCAGAAATCTTTATATATTCTAATGGGCATGAGAACTAGCTATGCTTAGTGATCAGATTTGGAACAGAAGGAGTTCCCTATAAGACAATCATTGCTTTATTAATTCAGTGAACACTGTTATGTCTCACACATTTGACTGTATTGACGACCTATGTGCTCATTTGATACATGGATGCCTATGAGGCTCATATAAGCAAATTGCTCCAAGAATGTCTGCCTTGGACAACAGTGGAAAAGTCCCCCCCCCCCATGACAAAATCACATTCATCTTTTTCATATACTTAGTGGGAACTGCCAAATCTGTTGATCACAGACATTCCTACTAAAAACCGAAGGGCAGATCATTGCCCCATGCCCTGAAATTGAAAGGCTGATTATAGCTAGGCTCCTAGGAAATCATGTTTTCCCTCATTCCCAATCAGCTTGCGCTGACACAAGCTTCCTGCAGCTTGCAGCTTGATGTCTTTATTAAGGGTAAGTTCCCACTGCCTTTTCCAAATGGCATGAGGCATGAGCAAGAGTTATCCCAAGAATATATATGAAAAGAATCCCAGCAACTAATGCCCTATTACCTCAAGTTCTCTTCCCACCCCAAGAACATCCTCCTCCCTCCTCAGTGCACTTTCTATGAACCTGTGAAATTGTAGCAATGGCCCTTAAAGTGCAATGGGGGGAATGATTTAGGAGAATATTAAAGGCGGTGTGGAGATTCAGAGGCACCTCTCTCGGGGAGATGTGGAAAAATATGCAGCACAGATGGGCTGCACAGATTAAACATTTCCGTCACATGGTTTCCAAATTGTGTTGTGGTGCCTGAGGGTTGGCACTGCGGTCAGAACAGTGCAGCGGAGTGGTACGAAGCAGCCACACTTTTATGGAATAAATATTAATATAGCTGTGTCATGTGATTTTGTAGTTCCATTGGCTCTGGGAGATGGGTGGAGGGAGAGGAGGACTAGTGCTGCAGCCATAGCTATTGTCTCTGAATTCAGTTTAGATTCTTTGTCACTGGTGTTTTGAGGGGCGAATAATATCAGGATTGCAAAGGATTTTGTATAATCAAAAGTAGTACAATTTGACTATAGAATCATAACATTGGGAAGGATCCCAAAATGATCAAGTATGGTACCTCTTCCTCTTAAGACAGCAAAACTATGCATGGAGCCACCTAACCATAATCACACCAGCATGAATGTTCACCCTCTCCGGGATTTTATTAAGGTGAAACTGCCATTGCCTTTTGTTTAAAAAAAATTCTTCAGGGTAATTGAAAGAATTGAGTTGATAAATCCAGATTACAAACCAAGCATGTGCACTTGGGAGTTAATCTGGGTGAGAAATGTGAAGTTTACACAAGCTCAAAATTTACGTGAAAATTTTTACAAGATGTTTTATAGATGGCACTTGGATCCTTCATCTATGTCTCGTATCTATCCGAATTATGAATCCAAGTGTTGGAGATGTGGTCATCCAGATGCAACTTTTTTTCATATGTGGTGGACCTGTAAGATTATCAAGGCTTTTTGGATACAATTATGGTGGAACCTACAGCAGATTTTTAAAAAAAGGATTATTTTTCTCCCACAGC
>NW_015386397.1:3345660-3370371 GCF_001527695.2 Protobothrops mucrosquamatus
TGCTGAAATGGCAAAGATTTCGGCTTATTTGAAGAACCATTCGAATGAACAATTTTTATCAATATGGGGAAGATGGATTGTTTATATTCAAAAGAAACATAAAGTGGTAGAATATAAGTTAGGTTTTTAGAATTTTTTAAGTTGGTTTATTTCCACTATCTTTTCTTGTAGATTAAGATATTTTGTAGAGTTAGAGATACTAGTATTTGTTTATTTTTATATGAATATTATTCTGGGATTAGGTTTGGGGAGTCCGGGGGTGGGTGGGTGGGGGGTTATTGATTGGTTATTGTGTTTACTTATGATTGTTTTTTATGATTGAAAAAATAAATAAAATTTCTTAAAAAAAAAAACAAAAAAAAAACAAACCAAGCATGTGAAGCTATTCAACCTATGATTCTTTCATGAGTTCTCCATGTAGAAGTTAAAGGAAAAGATTAACAGAAGAAAATACTTGAGAGTGAATAGTTTAAAAAAAAACACATTGTACATACTAGTGATTTAACCTTATAGGAAGACAGCAGGACTCTGTTAGCACTTGGGTAACCAATTTTATTAAAAGGCATAAACTTTCATGAATTGTAATTCATGAAAGCATATGCTATTTAATACAATTGATTAGTCTGAAAAAGTGCTTCTAAACCCCTTTTGATTTGTACTCAAACACAGGGGTTCCCAGTCCATGGGCCATAGCCCACTATCAGGCCTTGGCCCGTTTGGAACTGAGCCACCAAAGCAGCGGGTGAACGTGTGTGCATGCAGCTGCACTTCCACAAGCAACTGAACTTGTGAAAATGGAGCTGCTCACATGCCCTCACCCACCACTCCATAGACCCATCACCTGTCCTCTCCCCCCCCCCCAGTCTGCAAAGCTGGAAAAGTTAGGGAATGCTGCTCTAACAGTATATCAGGGCATCAACAATCTTAGGACCATGAAGATTCTCAGTCATCCAGGTCACAGTTATCCCAAAGATGACTTTTCACCAAGCAACTGGACTTCCTTGTTTTTCTTTGAAGATGTTTTGCTTCTTATCCAAGAAGCTCAGAAGCTGAGGAAGCTTCTTGGATGAGAAGTGAAACATCTTCAAAGAAAAACAAGAAAGTCCAAGTGCTTCGTGAAAAAGCATCTTTGGGACAACAATCTTAGGGAAACTTTCAATTTTTACACACATAAATAAATATTTTAATGCAATTTCCTTGTTATACTTTCTGCTTTAGGAATTTTGAGAAGGGAAGCAAGTTTGAAAATGATAGATTTGGAAGCCCAAACTCAGTGTTTTGACTTAAAATTCATCAAGACTTTAGCTCTTGTTTCATATGTGCTTTAGCAGTACTATACTGCTATATGAGACTTCAACTTGGAGATGGTTGATAGATTAATAAATAGATCCCACCTCCGCCCCATTCACCCTACTCCCTCCGTCTCCATCTTTTGCCTAGGGCTGTGTATTGTATTTTGTATTTTGGTAGCATTTTATTTATATAGCTTTATCTTTTTAATATTGTAAGCCTCCCAGAGTTGCCCTGTGGAAAGATGGGCCACCAATAAATTTAATAAATAATAATAATATAGACTTCTCCCCATTCTCTATCTCCACCCAAGAATTTAAAAAGTTTAAGCTATAAGCTATATTTTCCAGAGATTAGTTTCCTGCTCCTCTAAATCAGAGGTCCCTAACCCGTGGGCCACAGACTGGCACCTATCCATGGCCTGTTAGGAACAGACTGCACAGCTGGAGGTGAGCAGCGAGCAAGCGAACAAAACTGAAACCATCCCCCTCAATCTGTGGAAAAATTGTCTTCAATGTAACTGATCCTGGTGCCCAAAAAGATTGGGGACCCCTGCTCTAAATGATCAAAATAAACAACCTCAGCAACTTAATAGGGGTGGACTTCAACTCCCAGAATTCCTTAGCCAGTATTAAAGTTGCTGAGATTAAGAAACACTAGCCTGAAGAGCAGGTCAAACTTTAACCGAGAACAGGTGTATGAAGAAAGAGGAGACTGATTATGTTGAAAGCGATCCAGGCCACATTTCCAGGAAGCTTTGCCTCCATCTTTTTTTCACATAACCCAGTTCATCATATTGTGATGTCTGAAATGGAAAATGTAATTAATATACTTGCTTGCACTAATAAATGAGGTACAATGAAGAGCTCTCCTGAAATGAATGGAAGCAGCAAAAATCAGGCAGCTGAGAAGGCCTTGCCTCCTGGTAAGAAAACCATCTCTGAGGTCACCACTCCTGGAAATAAACTGCTTATTTTGCCTCTCTCTCTGGAAGCTAATGATGGGGTTTTGAGCATCCTGTGAAGCAATGATATAGAGAGAAGATTCAATCATTCATTTTAATTCTGATTTACATTAGGAAACATTTTGAGTTACTTAAAAAAGCAGCAGAGAATTGAAAGATAAAGAGGGCAAAAAAAGAAATGTATCAAGTGCTCTTGAAGAATGCCACATCTAGCAAGAGAAATGTTTTCTTGCTGAAATTACTTATTTCTTTAATTAATACACTATCTCAAGTATGGCTCCTAGGATAACAATATACTAGACAATTTAGGAAGATGTTCATGATAAGTTGGGTTTATAATATTGTCCTAAGACTTAAGAACTCAAGGACCTAAGTCATAACAAGGTTCAAACACACAGCTATAGTAGTTTGTAAATCATTGTTTATTGCTTAATGCATTGGATGAATGCAGCCAGTTATATTTTGTTTAATAAACTGTGATTTAACAAACCATGGCTTAGCACAGTGGTTTAATTTAATCATCAAATATATCTCAAGTGTAAAATCATTCTTCAGTATTGATCCAAAACTGAAGCCCCAAAGTCTTAAGTCTCTATTAAGATTAATATGCATCAGTAATAAGGCACCAGGCTAGAAAGCAGGAGGCCATGAGTTCAAGTCCTCCCTTTGACATGAAAGCCAGTCGGGTGACTTTGGGCCGGTCACTCTCTCTCAGTCCAACCCATCTCACAGGGTTGTTCTTGTGGGGAAAATAATAGGAAGCTCTGCTGGATATGTCTGCCACCTTGAGTTATTTGTAAAAATAATAAAAATACAAGAAAATAAATATTCTGAAATACTTTAGTGTAAATGAGAAAGCAAGCCCAAAGCCTATTTACAGTAATTTTGAAACTAAAATTATGACCATTTTTTTCTTCTTGGTTATCATTCAATAATACCATAGGGTTTTAAAATTGGAATATACCTTTTCAGTGGCAACAAGTACTATTCACTGCTAGAAAAATAGATTCGTCTGAGATTTACAAATTTGGATTATGTATATATTTGTTTCCTGTTTGAAAGAGCTCTTTATGGACATAACAGAAAGACGTGAATATTTTGAGGGTTGTGAGGGTTTAAGTATAAACTAAAGGTTATATAATACGATGCAGATAAGCCTTCCTTGAAATATTTTTTTGGGAATGAATCTTTGTGGATAGCTCTGTGTCGTTTAATTATCATCTTTAGTTAAGCACCTATGTGGTAAGAATAATATTTGCACTTGTATTTGCTATTTGTCTTATGCAGAGCATCCATATCAAACTTAACATCTTCCAGATATCATTCCTTTTTTTTTTAATGGAAAGGGTCTTAATATATCAGCACTTTGCATGTATTTTGCTTTTTTTCCCAGTTCTTAGAAATAGCACACTCCTTTTGATACATTGGTGTTCTTGAAAAAAAATGGCATGTGATACAAAGCACAGATGGAATCATTTCCTTCTCTTTTCTTCCTACATGGTATTATTGCAGTAAAATGAAGATGGATGATCAAGACTGGAACTTTCAGCAGCTGGAATAAAATTGGGGCAGAGAAAAATTTAAGGTTGATTCAGGCTAGACCTGTATGTCAGAACTAGCTCAGGTATAAAAGAAAATATTTCAAAATACAGGCACAATATATTTTCCACCGTATTAAACCACCAGATTTAAATAGGCCATTTATCCTATTCTTCCATTACTGAAAGTGATGGACACTCACATGTCCTAATAAAATGAATACCAATCTGGAAGGGTATCTAATCCCTGATCCCAAAGATTAGACAAATAGATTTATATTAATTTTCTTCCATATCAGCCAAAACTAAGATAACATTGAATATTCTATTCCTCTATGACATTTAATATTGTACAATCATAGAGAGGGCTTATAGACCAAGAAGTATACCTCTTATCGAGCTGGATTAAAAATTATGCCTTGCTGGCTGAAATTATAGGAGTTGGTCCAATGTATCTTTAAGCCAACAACTAAGAAAGGCTGATATTCAGTCTATCCAGGGAATCTGGAATTGCTGAGCTACAATAGATGGGTGCTTATCCTATATAAACGTATACACTAAGCTAGAGCCCATTACCCTTTTGGCTAATGTTTCTTGTGTATATTTCTAATCTATCCTTAATTACTATTAGCTTCACCTAGTGTTCAGTTTAAATTCTTATCCTATAACTTTAGCACATTCAGTGTACTTCTGTATTCAGTGGCAACAGAGAACATTGTTCCTTAACCCTATCCCTAAGCCTAACCTTTCTCTTCTGCAGGTTAATGGGTTTTTATTTCAGTTTTCCTACATATCATCTCTGCTGAACCCATCTCTATTTCTCCATATCTTATTTTAAAATAAACACCAAGAACTGGATTCTGTACTACATCTATGCTGAGCCAATAGAAAGGAACACTGAATTACATTAAATGGGAATCCATTGTTTATTCATGTAGCCCCCCCAAAAATTCAGCATTTTTGAAGATACATTTCGTAACTGATATGTTTTCTAATTATGATCAGTCACAATCCTGAAATTTTATTCATATATTTTATTTGTAAAGTCAGAGTGTCTCCCATCCTCTAATTCATTTTTTGTTGTGGTGACTCTTGTTTTCCTCCTAAATATCATTTATTTCTCTTTGGTTTCAGCCCACTTTTCTATTCCATAAAGTTAACATGAAATATATTAGATTTATTCTTTTGAGACATTAGTATATTCTTTTCATGAAATATATTAGATTTATTCTTTTGAGATATTAGTATATTCTTTTCAATTTGTATTATCTACACTTCTTTATTTAAGATAGATGTGAACCAACTCCAGGTCTATATGTACTTCCCAAGTCCTCTTTTTGCAGCTTTGAAGCCTTATTTGATAATGATTAATTATTGTATAGCATATTTTCCTTTGTTCTATGGCAAATATCTGTGTAAACATAAAATACCGTATGTAACCTATCTCAATGTACTTTATGTCTCACAGTCTCCTCTCATCAATGTTCAGTTCTGATCTTTGACCAATCTAGAATTAGGAAATCATTGATAAAAATGTCAAAGAGAGCTAGATTTTGAGCAAAGTCCTGAAGCATCTAATTCAAAAATGTTCTTCATTAAGTGAGAAATGCCAATGATAATAATTTCTTAAATAGTTTTAATTTCTTCTTTGAATCCATCTATCATTTAATCTACATCCAACTAGTTTGCTAAGCCAAACATCATAAAAATTCTTCCTAAACAATCTGTTGAAATCAAGATAAATGGTTTCCACGTAAATTAACAATCCACTAAGCTAGTAAACAGTTTACAAATTCTCTATAGGATTTATTCTTAATACAGTAATTTATTTTGACTTACTAATAATTATGTTATTACCATGGTTATGAACTCGCTGTTTTATAATATCTTGTCTTTTTAAGAACTAAAGTCAGATTGACCAGTCTGTTGTATTCTGAGATTTCCTTTTTACTATCCACCCTCTTCTAAACATTGGAACAATATTTGCTTATCTCTAGGTTCTGAAAGATGAAAATGGTCTGAGAATATATCAGGAGCTTCCTATAATATCCCAAGATGCAAATTTTCTGACCATTAAGTCTTGAATTCTTTTAAGTACCTAATATTCCACAAAGATCTCATCATAGTCTTGAACTTCATTTTTGACTAGTCACTATCAGCTATATGATAGCTTCTTTTGTGGGAAGACAGAGGCAAGTTCCTCCCTAGTTGTGTCATTTCCTGTTCTTCCAGACTAAGGGCATTTCTTCATGGCTGAGTTAAAGTACCATCTATTAGCCTTTGATCTTGGGGAAAACTGTCCAAAGATAAATTTTTCTACTCACTGTCAACCCTATCTTTCATAGGCACAATGACAGCAAACAATTCTATCCTTATATGTGCAAGCCACATTATAGGTATGGGTTGATGGATCTCTCCAGTTTAGAGTCATAGAATCTTAGGGCAGAAAGAGCTTTCAACTCTTCTAATCCACCCCTCTGGCCCTTTATTTTACCTTTATTCCACCAGATACCACCAGCTATCTGGAAAACATCTACCTGTCACTCTCCATAATGTGGTCTGGGATTGGGGAACAGGTTGACAGATTGGCTAACATTTTATTCTAATGTTTTCTACAAGTATTTTGATATCAGGAAATAATTGGTTATTTTGGAACATGGATTTAGTACTTTGTCAGAAGTATGCTAAACCCATATTGAAAAGCAGCTTGAACAGTAGGCATCAAGCAATTCAGAGAGAACAGCTTCTCATTCTATCCCATTTCACTGTGTAACAATCCCTCCCTTCAAAAAAAAACCAAAAACCCTGTAAATGGTCAATTGTTATTTAAACTGATCCAGATTTTTAAGTTGAGAATCAGCTTGAGACCTGGAAAACTCAAGGAAAGAGCCCAGTTTGAAAGAAGCAGATCTTTCCACTGCCCAAAGCAGAATATCCTTGAAAGACATAGAACAAGAAACAGAGGGGAAGGAGCAAGGTCATATCACCTAAAGTAGCTAATAGGTGCTGGGCTGCTTCCACCCATTCGGTATTACCTACTATATGAACAAATGGTGGAGCCCATTAGATTGCTCCTCCAGCAATCTTACTTAGGGAAGAAAACATTATTTAATATCAAGGCAGCTAAGATGACTTTAGTTTGCTTCAAGTATGGTTGGAGATGAAATAAAGATAACGTGATAAGGTCTTGGGGGGGGAAAAGCTATCCGGTTATGTCAATGCCATACAGTAATTTGCTGCAAGTAGAGAAAGGCCCTAGTAGAAGTAAAGATTATTTAAGAAGTGAAAGTCTTTTCCTTCTTCCAGGATTGGATCCAGATTTGAGTATATCGACCAAGTTCCATGTGACTGTTTCAAGATCCATTGATAAATTTGCTTTGAGCCTACTCTAAGATTAAAGATAACAGATTTCAATGGGAAAGAATTCAGCTTCATGGCACCATGTTATAACTTTGTATAGGCAAAAGGACTTTACACTCTTAAGGGAGAAATATTGAGCAGTACCGCAAGAAGTATATAATACAGGCAGCTGTGAAATTTTCTTGTGAAGCCCCTATTGAAAAACATGGATGTTGTGTAAATGTCCAGGAAAAGTGGAGCTGTAATTGAGGGTTCTGGGAAGACAATCAGACTCTGGCATCCATCGTTTCTTTAATTTCTAAAAATTAGCAAACATGCTCAGGTTTCTTTGTTTCCAATGAGAAGCCCTAAATTTTATTCTGAGTTGGCTTATGGCCGTGGGCCAATTTTTGTGGTAAACAGATGTCTGCAGCGACGCAATATAAAACCCTCCTATGTCACATAACCTTCCAATAATGCATGTCACAGCTCACCTATGAATTAGAGAACTCCATTTTACTAACAATAATGTACGACACTCGGGCACTAATAATGGGGCCAAGCAATCATATACCGATAAGCCAGTGATTGATTTTGGCTTTTCTCTTCAGACATCCGTCATCCCGCCATTGATCTTCTATGAGTGACTGGAGCTGATTAACTGCATCGCCAAAGAAGGATTGGGGTTGTTTATGAGAAGCTTGGACTGTAACTAGAGCTAAAGTAGAGCTGAAGAGCAAATAGTGCTAGCTCAGCATTGGCAAGATGGGTTGTGGACCCAGCTCCTCTTTTATTTTTTCCCCAAAAAAAACCAGAATATAACACTACAGAGAAAAGGCTTAGGTTCTCAGGCTTGTAATGTCTCCCCTGCATTAATTGGGAACTAGGATGAATCAGTCTCAGAACCTATTTTTAATGCCAAGGTTCAGTTACAGAATATGCGAAGTATCTAAAGAAAGAATAGCTTTTATCATATGCAGTGGTACTTTCTCTTAAAATAAAGGTCAGAATCAGGTGCTGGAACAGAAAGCTGCTAATCCACAGAGTACACTTTGCTAAATTATTCTTTTCTTCTTAATGTATCATAAAATATAACTGATGTGTTGATATTGCATTGTATATGTTTCTTCACAATCACATTATCAGCAAAAATGAATCATTCAATGTGATGATATCAGGAGGTCATTTGATTAATTTTAATACAAGTTAGAGGAGGGAGCTTGCTATTTTGGTTTTTTTTTTGCTTTTTTAATAGAAATCCTATGGCTCTCATAGCAATATAGTCTTTTTTATTTTTTTTTAATTTTCAGCCCCTACTTATCTTGGGAAGAATGATTTTAAGAGCATTTGTTCCAGGCATTTGTGAAGTTTCACTTTACCTTTGCATTGTTTTTTTTTTATTTTCAAATATTCTTTCAGATGTTTGATTATTATTTTCTTTTTTAAAAAAAAACAAATTTTATTGGTTTTTTAAATTCTTAAGACAACATATTCAGGACACACTGTGGTGCTGGGGTAATCAAACATCTTAAAACAAGACAAATATACATAATATCGTTTGATTACTATTTTCTAATCTAGCCACATTTCCTGCTCCTTACTTGTAAGTTTTTATCAATGATAATTTTGGAGTATCTGTCACCAAACTAAAGTGCTGTAAATAATTTTCTTTTTATTAGCTATTGTACCATTGAATCTACCTGTAAGAATCATACAATTCAAACTCTTCCACCCAATTCTTAGACAGAAATTTCTATGATGACTATATATTTGAAATATATATATATATTCAAGATTTTAGGAAGCAGCATACCTGACTATAGTCAAGTAACCAATCCAATCATATATTATATGGAAGGCAGCCAAATCGCCACCACAGAGTTATTTAATGCCTCTCTGCAAGCCCTTGTTCTAACAACAAGTATCTCTTTTAGTATGCTGGACAGTTGTCGTCAAGCCCTGTGAGAACTGCTTGGGTTAATGGAAACATCTTTATTGCTAGTAATGTAACAGAATATTAAAAATCTGCCAAAGCAATGTTTCAGATTGACATACACTTTCCATGATTAAGGTGGAATTACTCTAAGCTTCATTCTCATGGGATTCTCTTCCCTGGACTTAAGAATCTTGTCCACAATAGTCCAACTTCCTCCTTTATCTTCTTTTTGTTTCTATGTTTCCAGGTTGGTTAGGCATGCCATTGCAGCTATGGAGATGGAGAAAGATAGGAAAAATAAGAATATTACAAATAGTGAGAGAAGTGTCAGAAAGAGAGAAAATGGCTGTAGTCATATTGTCGGGCCTGTAGCTCGACAACATACTTCTCTGGATCAATTAAAACTCTACAACTACATTCACACAACTTTCTAAACTTATTTATGGCTGAATGTATTGTGTAAACCAGGGCCATTTGGTTAGCTTATTGCCAAGTGCACTTTGCACAAAATGAATTACTTCAATAATATTGTATGAACCCAACTGATAATTGGCCCACCCACTTTTAGGTCTGAATCCATTTATCATTTGTTTCAGCTATACCTACTGTTGATATGAAACTCTCTATAGAATCTTCCCAAAAAAGTTACATTAGGAAAAAAAATAGAGGATAACAATGTTCTTTCCAGTTGTGAGAGTTAGAAGCTGTTGTAAGAGTGTTATAGCAAGGCATATAGTACAACCGTTTATCATCTTCCTAATTCCTAAAGCATTGCTTCAAATAATGGCTTTCTTGTACCTGTATCTAATGTTGAAGTAGTTGTAACAAACACAGGTTTACAGAGAGTTAGCTCAGTGGAAAATCATAAGAACCAGTTTTCCTTTCAGGAAGCAGTCTAGAGAAGAAGTCTTGCTGGAAAGATCTATTTGCTACTGAGAATGCACAGCAATGGACTAGATAGATTCATGGTCTGACTGAGTATAGGGAGATTAGCAGAGTTCCCATGACCATTGAATTATTGCAGCAGACAGCTGCAGTTGTGTGAATAGAGAAAGGCTTCCCAATCAATCGGGGATAGTTTACACTTGAGCCCTGACACCTGTTTTATTTATATAGAAGCTAAGTATGCCTGCAGTTCTGAAAATGCATCTGTCCTGCCCTTTAAGGACATCTCAGTGGTCATCTGGGTAGTTGCTGAGCTATCATGCAAAACGTTTCACAAATAGGGAAACAGTAGGGATGGGGGCATACGGAAATTAAAAGCAAGCAGTTTTGTAGCAGGGGTCTTCAGTCTCTTTTCCAGCTTATGAGAGCTGCCTGCTGTTTCCTCCTAGTCTCACTCCCACAACCCCCCGCTGCTACCTGCTTGCTAAGGCATTTTCTCCTGGCATGGAAAAGAGAAGCCAGACACTAAGACAGGAGATATGCAAAGGACACCCAGTATGCTGTAAAAAAGCAGTAAAATAGTAACAGGGAAGGCTATAAGATAAGGGTAGCCAGGATATTTTATCCATGATGTTTCTCAATTATCTTCTACTTTAGATCATATCCTATGCTTTTTTCTTATAGTTCTAGATGTCATTTTGTTGATGGATCTCACCAACATAAATTCTTCTAAGTCTGCACATATGGAACTTCTGTATGAAATAATGCCCACACATGGATGGGGGGGAGGGGAGAGGGAGAGAGGCGCACCCTTCCCATTTTGATGCTCAAATGGAATTTAGAAACTCAGGTCCACAGGGATCAGAAAGACGAATTGTGTTTTTAATTATTATTTTCCTTACATGTTTTTGGAATTTATTTTAAATTGGAGGATATATCACCTTGGGGCTATGCTTATCTTGAGATAATTGAATGTTCACTTGGTAATATACTCTCTCATTCTTCTTTTTGATGATATACTCAGAGTAGATTAACATACTTGTTGGCTCCTGTCTCAGAGACAAAACATAACATTTTTCTTATCTTTTTCCTTATTCTTCAATTTGATTATGCAATCTGCAAATTTATGTAATGCCTTGAAAGTTAGTCTTTTTCTCTCCTTTCCTAAAAATAAATCTGGGAATGAGGTGTTTTGACCAGGATTTACTGACTCAAGGAAAGGATATGAGTATTCTGTGAGGAATAATTCCCAAAGCCCATTGTTTTTATCACCATTCAGAACAATTAATACATTAAAGTCACAGGATCTTTCCCACTGAAATGCTTTTTCAAGCAATTACAAAAAGAGGAGTGGAGAGAGGGAGGATCTGCACAACAATAGATCTGCTCATTGTTGTTGAACTTCCTACAGCAAGGACTTCCAAAATTAAAGAAGAGCTGAAACTTTATGCAACTGGTGGGATTTCCGTTCCTCATAAGGATGCAGGACTAATATTCATTCTGAGCTTTCCTTAAAAACAATCTAATACAGCACTCTGAAAAGCACTCCGTGGCCATTGGGTCTAGTTGCTGTTATAATTTTCATAAAGCCGTGAATATAGTACCATTTCAGGTCATACTGCAAAATGTAAATAGTAGACTGAATCAGTCTACTATTGGAATTTGGTAATGCTTCTCAATATTTTGCTGTCTTCTATTCTTCCTGCCAGATGAGTTAACCACCTCTATGAGGGAGGAAGATGATTTTTCAATACTCTGTTTTTATCTTGATGTACTATTAAAGCCACATTGAGAGGATGGAGAATTTGATTTCTCTGAGCTACATTTGCTAGAAGTAAAAATTGACCACCTCCACCACAGCTATCTTTAGTTAATATGGGTGGCCAGTTGCCAGAGAACAGGCAGTGGCCTTGCTGCCTGACTTAGAAGGCAGAGGCAATTTTATCAGCCCTGATCAACACTATATGAGGCAGATACTCCATGAGGCACCATATTTTACAAGAGGAGGCTAAGAGACCTGGTTTCGTTAGAGTTCCTTGAATGGGACCAGTCCAGAACATTGCCTCATCTTCCCCTTGTGGTAAGGACATAACAGATTGCTAGTGTATCCTGATCTCGCTAACAGTGCTAGACTTTGCCTTCACAGTTTTCTGCTGAAGAAGTAATCCTCTCCATCTCCCCCCCACACACACACACACAAAATTTCCCCTCGCTAAGCAAAGCACAAACCTCCAGCATCAGCAGCTTATTGAGGGGAGCTGGCAAATAAGCACCTCCAGACGCAAGACAGGGTTCACCTCGGGCCGGGGCTCTGCCAGTGCAACTTCCTCCATTTTAATAGTTTAATAAAAATTAGCATAATTAACGAACATCTGTATGATCCAGAGCGGTGTAATTTGGCACTTGGAAATGAGAGCTTAAACATTATTGCTGGGAGTTTAATGTTGTTTTAATTCTTTTTGGCACAGTGCAGGGAAATAAAGCGCCCAGTGCCGATGGTTCTCGGCTTGTGCTCATTTGCATTCCATTCTTCCTTTCTTGATTATGAGCAATCGCCAGCTCCCAGCAATCCATCAAAGCTGAAATTGTTTTAAAATACTTCACGGTGCTCAGGCCAAGGCAATGTATGGAAAGTGGAATAGATCTTAATCTTTGCTTTACCATTCCGCCACATAGTGCTGTTACCTTTTCTCTGTGACTTTCTTCAATCTTGGATTTCACTTACACATCATGGGTTGTTTCATGATTACAGTCTGATGACTGGAGTAGAATGTGTGAATAGACTTAGCTGAAAAGCATTGTGCATGAAAGGACATCAGGTGAGAGGAAAGATGTGAATATCTGTGATAATTAATCCGTAATGACTCATTTGCCAAGTTAGTTGCCATGTTGTGAATCAACAAGTGATGAACATAGATGCCTAGAAACAACCCATAATGTTTATGCCAGTGGCTGCTGAAATAAAACTTGTGTGAAAACATTTTTTATTTCACTGTTTCATTTGTACTACCTGTAGGAGGGAGCTGTATCTGAAGAGGAATCCCTCTGAACATATTCAGAAGAACTCTCATATTGACCATTATGTCTAATATCATTGTATCTATTCAAGGAGCAAATTGCAGAGCAGTATAATTTCACCATTAACTAGGTGAATTTTTTAGGAACATATTCTCACAGGCAGGAAGAAATTCCAGTGATAAAAATGCGACAAATGAAAATGCCATCCCAAATAGAGTACTTTTTTATTTGGGATTTTGGCCATAGAACATTCTGTTCTCTTTGCCTGCAAGTGGAGGAATGCACGGTTGGATTTCTGAAAAGTTCCTTTCTCATAAAAAAAAAACCTAGTATATCAGTGTGAAGTCTGGTTTACACTCTTCTCCCTAACATACTTACTTTCTGCGTGCAGATAATTTTATCCATACAGGACAATTTGACTTGCAGTACTATGATCTAAGAAAAACATTATTTATGTATTTGGTGGTAATGTAAACTTACTCCATTTTGCTCTGTTATTATTTGAGGAATTTTCTGTCATGGCCCCTTTTTTTTTCTAAAATGAATATTTTCAATAATATACTTCTGAACCAATATATAAAATTGCATACATATAAATGGACTTGGGCGGGAGGCCATGGCTAAAACTAACTCTGGTAATATCACTCCTGTTGTATTCCCTTTGAAGGGAATGTAGGTTATGTGTAAACCATAACCTAGAAAGCCAGTGTGATCTAATGGTTAAGAAACTAAGCTAGAAACCAGGAGACCATGAGTTCTAGTCTCTTGGCCCATAGCAGTCAATGACTTTCAGCCATTCTCTTTCAGCTCTAGGAAACAGGCAGTGGCAAACCATTTCTGGAAATATTTCCAAGAAAACTGCAGAATGAGTCCAGACAGTTGCCAGACGGCAATGCTGATTCAAAGACACCTAATTTTTTAAAAAAAAAATATCATTGGCTGGTTTATTGCAGATCTGAGGAGAAAGCCCTAGAAAAATCATTATCCAGTAAGCCTCTTAGTGAGTTCTGGCAATAAAAGCAATATACAATCCAAAGCAACCTAGAACTAAGGAGAAATTTCCTGACAGTTAGAACAATTAACCAGTGGAACAACCTGCCTCCAGAAGCGGTGAATGCTCCAACACTGGAAGTTTTTAAGAAGAGACTGGACAGCCTTTTGTCCGAAATGGTATAGGGTTTCCTGCCTGAGCAGGGGGTTGGACTAGATGACCTCCAAGGTCCCTTCCAACTTTATTATTATTATTATTATTATTATTATTATTATTATTATTATTATTATTATTACCTTTTGATATATGAATTTTCCCATTCGTTTAGGTTTTTTTTCCAAAGGTATCAAGGCAACTTGTATATACTAGGCTACGGTTCTTAAGAATCTTTGGGGAAGCCATGATAATTAAACTCATATATAAACTAATTCTCCAACACTGTGGTTAATGCAAATTAAATGCCAAAGGTGAGTTAAATATAGATCTGTCCTTTGGCTCATTAGACTGACTAACTAACAAGGCCAGATGGTCCTAGAAACTAAGATATACAAAAAGAGATTGAAGAGACTAGGTTTGTTAGCTTTGAGAAAATATGATTGATTCCAGAATGCAGGACATGGAATAATGGTATTAAATCAAATTCTGATCAAATGTTATAAAACCTCCTAACAGTAAGAGTAGTGGAGCCATTTATCCACACAGCTCTCTTTCACTGAATGTGTTCAAGAGAGGCTAGACAGCCATCTGTCTGGAATGCTTTAATTGGGATTCCTGCACTAAGCAGGGTGGCCTTGGGGACCTGAAAAATCCCTTCCAGTTCTGTGATTTTGAGTCACAAACACCAAAGGGCAGAAATGGGTATATCAAGTGCCAAAGGGGGATGAGATGAAGAATAGAAGTTTGAAAAAGACAACTCCTGGATCTGTTCTACACTGATCAAACCCCTCCTGACCAGAATGTTGAAGTTTACAGAGAAAATAATGCCCTGCAGAAACATTGCAATGGGCTACTCCATTCCAAAATAGGTTACAGCAGATCTTGATTTGTTGATGAAGCCACAAGTTCTGTACATAATGTTTTTAGCCTACCTTGACTATGAAGCTTCAAGGAGAGGAAGCAAGACCATTGCAGACTGCCAACTTGGTACTGCTGAATTGCTGACTTTTTTTGAAAGGGTAGGCTAGTGCTAGAACACCTGCTTTGTATGCAGACTGTTAATGGAAACCCCTGATATCTTTAAGTAACATTGGGAGAAAATCCTGCCTAAAAGCAGGGGACTTGCTGCCTTTCACTATTAATAATCCTGATCTAGCCTCTCCCCCATCTCTCTATATACTATATACATGTATACATATACATGTATGTGTAAACATACATGTATGTGTATATACACACACAATGTATATGTATATGTCTGTGGGGAAGCATAGACACACAAAAACACACACACATGCCAATTGCTTCAGCGCTTAAAGATTAAGACTTTCATCTAACCCAACCAAAATCCAAAATTCTAGTTAAAATGAAAATAGGATGCAATGTAGTATATTTCATAATAGACTAATAAAGAAGGTAAGGGGATTGAAAGTCCTGTATTAGATGTGAAGAATCTGTGGCCCTTCAGGTGTTACTAAATTACTTCTCCCAGCAGTCCCAGTTAATATAGCTAAATGGGGAGGGACGCTCAGGATACTTCAGCAGCATCTAGACAGATACAAGTCCACCTCCCATGTCTTTGATAATCCATTGGTACATCGCATATACTGTGTGTTGTTTTAGTCTACTTACACCTGGAAAACATGTATAGGAATTGTATATATAAAGAAGCTAATTAGTTCTGAAACCTACCACACCACATTTCATTTAATTTTCAAACCATTTCCAAAATATATATTCCCAAGTGACTTTTTCCCCAGTCTTCACCTTGTTAATTTGCAATTGGAATCTATCTATCGAAAGATTATCATGGAAGGGGGGAATAACTCTGGACATTAGAGGAAAGAAAAAAAGCAAAGCATGTCTGGCTCATCCATGTTTATAATAGTTTCTACTTTCTGAAAAGAAAAACAGAAGGTGAAGTAACTAAACAGCAATAGTAATAATGACAGTATTGATGTAGCAATATATCTGACAACACTATAAGATGTCCCCATATTTAGACAATATATATGAAAATAGGCAATATTTTGGCCTATTTAAAGATAAAAACATTTGTATTAAAGAGACAGATGGAGGAAAAAAGTATGCATAAAATGTTCTGTGCCAGAAACAGAAATCTTAGCTCTATCCCATCGAGTCTCTATACTCCATTATTTCATGAATGCTGATGGTACTTTCTTTCCAGGAATATAACATGTATGGTTGGTGGGTCGGAGAGCTGAACAACATGGTAGGGATTGTCCCAAGGAACTATCTCATGCCTGCCTATGATTTGGAAGAATGATGAACAACAGAAAAAGGTAAGGAAAATAAGGAAAGAAGTGCTTATAGTGTTATGCTTCAGCTTCTCACTCTGGGTGATTCTCTTTTGTGAGCAGTTTTCCATGCTCTCACACAAGTTCCATTTATCTCTAGAATTTTCCAGTGAACTGTTCCCTGGATCCAATAGCTTTTTCAGGCCCAAAGTTCACACATTGTTAATTATTACCACTGTCCTAAAATCAGGACCTCAATGTGAGTAGAGCCAGTACTTTAAACACTTTGTCCTAGACTGTAATCCCAATGAAAATCCACATATACCCATCTATCATTTGCCCTGGTGAGAAAATGCTGTTGATAATCAAAATATACTCCTTCACTCCCTGGAAACCATTAGTATATGACAGCATCCCTAACCTGATTATACCAATACATTGTATATATTGTCTGGCAGTGGCTATCCAGAATTTTCTAGCTCAATTTGGTTAAGGTAAGGACTGAATTTTGATTTTCTAGATGCAGAGCATGTGTTCAACCACTGAGCTATGATTCCTTCATAGGGTATGTTATGATGTCACTTGAATTTCAACCTCTCTCCCCAGTGGGTCATAATTTGTAAAGCACGTAATAAATGTAAGTCTGTATTTGTAATATGTAGTATGACCACTCCTTTGCAGTATATAATAGGATCTGAAATCCTTTAATGGTAGTGGCTACCTTACCTTTTTCAAAGTGAGGCAATATAGAAGAAACACAGCAGAACATATAGCCTCAAAGAAGGAATAATTGGGTTGGCTAATTGGGCTTTCCCTTTGCATTCTGATGTCGGCAATGTAAATAGTATGCCTCTGTCTTCAGCTGGTTACTAAACATTCTCTTGCCAAAGCTATTAATGCTTCATCAGCTTTCAGTCTTCCCTCAGGTACTTTACAGTAAAGTGAACAACGCTTAAGAGACTTGAAAGACATAGTATAATGTTTTAATAACTACCAAGAGGTGGTGCTAATAGTAAACCATGTTTGTAAGAAACATGACCCAGAGAAAAGAAGTGGCCTAGAATCGTGGACATTTGATAAGGAATTAATGAATTAAAGCTAGCCAATTACACATGTTTTCTGTCAACAATCTGGTTTCAAGATTCCTTAGATACTGTGAGGAGTTACAATAACATTGTCTTCCAACGACTGAGAGAAAATACCGGTACTTTATGTTTCTTTTTAAAAAGACTTGTTCTGTTTAGAAGGGGAAAATTATTGACTGTCAACTAAAGAACTGACCCTGATTAATTAGGTTTAATGAAGAGCACCGTGTAAATCTAAAAGCTTGCCTCTATTCTCATTAATAGAAACTGGCTCAATATAAATGATTGATCACCTTCCTAATCACATATGTCTTCTTAAGAAATTCAAAGATGTCTACAATTGCTTTATAAAAGAGACAATTCTTAAGTCATAATTAGAAGGGAGATTATATACTTACCAAGTGCTGAAGATTGCCCTGAAGTGGAAGTTCAGGCGGTAATTCAAGATATTCTGGAATGGCTGATAGATAAGTGGTCAAAGAAAGGAATGTTATCCATGCTCAGAAGTGTACTGACATTTATTGTATTGTACAATCCAGATCCAAATCTTGGTACTGAAAAGAAATTCAGGAGCTAAATTTTAGTGAATTTTAGCTAAATTTGAACTTTGACTTCTCTGGTTTTGCATTATTAAGAACAATTTTATCCAGTCCAGGAGGAAGGCCAGAACCTGAACATGGAAAAGCCATATAACCTCTTACCGTTTTTTTTTCAGTTTCAGTCTGAATTAAACCTGAAGGAGTATTGTCTCTGGCTCCATCTTCTGGCCTCTTTTCTTTGCAGAAGTGAGTCAGAAAGTCCCCATGTTTGGAGAAAGCATTGAGTACTGAGATAGATATGAAAAGAATCTAGTAAGTCCCAAGAGACAGTGAAGTATCAGTGTCCACAGCAGATGGAAGAAGGCAAGAGACAAAACATGAGTCATGTCAGATGTTGGGACACAAGTACACAAAGGCAGGATTTGCATTGTGACATGACCATGTGCCTTTTGTTTTTATATTATGTTGGTTTGTTGGATTCCTGTGGCCTGAAGACAGAATAGATTACATCTGGAAGGGACCATGGAGGTCTTCTAGTCCAGCCCCCTGCTCAAGCAGGAGAACCTATACCATTTCAGACAAGTGACTGTCTAGTCTCTTCTTAAAAATCTCCAGTGATGGAGCGCCCACGATTTCTGAAGGCAAGCTATTCCACTGGTTTTATAAAGCAGTACGAATACTTTGTGTGATCTTGATTCTATGCCTCTGTTTATACAACCCAGGACTGTATTAGCTGGCTTACAAACTATACTCAACGAGTAGTCCTCAATGGTACTACATCCACATGGAGAGAAGTAAGCAGTGGGGTACCACAAGGCCCCGTCTTAAGCCCAGTGCTCTTTAATATCTTCAGAAATGATTTAGATGAGGGAATAGAAGGAGAACTCATCAAATTTGCAGTTCATCAAAATGAACTTTAATGTGGAGAAAAGCAAAGTTTTTTATTTAGGCAGGAAAAATCAAAGGTATAAGTACAGATTAGGCGAGACCTGGCTCAAAAACAGTAACTGTGAGAGGGATCTTAGAGTCCTAGTGGATGATCACTTGACTATGAGCCAGCAGTGTGCAGAAGCAGCCAAAAAAGCTAATACAATCCTGAGTTGTATAAACAGAGGCATAGAATCACCATCATGCGAAGTATTAGTACTGCTTTATAAAACCCTAGTAATACTACACCTGGAATACTGCAACTAATTTTGGTCACCATATTACAAAAAAGATGTTGAGACTTTGGAAAAAGTTCAGAGAAGAGCAACTAAGATGATCAAAGGCCTGGAGACTAAAACATATGAAGAATGGCTGCAGGACTTGGGTTTGGCTAGTCTAAAGAAAAGAAGAAACAGGGTGATATGATAGCAGTATTCCAGTATTTGAGGGGCTGCCACAAAGAAGAGGGCATCAAACTATTCTCCAAAGCACCAGAGGGCAGGACAAGAAACAATGTTTGGAAACTGACCAAAGAGAGAAGCAACCTGGAATTAAGGAGAAACTTCCTGACAGTGAAGACAATTAAGCAGTGGAAGAGCTTGCCTTCAGAAATCATGGGTGCTCCATCACTGGAGGTTTTTAAGAAGAGACTAGACAGCCACTTGTCTGAGATGGTATAGGTTCTCCTGCTTGAGCAGGGGGCTGAACTAGAAGACCTCCAAGGTCCCTTCCAGCTCTATTCTATTCTAAGCTTTTTTGGCTGCTGTTGCACACTACTGGCTCATATTCAAGTGATCATCCACTAGGACTCCAAGGCCCTTCTCACAGTTACTGTTTTTGAGCCTGGTCTCGCCTAACCTGTACTTATACCCAGGGCTTTTTTTGTCATAGAACGCCCAGAACGGAGTTCCGGCACCTTTTTTGGATGGAACCTTGTAGAGTAGGCAAGGCGGATTGTATGACGTGTGTGAGTTCCAGCACTTTTTTTTTTTTTTTACAAAAAAAGCACTGCTTATACCTTTGATTTTTCCTCCCTAAATATACAATTTTGCTTTTCTCCACATTAAAGTTCATTTTGTTGGATAGCGCCCATTGTTCAAGTCTATCAAGATCTTTTTGTATCCTGAGCTTGTCTTCTGGGATGTTGGCTATTCCTGCCAGTTTAGTGTCATCTGCAAATTTGATGAGTTCTCCTTCTATTCCCTCATCTCAGTCATTTATGAAGATATTGAAAAGTACTGGGCTTAAGACGGAGCCCTTTGGTACGCCACTGCTTACTTCTCTCCATGTGGATGTAGTAGGCATGAATAGCAGTCCACTGTGCTTCAAAGGTCCATTAAAATTTTTATTGAATGTGCTCAACCTGTGGTAGGGATGCTTCAATTAATACTGGCAATAGGGATATGTGATATTCCTGGACAGGAGAGGATTCTGTAGAATTGACTATGGCATGACATCATATGTTTTACTTTGTTCTCAATTTGTTAGCCTAAGACTTGAGACCACTACCTTAGGAGTGTACCTTTGCTTTGATGTACATTCTTCCTGTTCCATAGATTGCAGAACGCAATGTTGATACATTCATTATGCTGCCCCCATGACCAAATTTTACAAAGTTTAGAGAGAACTATATTTACATCTGCATGGAAAAGTTTGAGCAGAACCTGTGCATGAAATAAAAATGTTCTAGAGGGGTCAGCTGGATATTAAGCATTAGCCCTGCACAAGTGGATGAAGGAGATGAAAGGTTTTTCTTTAGATCCCTTTCCATATCTCCTGCAGAACTGGTGAATGACCCTGGAGAATTTGTGCAATATTGGGACTGGCTCATCCATAACAACAATGCTCATCACCTACAACTGCCATTAAAGCCCAAAACAAAAAGGTCCTGATTGACCGGTAAACCCAGATTTGACCCCAAGGTTGGCAGCAACCAGAAATGGTGACTAGACAGTCTGTGTAGTAAACAAAATTGCCCACCAGATGCAGAAGGTAATGAAACTATTAACTAGCAAGGATAAGTAAAGCCTCTTGTCAGAACATCAGTGATTTTTTGACCAAACTGGTAACTAATAGCTAGTAATATGCCATTTCCTTTCGTGCTTTAGGTAAATTTTTTATGAAAAAAGGGCTAGTCTATTTTTTAAAATCAAGGTTCTGCTGTTCTTTCATTAATCACATTTAAAAACAGATATATTTCCAGAAGAACAACAGATCTATGTAGGTTAGAATTGGACTGAATGTATGAGAAAGACCATGAATGATCAACCTGCCTGTTATGAATTCCTTTTCCATATTATATGTTTTTCTCAAATGAATATTCAAATTGATTTTACGTTTATTCCTAGATTATGTATATTTCTCTTTCCATCTCTTTGTTTTGCCATCACAATGAAGATAATTCCTGGGTTCTCCTGGCTATTCATAAGAAACAGATGCACACCTGCAGAAGTTGACTCCATCAACCCTTTGTCCTCCTTTATACGGAAATATAATGTTTTATCCCTTAACCTTTAGTCATTATGTGTTTTCATTCTTCTGGAATTTTATTCACAGGCCACAATCATCAGGCATGCCAGCTGTATACTCTACTTCAGAAGATTTGCCACTATGATTTTGGAAGAAAGAGTCTGTTTTCTCAGAACTATCAAAATTTGATGTAATTGTTGAGAATACATAGTTCTTAAACTGGAAAAAAAAGTTTGTGTTGTTATTCCTTATGCAGTTTATTATTCAGTTTTACACATATACTTTTATCTTTCTTAAATGTATCTAAGACAACTAACAACAGTAAAATTCAAAATAAAAATGTGACCTAAGAAATAATTTAATTTTTTTAATTTTTTAAATAATTTAAAAATATATAAAAATCAAATGGAAGTATACTTAAAATAATATTAACATTAAAAAGCAAGTTACAAACACAGCACAGCAGAAAAAAATAAAGGAGTTAAATGGATGAAACATCAATTTATATAAAAGTGAGGTAATGTTTTTCAAACTTAGAAACTTTAAGATGAGTCAATTTCATTTCAAATTCCCCAGCAGCATGCTTTAGAATTTTACAGAATTATGTATGATGTAAAAAGCATGCTGGCTGGAGAATTATGGGAGTAAAGGTCCACATATCTTAAAACTGACAGGTTTGAAAAATACTGAAACACAGTAAATGAATCTCCCTTGATAAGAATTCCAGAATCTGACCCTAGCTGTTAAATTCTTTTTTCAGTTTCCACCAAACACACGTCCTATAGTGTCAGTAAGGGAGTATTTTTGTGAAATTTTGAAATATTGACAAGTTTATATTGTATGGCAGAGAGACTGTTCTCTACATAATTATTACTCCCTTATAGTTAACTGCCTATGCTGACCTTCAAAGGTATTTATGTATATATGTGTCATGCTTTCTCTTATATATACATACATATCTAGAGAGAGGTTTTTTTTTTCTCTCCAGCAGACTCACCCAAGAGAAAAGAGAAGCCTTTGCGGTGCGGTCTCAGCTCCTTCAGGCTTCTCTGGGCCAAAAGTGTTTACAAAGGGACAGAAGGCCTGAAGATTGTGAGCTCACACGCATACACACACACACACACACATATACACACGGAGGTTTTTTTGGCCATTTGCAAAAGCTTTTGGTGTGGAGAAGAGAAGCCTTGGGAGTGCGGTCTCGTGCTCTTTCAGACTCACTGAGGCTGCCCAACTCTCCAAAAGCAGATTGAGTGTCCTGCACAGGCAGCCTCGATGAGTTAGCAAAGCTGAGCAGACAGCTCATCCCACTCAGCCTCTGCTCTCACCTCTCCGCTTCTGGAGCATCGGGAGAGGCGGCTTGGCAGCCCGGCTGGTGAGGGGAGAGGGGAACTGGGCAGCATGAGCAGGGAGGGGCAGTGTGCATGCATGTGCAGTTCCACTCACGCAAGAGAAGCCTTGGGGCACAGTGAGCGCAAGTGGGGCTGCGAGCGCCAGTGTCCCCCATGAATATGAGTGGGGCTGCGAGCACTGGTGCCCACCGCTAGTGTGAGTCAGTGTGTGGGCATGTGCCGGTCCGCCACTCACGCAGCTCTGTTGTGAATAGGCCACAGCCCGGTAGTGGGCCATAGCCCACAGGTTGGGAACCCCTATTTAATGTCATCTAATGGATCTTCCAGATCTCCAACTCTTAATTGCGAGTTCAACGCAAGATGGTTGAACAAGCTGTGGTATATACAGTTTGAGGTATGCAATGAAGGCAAACATCCTCAAGGGATGTGACAATCCATTGGGTTTTTTACTTGCTAGATTAATAAATAAATAAATGTTTGGATAAAAATATAATTTTGTTAAATGTTGTTTTTATTTCAAAATCAAATGAAAACCCAAAGTAATCTGGCTGACTGCAAAATATAATTGCAACCAGTTCCTATCAGGTTTATTTTCTAAAATTGGAAATTTGGGATTACCAGTTTGCTTAGACTAGAAGTCATATTCTGTGCCATGGAAATCCAACCATTATGTGTAAAGACTATCTGCACGTACTTGGTAATAAAAGATATGTACTGTGTGCCCGAAGACACTACTTTTTTTCACTGTTACCTCTAATTTTCTCATTCTAGCTCTAAGACCACATATTGTTACGCATGAATGCAGGATCTAAATAGGTTACAAATACCTTAGGTACTTTTCCTTGCCTACACCTAGATATGTGGCAGTCTTTCTTGTTTGAAAAAGGCACACTGTTGTAGAGTTCAGCTGGGGACACAGAGAGGACTCTGCAGTCACAGTCTGGAAACGCAGAGTCTAGCACAATGGGGAAGTCCATGGCTGCAGTAACCATGGGTGCTATTCTGTGACAACTGAGATTATAAAGGGGATCGTTCCTTCCCTGTCTAATTTTGAATCTGGCAATATGCATTTTATTGAGCTGCATCTTCTATGTGGGAAAACGCAGTTATGGGAGTATCACATAGAGAACGTATTCCAGGTATATAAGTAATGAAAGCCACAAGATGGCAGTAGCTAACTGCTCAGCTAAGGTATCTGAATTCCCACTAGAAGAAAATGGGTGGGGGGTGTTATGGTACCTGGAAAATAATTCACAAATACTAAATACGTATTTTTCAGTTCTGTGTCAACAAATCCAGTAAACAAAATACAAAAGGCTGCACACTAAGTATAGTTTGCATAAGCTAGTTGAAATGCATGGCGAATTTGTACCTAGCCCGTATGCAAATTTGCATTCTTAATGGATCAGGTGACATGATATTCATTGGAAGCACAGGCACATTTTTTTTCACTCAAATATTAACCAAAGGTATTAATCAGCAGAGATACATGGATGATAAGATCATAGAGGTAGAAGAAGGAGAAATAATAGATGGACAGGTGGACAAATGGATAGGTGGATGATAGGAAAAGAATACGGTTTCAAGGATTATATGTTGTGGATGGAACAACCACTCACCAGTTACTTGGTTTGGATGAGTTTTGCTTATCATACCCTGTTTGTTTCCAAAGATATCTGGCCATTTTGGAGATAAGATGCTGGAATGGTGGTGGTTTAACTGAATCAACAAGATAAGTCACACCATTGACAACAAGCCTTTGCAAAAGGAAGCAAAGTGGGTAAAGAAACTCTCCTGGGTTCTGAAATTAAGACAAAATAACCCCAGACCCTACACTGAGCAACAACCCCAGACTTTACATTGAGCAGCCCTCTCAACAGAGGGGGAGGCATAAGATATCCCCTACCTCCAGTCTACAACGCAGCCTTGCAGCAGTTTCAAGAAAATTTCACAACCAATTGCAC
>NW_015386397.1:3370471-3515512 GCF_001527695.2 Protobothrops mucrosquamatus
ATCACAACTGATGAAGTTTTTGGGTTGAGAAGCAAAACGTTTTGTTCTTCAAGGAAAAAATAATTCAGTTGCCTTTTGAAAAAAGCACCTTTGAGACAACTATGACCTGGATGACTGAAAATCTCTACAGACACCCAGACCCTATGTTTGGAAAGTGATGCTTAAAATTCATGCACTGTCATATTTGATTCAGATGAAATGATACACATATTTTCTTTAAATGTGTGTAGAAGTGACTGCTACAGCAAAGACTGCGGGTCGCAGTGCTACCATTCAGGATTCCAGTTATTTGTTCAGTCCTGTTCATTTAACTTCTTCCCCTCCATGCAAATCTGAATTCCATAGACCTTCACATCACTATGCTATTATTTTAGGTTCTACTCTGCACTTTTCTAAATGTATGTAACTTCAGCATTCAGGGTTCTCCTTCCTCTTACGCATGAAATGAATCACGCTTGCAATAAGCAGCAGCATTTATAATTACACAAAGGCGATACAGCAATCTAGAATACTTGAATAGACTGTTTTACAACTATTCCTCCAGGTTAGCCTCAGATAAAGTGTCCAAGATTCCTTGGAGCTATTGTAATTATAAAGCAATCATACATTTAGATCAGTGGTTCCCAACCTTTTCTATACCCTGCACCCCTAGACTGCTTCTGATATTTTCCTGCACCCCTTACAAAAGTTAGAAATAACAGCAACAAATCTGCATATAAATTATAATTTTGAAAACCCAAGTTTTCACACCCCCTGGAATATCATCTCACACCACCAGAGGATGCGAGTACCCCTGGTTGGGAACCCCTGATTTAAATGGTTATTGTAAAATAAACCCAAAGAGAACAATAAGTAGAAAGCCTATTGAAAGTCAGAGTGTATGTCCTGAATGAGTGAGATACTTTGCAACTTGTTTCTGATGCTAAAAATGCCAAGAGGTCTCATAAATACTTGCCAGTTGCCAAGCCCCCAAATTTTGATCATGTGGTTTGGGGATGCTGCAAGTATCACAAGTGCAAAGACTAATTGTGAGTCACTTTTTTCAGTACCATCAAAACTTTGAATGTTCATTAAATAGTCCTAAGTCAAAGATAATTGTTTTTAGGGTTAGCCATCATTGAATGGATGATCAGCTTGTGCAATCTAGTGATATTATATTTGATGGCCATTTGTTTAGTAACAATTTTTAAAAGGCAGATTCATCTATGAACAGTCTTTATATTGTTATAAATATTACACATGTGCAATGGGAATATATCTTTGATAATGAAATACTTGGCCAACATCCCCCATGTCCCCAAACTAAAAAGGTTGCCTGAGACATTTGGCTGGTCAACTGAGAAACAGGCTGCTGGGCTGGGTGGTTCTTTGGGTCTAAAATGTCATAATCATTCTTAGGTTCTGGTTTATGTAGACCTAGTCATGACCTTGTGGGCCAAATGACTCCATCCTCCAGAAGGAATGGTTGAAATGGATTTATCCTGCATTATAAGACTTTGCTTGCACTTTCTATAAGGCACACTTTGCTGTCACTGAGACCACTTGGGCATGGAGAGAGAGAGAAAAGCACCTGGCGGGGTTATTTGAAAACTTGGAGTTCATTCTTCTGCAGGGACCAACTCATAATTACAGTCATTTTCTAGCTGTGCGATGAGTGTTTCATCAGGACCTGCTGGGTTCTCTCTCTCTCTCTTTCTAACCCTCATCAGTCACTACAAGGGCTCTTTAAAGAGACAGCAGCTCTACCAGCAGCAGCACTCTCCAGTTCATTTTGAACAGATGTGCTTTAATTGGGAAGACATATTTGAACCTCTCAGCTCACAGGAAGCAGGGATCACTGCTTGCCACAAATTGTTTGCTCTCTTTCACAACTGTGTTCCCAGCAGAGGAAAAATAAAGGTCATGGTGCCCTGAGAAGTTTTCCTGCACTGGTGCCACTAAAATAAATGGGAGAGGTGTCCTAGTTTATTCCAACCTGGAACAAAATTTCCTATTTCTAAAATAAACTATTAATGTCTTCTCGTGCATACAGTGCAAATATGCCATATTCCACTCCACATGCTGCTACATGCCACATTTTCCAACTGATGTCTTCCCAGTGTCCTGGTGTCTTCCCAGGTCCTGACACATCAGGAGGCCACCCAGTTGGAAAGGACTGCCTCAAAGTGATAAAAAAAAAAAAAAGAATGCTGAGCTGTCTTGATTCTCAATAGCTTCTAGTAAAGGAAAGTAGATGATCACAGGATTTGGTCCTCCTGCCACAATTTCCATTCTGCTAATATTCAAGAATATTTAAGAATGCAATTGACTGCACCCATATTTTTTTTTCTTGCATTTTTCCCTAGGGAAAAAATCTGACTTGAAGGGATTTTGATCTTAGGAGAGGAAAACTATATCACCCATTGTCTCCTTCCTTTCAGCTTCTAAATACAGCAGGCTGGAAGGTACTAAAAGGCAAAGGAAATATCCTGGTGGAGGGGTCATAGATCTGTTGGATCCAATATTCTCCCAGCCCCTCAGCATGCCTTCCAATGCAAGAAGAACCTTACGCCTGTCTTGATGTTAGCTTAAAGGATTCCAAACAATCTCCGCTCTCCAACCCCTGAAGAAAAAGTGTTTTAAAAAATCGCCTTCGTTTTGGCTGTTCTTGCACAGCTGTACTTTAAATATCTCACAGGTTCCGAAGTCCAAACTTGGAATTGAATGGCAGCCTTGCTTTGTTCCACATATATATAGTCCATTAGATCTTTCAAAGTGCTTCACATTAAATAATCCTTACACCAGTTTCACATGGTGTTTATTATTTTCATATTGCAAGTGCAAAAGGGCAGCTACGGTTGGAAAAAGAGAAACTTATTTTAGTAATTGACCAATTTGGAGTAAACTTAAAATTACGTCTCTTATATCAAACCATGGCAAATCAACCCTGATGAGTTGGAGGTGAAGTCTCTATTATTCTATAGAATGTGGGACCCAGATTTTTGCCCCAGCCTGATGGCCTTGTCATGTTAAAGGCTCTGAGGAAAAGGAAAACCCATTTTGATTAAGAGTCACTGTATTACAGAACTCTGCCAGGGCTAAAGCTGACAATGAATAAAACCATTTATTTCTTCCTCTCCCCTTTTGACTTCTGCTATTACCTCCTCCCCACTTGTCCTTTTTCTCCCCACTTAGACAGTTGCCAGGGAGAGACAGATGGTTATTGCCAGAGGTCTGAACTGATTACTCACAATGGAATTTGGAAATTAAACCAAAGGCCACAGGTTTCCCAACCCCGATCAAGCAAGTTCATGATTGATGTGAGACATGAATCCAGATCTCTTTTATTCTTTTTACTTCTGTTGTATCTTGTGTCAAAGACAAAAATGGGAAGTATGTAATTGGCCAAGAATTAAAGCCATCCTACTTTGTCCCACCCCATCCCATTTTATACATGCAATACCCACACACTACTTTAATCCCTTTGAGATAACCCTTTGACAGTAGCCATCCTCAAGTCGCAGTGAGACTTTCTTGTGAGACTCTGTTTATAACATGTGTTAATTGACATCCAACAGGAGTTTAAAAAAAACCTGCAAGAACATGCACTCTCAGCCTTGTGCCCCTAGTTGTTTCCTGCTTGAGAACCAATACTTGGCACAAGAGGAATTCCAACAAGACCAAGCTTGCAATTTGGTGGGCCTTTGTTTCTCCGACTAATATAAGGGGACCTACGTCCATTCAGGTAGCTGGTGCTACAAACTTCCAGATGAATATTGACTGGTGAGTTTACGTAAAGCACAGTTCTCCTATTGGTAAAATAATCTGCCAGGTTTCTCCAATGTACTATAGCTTATACAGTAATTGGTGCTGCTGACTGGAAATCACAATACCAAAGAGGATAATCTTGTGTATTTCTATTGATCTCTCATTGCAATTGAGCATTAACATATTTAAAGCAGCTTAGTGATTCTTACAATAATCTAGCAAAGTAGTTCGAGGTACCATTCTACTCTTAGCCTTAATGAAGGCCTCAGTAAAGACTAATCCATTAATAAAAATTATAAATTGACATTTTTATTTCTTGAATTGGCACCCATTTGGAGAGGGAATTTCATTCTCTTGGGAAATTAAATGACATATTAGGACATGACTGAAGAATAGAGAATTCCTTCCTTCCCCTTGAAAGTGGAATGGGCCTCTAGCCCTAAATCTGAGAGACCATTTTAAGTAGTTTGGAGCTCTGATTTCTTAATAGAAAAATGGAGACTCTGGTGGTTATTTTCTATATACCAGTATATCCCAGACAGTTACAAAAGCACATATTTATAAAACTATAAAAATATCTCTTTGGAAAGCATATTCCTGAGCTTTGAAAACTTTCTGTATCCCAGATTGCATATATATACCTGGCCATGAAGGAAATGTACTCTGCACATGCTGAGTGGACTCTTCATTATTTTGCAACTTAGTGGCCTCTGTGGGGGGGAAGCATCAGATTTAGAACCAAGTTTAGGTATCTTTAGAGCTAATTGTGTTCCCAACATTTTTTATTTTAAAGTAGGTTTACACACCCAAAAAATGCGTTTACCCGGAATTGAAATTATTTAAGTTACTAGCTGTACCCGGCCACGCGTTGCTGTGGCTCAGTCTGGTAAAAGCGTGTGTTGCTTTTACGTCCAACAGATGGTGCTGTTTTTCCAAAAAAGCATGTTTTTACCTGTCACAGGTGTGACGTCTATATAATAGTAGGTATATAAAAACACGTGTGTATTCGAATGCAACGTTGTGTCAAAATTTCAAAGCAATCGGTGAAGAACTTTCGGAGATTTAAGATTTTGAACAAACAAACATTTACATTTTTATTTATATAGATTAATATTAAATATGAATTAATTACTCTATAATGATGCATTTATTAATTTGCCCTTTTGTGTTGCAACTGAGTAATTGTTTCTAGTGATCTCTCTGTGGTGCACCCTAAACTTTCAGAAGGCTGCAATTAGGAAAAGGCAAAACCTGAAAGGGAGGGTTGTCTTTGTTTTCAAAGGAAACATCAAATGAAAACATCCCAATCCAGGTGCGCTATGTCAGATTCTGGTGCTGGAAAGTTCTGACTGAAATCTTGGTTCAAATCAAGTCTGGTGATATTTCTCTCTCCCTGGCAGGGGCTGCCCATGGAGCATCAAAGCACAGGATTCGTGTCCAGGCCTTGATGGAGAGATGCATCTCTTTTTCTCTCAGCGTCTCAGATGGCTGCCCACATCTCGATCCACAGCTGCCACCCTGCCACCCTGAGCTTAATGAGCCTGTTATAGCACAGCACTCAACCTCCCTCCCTCCTTCTTTTCCCTCCCTTTTCCCCTCTCTTTTTTTCCTAATCACCACCCTGAAATTTCAGGCTGCTGGCAGGCACAGCAGAAATTACTTTCTCTATTTTAAAACAACAACAACAACAACAACAACAAAAGGGCAACCGGCTGCCAAGAGAAACTTAGAATGGAGCAGAAGGCAGAGAGACTTGGGGAGCCTTAATGATGCTCTGTCAGAAATCCAGCCAACAGCAGGGGGGAAAGAAAGAAACAAGCTGGGGGAGATGTTCATGTCTCCAACACCCAGACCCAGCTACCAGCTTGTTGTTGGGGGGATGGGGGTGTTATCCTCACATGCCCAGAAAATCATGGTTTGAAGCAACCAATCAGGAAGAAGCAACCCTTCAGTGAGGTTTTTCAGCATCTTTTGAGGTAGAAGGTGAATGAAGCAAACTAGCCTTCAGAGATGGAGCATCCTTCCAGCAGTTTCTCTTAGAAGAACCCAGCAGAAATGAGAATCACCTAAGCATGTTCAATTGTTATTTCCTCTTTCCTTCTATAATCAATGATTCAAAGAAGATTCTCAGCTCCAAGCAATCACTTTCAGCCTCTGAAATTTGAAACTGCATAATTATGATCAAGAAAAGGCCTAAAAAGGGAAAAGACAGACCAGCACTTGAACTAAGAACTCATTATCAATAAAAGAACTTCCAAGCCATTAATTCTTTTGTAGGGAGTCTAATAAATGGATCCCAGGGCAGTAGGAAGATTAAATCAGCTTAAACTAAAAATAAAGCATGCAGATGTTGATATTGCTGTTTTATTCCAGCAGAGAATCATGTTTTTTTTCTTTTTAACTCATGAAATGCCACACATTTTTACTATGTGATTTCTAAAAGGAACAGAGATTACAATTCTGCACATGTTCAGTGGTATTGTAATAGGACAACTGTTTGCACAGCTACTGGGAAATAAAATTCCTACTTCCAGAATTTGTATAAGGTTGGAAGTTAAGAAGACTTGGAGATTTTCTTCTTGCATATTGAATGACACATTCCAAGGATAAACATATCAGAAGCTCAGCATGACTGAATCTTGCTCCCAGGATCCTTTGTGAAAGGTCAGGCTAACAAAGCCTTGTCCAAGCACGGTAGAGTCAGGTTGTCATTTCTCTGAGCAAACATTAAAAAAACTTTCTAGACACTTCAGACTATTTATAGGAAGACTCTAGCCAGCTCTTAACCATAGAAAAAAATTCCACCGACTTTAATATAGAGCATATATAGCATTTTTAAAACCAGATAACACAGCTGTAGCTAGCCAATGCCTCTGGAAGATATTATTAACATTGTGATTCCAAAACTGCATTATGAACGATGCAATCCTGGTACACCTGAAAGTCACGAGGTTAGAAAAGAAATGAGCATCTTTTATTTGACATCAAAAATTGGTGTTCAGAGTAATTAAGTAATTAAGTAATTACTCCACTTAATAGTAAGGGACAGACTATGCCATGTGAATTTGCCTAACCCATTCTTAAAATACCTATAGGGCTCTCTTCTTGCTGAACAAGTCCATTGCATTGTGATAACCTGGAGACATTATGGGCCATTGGATAACGGGGAAGAGGAGAAATTCTGAGCTAGAGCCTGCCCTCTATTACATTCCCTTGCATTAGAAAATATTCAGATGGAGAAAATATCAAGTTGAGCACAATCCTCCTAACATAGTCCTTGCTTTGCTGTGTTAGATTTATACTTACAATCACTATACAGTATAGCTGATTTTTTAAAGAAGTAATGGGAATGTTCAAAAATAAACATTAACACTTGTAGCTTAAGATTAGTATTACCTTATGTGCCTCCATTGGTTATTACTTTATCTTGCAGCATATATTAGAAGAAATAGTCAACTAGAAGAGCAAGTCAACTGCTAGATGAATAAAGCCAATCATTTTTGTATGTCCTAATTCTATGTAATATCTCATATTGAAAATAAATGTAAAAACTGAACTTGGGTAAAAGTAAAACGCTGCTTAAATTGCACTAACTCCTCTGGCTATCACCTCCTTATATCTCTCCTAACTAGAGGAGAAAAGAGGCTTCACTCAAAAGGGGACAAAATTGGTGTGGAGTTTTCAAGAGGATGGGAAATCAAATCTCCCAACAGCTCCAAGCAACTCTCTGGAAGCTTCGAAAGCTAAGCTGGCAAAGGCAGGTGGTTGCACAGCTGTGCCATTTGGATCATGCGCTCCCATCAATATTCATGAGGCAGCCTGGCCAATCAGCAGAGTAGCTGTCATTAGTGAGCATCTGGCTAGTGAGAAGAGGCTTGTTTTGAGTTTTTCTTTAAAGTGAACTTCTTTTGACATTTTGAGAATGTTCCTCCATAGGTTTCAAAGTCCTCTTCCCGTGCCCTCCACCTGTGTGCTTGGCTTAATCCCTTATGTGACAGAGGTCCAAAGTGCCTCTGAAATGAAGAATTGCAATCTAAGAGGAGGAGGTTGACAACCAATATCACATGCCAATTCTTTAAAAACATATTGAGTTCCAAATTCCAATATTATTTTGTACATACCCTTCTAACACAAGACCACACAGCCACATAAGTTACATGACCCACTTCATGCATGAGTTATTGGGGGGTCTTATGGTACTGGAAGAACATGAAAAAAATTCATTCCACCAATTCTGTGCAGTTAAAATAATACAGCAAATCCTAAATCATTTTCCACATCCTGATATTCCAGGTATATTGGGACTATGTTTCCCCAAATTCCCAGCTAGTATGCTGGTTAGAAATTCCATAGTTTGTAGTTCCAGTGCTTAGAGAGAGCTGTTCAATACACATACACCCATACACACATGTATATAATTAAGAGAAGATATCAATAGATTTCTTCCTTAGCTGAGATTTTGAAGGCACTTCATCTCTATACTCCATTGTCCATCAAGCAAAACTGTCCAAGAGTCTTATCTGGTCCACATTCCAAACACAAATTAAGCCTGCAGATTCAGCTATGGCCCATATGCTATCTTCATCTATATCAGAATCTACTTTTCCATAAGAATGTACAAGTCCATTGTAGGAAACTGTGTTGTAAGTAAAGTTCTCCAATGGCCTTATCTATAGTAACTCCACTACATCTTCTAAGGCAGAAATAGGTGACCTCCTACAAAGTTCTTGTGTAACAATTAAGTTCTCTAACATTTCCCTGCTACAAACATACATCTGTTGGTAGAGATGAAACAGAAAGATAAATATCCATCTTTTTGTTTTTCCAATTAATGGTTGCTTTAATTTTGACCATCACACTGTTTCCAACAAATTATCTTTGAGGTAACAAAGTCATCCGAGGAGAAAAAATTGCCTTAGTATCAGGGCCAGCTCAAGGGAATATGTCACTCCCCAATCACATTGACTGAAAGTGCCACCTCTAGCTAATGTAAAGATTTGCATTTTTAGCATTGGAAGGAAGGATGGCATTACCTATTACAGACATGTCAAACACAAGGCCCGGGTGCCAGATGCGGCCCACGAAATGGTTTCATGTGGCCCGCAAAGCCATCCTGGAAACAGTGAGTGAACGGCCCCTGCTGCCTTGGCCCAGGCCCAGGCTGGCCGGGAGTCAATGTACAATTTTGTGGTGGCCATCTATGCTGAAACGCATTCAATCTTAACTCCATAAGGCTGTCTAGAAACAGCGAGGAACCAGCCCCTGCCGTGTCGGCCCCGCCCCCTGGGTGCATGCTGGGGAAGTGTCACCCTTTGTGAGGAATAAAGAAATGGACCATGCCTTGGGGCTTGCCCCGGTCCCACCCCCTTCTGCCAGAGACCCTCAGATCTGTCTCACTCCTGCCCAGGCCCCCACAGGCATCCTCGACGCAAACGATGTAGAGCTGGCCATGCCCACCCAGTAGGCCACACCCACTCCATCCATGCCCCAGTAGGCCACACCCACCCAGCCCCCCAAGGGCAACCACAATGCTGATGCGGCCCTCAATGAAATTGAGTTTGACACCCCTGACCTATTAGGTCTTAAGCTTCCTTCAAATCAATCTATTGTAGCACAGAACTCATTTGTGTGTGTAATGTGCGTGTGTCTGTCCAAAACAATCCTTAATGAAATTAATAGCATGTATTTTGTTTGTCTTCAGGGATGAAAGGTGCCATGTTTACAGATAATAAAAGCCTTGCATTCTCCGAAAGTAGATGTGATTGAAAACAAAAAATTAGCCCTAAATGCATCCTTTAGATAGAATATCACCTGCCTGCTTTTGATTTTAGCCTAAAGATTACTTGAGGCTTGAAAAGGGCTATTTGGGTAGTAAATTTAATTCTTCCTGGAAGGCTTAAAAGGAGCTTTTCTATTTTCTTTCAGTTTGGTTCTGATTCTTCTTCAAACTCATCCTGCTTTGTGCCTCCCTTTTTTCCATTTCTTCATCGCATATTCTTTTTTCCTCTTATATCAGCTACATCTTTTTCCCCCCATTTTCCCATATTTTACTAGAAAGAAGGCACACGAAATAGAAACATATTTCTGTGTGAGAATAGTTGAAATATGGGATCAGTTATTTGTATCCCTTTATTATTTTTACAAATAAGTCAAAGCAGCAAACATATCCAGCACACCTTCCTCCTCCCATTTTCCTCACAACAATATTCTGAGGTGAGTTGGGCTGAGACAGTGTGACTGACTCAAGGTCACCCAGCTGACTTCCTGGCTAAGTACAACTAGAACTCATGGTCTCCCAGTTTCTAGTTTTGCTTTAACCACTAGACCAAATTGGCTCTCCGTTAATTGTATTAATGTGGTACTTTCTTACAGACAGTTAATTTTAATTAGTAGTTATTAATTCAAACATTCCCTGTCCTGGCCATGCTATTTTATAAAGAATGGGGCTTCTGGCAAGCATATACCCACATATACTGTATATATGAGAGTGTAACATGCACATATTTACAGGAAGTGAGGAATATTAAGTATTGATTTCAAATAGATTTGATAACTTCTTGGCTGACAAGATGGGAGACCCCAGGATTTGGATCGAGTTTGGTGTGAGAGAAAGAAAGATAGTTGGTTCGTCTTTGAGAACAGGGTTTTTCATAAACTCAGGGATTTCTTTTCAAGTAAGCATAATGCACTTATCATAGGCCTGGCATGTTGTAATTTTATGACAATACATTACAGATACTGCTGAAGAAATCTGCTGAATATTACTATTTTGCAACCTGTTGCAATTTTCTCGATGACCCACACACTGAGAAACATCAACTAAAGGCAAGGAACTTAGCAATTCTAGTGTGGGTTTACTTTAATCTTACTCTACAAACTGTAACATGATGAAAGAAAAGGTGATTCATTTTCTCCCCAGGTCCTCATCACAAAAGAAGCTTGAGTAAATCCTCAGGTGGCAGGAGCAGCAGTGAAATCAATGCTTTGGTTAAATATATGTTTATACCGGGTCCTATAAAGGTTCCATTGGGGGAAGAAACTGTTATATGTATTAAGTCAATTTTCAGACAAGATTTAATATTTCCAGATGTTCACTTTGAACTATATTCTTATGCATATAAAGAAAGTAGATTCTGTGTTTATAGTTAAAAGATTTCAGCATTGGAAAAATAAATATATGGTCCCAACAAACAAATCACTCACTGACATAGTTCAGCTATGGATAAAGTATGGTAACCATTCAGTGAAATGCTTTGAGTGTGTGCACATATGTATGTGAATATTTCACACATACATGAAAACAGGCCATTTTTACAATTTTATTTTAAATATTTGTTTTATTTAGTTTTCTCTATAGCTTTAAATATTGTTCCTTTGTGTGCTCTATAATAAAGGTAAAATTCAAATTAAAAATGACATAATCACAAGATAGAGTGGGAAGAGAGGAATAGGCAATGTACTAGTTCTTTTTAAGTAATAATTATTTTGCTTTCATGTACATTTGTTGAGATTATCACAAAAGAAGGGAACACAAAGAAGACAAAAAAACCTTTAAGTACTTTAGCTAAAAAAAAGCCACTGCCCCTAGGATAAAAATTTATTGTGCCAAAAATTGCCTTATTTGTATTTCCCTACCCAGTTTAAAGGACAAAAACTGGGAGAGAGACAACATGGGTCTATTACTTAACTTCTATTGTGTAGTGTGTGGAAATGGAGGGGGGGAGGGATTAAAACATCTCAAGCAAGATCTTCCAGCTCTTGAGAGTCCATTGATTTCAATTCTATTAATATTTTGCTCAAAGATCAGACAAGTCGAATAAAAAATCTGCAAATTGAAATATCTAGACTTATAGAATTGCTGTTTTGCTGCTCCTATAGCAATGAATAAGAGAACTTAGAGGCAGATAGGTACAATTCTTATTTAGTATATAAGGTGGGGTTTATTACTGTCTCCGTGTCAAATTGTGTGCTGTGTCAAAGCAATGAAATACAGCAGGACTCTTCTCAAGATATTCACCTAACAACTAAGAAGAATACAGACTATCGTTCCTTGTTTCCCTTGTATGTTTATAACATGCTCCTCTTAGCAGCTTCGGCAATAATGAATTGGGAAGAGAGTCTGGCTATTTAGCCCAGCTGTGTATATCTACCAAGGAACTCAGATGTGGATTTGGCATCCATGGCAAGCAGGTGCGCTTTCTGGCACCATCTTAAAAAGAAGTTGTACTACAGGCAAATAGTTTTGATACAAAAGACAGCTGGATTTTTGCAACAAGAATGATCAGTTATAGATATGGAGGATGCGGGGAGAGAGCGTAGTCAACAAGCCAGAGCAATTTTCTATACAGGATAATTTGTCAAAGTATGCAAAAAGTTGATGGAAGAACAGAAAAAAAGGATACCCAAAAACTACTTCTGCATTCATAAGCCTCAATTCTAATTGTTCAAATTGTTCAATTCTAATTGTTCACACCCAAGCCGCTAGAGATAATCCAAACACTTGTGCCTGGAGTTCTAATAATCCACATAATTTTCAACAAAGTGGCAAAAGTTAATGCTGAGCTTCAAGCACATCCTGAATGGGCTTTTTATTCTAATTGTTGATGTGGTGATTTGATGTTGTGGAACCAGCCTGCAGCAGTCCTGTTGGTTGATGGTCATCTTCCTCAGAACACGGACTCTCCAATTTGTTGTCATCTATGCTGACATCACTCCAATGAGGGAGTGGTTCTATGGAACTTTGGACAAATTGGCTTTCTTCATCAAAACTTCAGCACAGACCAGGAGAGTTGAGAGCAACAGAGAAAGAAAGAGATATTTAATTTAATTTAAAGCTGCTGATTCATTCTCAGAATTCTACTGCCTAGAGTTTCATGGTCTAGAACCAGAGGTCTATGAGCTTTTTTTCTGATGACCAAGTGTTATTCACCAGTTTCTGAGATAACACCAGTATCAATACCAGCACAGGGTGCCTCCCCCACAAGTGATTCCCTATCTTGCCACAAGCATGCTGCCAGCAAATACTAGTGTTCTTATTTATGATATATAGGATATGTTAGGGCAAAGATTGTTATTTCCTTTCACTTCCTTTCAACTTTCATCAGTCTGCAAGAAAACATCCAGTAATAATTCTCTTTAACTTTGGATGGGATGGAGAAGAAGGAATATTTTGAAGATGGCTAGATAAGTGAATTTAGCTATCTGTCAAAACCTGCTTGGATTTTATGGAGGTATTATACATGGGGGGAGGGGTTTACTGGACACAGATTTAGCAATATTCCAGGAAAGTAGTAAGCACATGTTCAAAATGATCTATATTTTCTTCCGGAACAGCACTAAACCTGTTCAGTTCCAGGGATCAGTTCAATGAATACAGGAAGAGATCTGGTTTGTAAGGACTGCTTAAATCAGAATATACTAAAAGTAGTGTACAGGTCTAATAGGAAAGTTGGCATAACCACAACAGCCTAAGTAGCCAATAGGTTTCAAGCTAGAGATTTCCTGGCTGTGTCACAGAATGATTATTAAAGCATATCAAATTGTTTCCATGGCAAAATATTTACCAGGATAAGGGGGAAATACTAGTTTAGCAATGATATAGTTAAGGACAGCAGTTATGGACTGGGGAATCAGACGAAAGCAATATCTTGAAGAAACAGAAAAGGTTTGTTGTTTGTGCTGTAATTTGATGCAAGTAAAGAAATATCTGGAATGTAAACACATATCTAAAACTGTATTTACCATGCATAGCCAACTCAGTTTCTTACAGAAACAAACTACCACATTTAATAGATATATGAAAGAATCCATTAAAAGGTAATAGAGCTAGGATACTAGATAGTGTGACAAAACCATTTTAACATCTGCTACTCCAAATTCTAAATGCAAAAAAAAAAACTTGGGATATGGAAGAAAAAGGAATGATGATACAATTTTTCATATGGACTGGATACAAATCACAGTCAAATCTGAATGTATTTGGGAATTCCATTAAAATTCCATAGAATCAAACAAGAAAATCATGTCATAAATTATGGTACAAAAGAATGAGAAATTGGGAGCTTTTTCTGCTAAAATATAACATATCTGCCAAAATCATACTTGACTGTCATAACTGCTTGATCAAAGTTCTAGAATTGATTCTTGATTAAGAAGGAAACAGAATCATTAATAAGCTTCTCTCTGAGAGAAGAGACAAACAGACATGACAGACAGACAAAGTCAACAACTGAACACATAAACAACCAATTTCCAGCCAAATATTGATTACCCACTTCCATTTCCTATTAGGTGGGTTAAGAGAAAGAGGAGAATAGCTGTTCGATTCAGCACCTAATGGCTGTAGTCAATCCCTCAGGCTCTACACTCACATTTATTGCTGGGTTTTGAGCCCTAACAGACATGCACATTCCTAAACTCAGATCACATGTGCAATCATACTCCAAGTGCCTACTTCCTCATCTCTTTCATACCTTTGCCCATCATTTCCATGCAACTGACCTTATTACAGAGAAGTTAAAGTCACATATCTAGGTGTCCCCTCTAAATTTGATTTTGGAATCTGGAAAGCTTTATTTCTATAGCTCTAGCACAATCTGTATCAGAGATCTTGCAAACAAGGACTGATTGGAAGCCATGAGCAAGCATAGAAGTACAAAACATCCTGGACAAGAAACTATGATTACTGTCTTCTGGACCATTACATTCATTCCACTCACCTGTTGCCAAAGTCATGCACAGCCAGCAAAGCTGAATGACTGTCCTCCTGAATCCAACCACAGTTGGACCTGGCATAGTGGAGAATAGCATCAGTGACACTCATAGGGCCTCGACCCTGCACATAAGCTTCAATTTCTGGTACAGAGAGCTGGCTTTGTAGAAAAAGGTGCAGCTGGCTATCTGAAAGGAGTACAACATTCTGTACTGTCCTAGAATATGAATAGAAAAATTGGAAATTCTAAGCACAAAAGCTACAACAATCAGATCTTCAGAAACAACACTTAAGGTCTTATTACCTTTCCTGCTCATGCACATCTGAGGTTCTTATAGACAGAGAGACTTTCAAAGTGTGACGTGAGAATCTACGGTAGAAGAAACACGCCCACCCACCCTTTTCTTTTTTAAAAATCTGCTGGCAGCCTTGGCCAACTTTTATTCATTTCCACTGCAATGTTTCCATTGAAAGGGGAAAAGGATATGCCAACTATAATACTAGCATATAATTCTTCCTGTATTGAAGGAAAGGGAAGAGGTTTTTATATGGCTTTCTCGATCCACGCTGGCATGCCTTTCTCCACCACTGTTAGAGTTCTAACAGTAGAACTGCTGGGGCATCAAAGCTTTCTGCCACTGTAATAGGAATACTATCAATTATTGATTTGTTCTTACAGCTGCAGAAGGGGAGATCAATATCACTCCTAAGAAATTCCTAGGAAACTTGCCAGGTTCACTGACCTGTACCAGAGACCTGTCTTTTTTGACAGGCTTTGGGTTTTCCAAGATTTTCTACCTATTTGTCAACTTTTTCTTGTCATATTTTTTATTTTGATTTTTTTAAAAAATCAACTAAGCTTGCTTATTTACAGTAAATTGAAACTATCTTGATTATGTTATCATTTCACTCCTTTGCCCACCATTATAAGCTTGATGACAAATTCTAATCAGGTGGGATCTAGAAAATCTTCTATCCTGTTCCTCAGTTTCCACTCACTTCTCCAAGAACTGTTGCAATCCTTGTCTTCGTTTCTCAATAAATTCATCAGTGTTACCTGCGAAGAAAGTGGATTTCCCTGGAAGTTCTGGGACAGGCCTACAGGATATGAAGGAGAGGAGTACATATATATAAAAATACACCACTCCTTGAGGATGCATCCCAATAAAAAGTAATTAGCAGTCTTCTGCTACACCATGAGCTCGTTCTTCACTAAAATAGGGGCACCTTCTGGAACATACCATTCTATTAAAAGCCTATTCCCATCAAGGTTTGAAGCCTACCGTGAAGTTAATTTAATTCAGCAGCAATGCTGACAAAGAAGAATATATCTTCTCCAAGAGTTGGACTTCTGGATCATTAACAGCCCTGCAAAAATTCAAATCTTCTGCAAGCTGAGGCAGTGCTTTGAAACAGTATTGTGCTATATCCACATCAAATTTATGAAAGGTTTGGGGGGATGGTTCTAAAGATGATAGGTCAAGGTTAGGGATCTTCTCCCCTGAAAGTTTACAAATTGTGTTTTGCAAAAAATCAACAAGCTCATCAAGCTTTCTTGGAAATAGATAAAATGGAAAGTAAAATCCAAAATATAAAACCATCATTATCTTCTGGAACTGCCAATAGTCTTCCATGACAGACCTGAACTTATTAAATTTTGAACTCAGAAATTGACTCTAGGTCTGTCGATATGCAAATCATGTATTCTTTGCTAAGCTCTGTTCAGCTTTAATACATAATTATGTATTACCATTCAGGCATATATCCACATTGACATTTCTAAGGTAAGTTTAAAAGTGTCACTTAGTCTTACCACCAGTACAGAAAATTATATTCTAGTTTATCACTGAAATATTTTCAAATGATGTGCAAATGTCCTTTGATGGCATGGGCTACTATTAAAAAAAAAACAATCTCACACTTACACCAAGCCAGCATTTCTTTGCAGCTGTTTCTTTAACCACACAAACTCACGATATCGTCTGCGCACACAAGATGTCTTGGCTGTGAAAGCTTTACTATTGGTCTGTAGAATAAGAAGAAACATGGTTGTTTATTCCACTTGTTTTTAGTCCAAATCCCTTTCTAAACTGTCTCCTTCTGCTGGCTGCTGTGTTAATAGAGAATTGCTATGATAAACAGCTTTTATCACAGCATTTTTTTAAAAGAGTGAACTTTAATTAAAAGTCATTTTAAAAAAAAATCATTTGATTTTTTTTTATTGAAGAATTTTATGCAGTAATAAAAGGAATACGCATTTAAGAAAAAATATGAAAGAAAACTAGTAAATAAAGAAGAAAGTATAAAGTTGCTTTCAATCTTCTTTATATCAGTTACAAATACATGGATTGTCTGTTTTCCTCTTTAAGATTATATCATGATTCTCTTCTCAGGTTTTTCTCTTTCTATTTAATTTGATTTTCAAAGTGTTTCATACTGTGAAATGTAAAAATGTGGCCAAACAATAGATTAAATTTGGTTGAAATTTCTAATAATTCAAGGAAGGGTGCATGAAATCAAAGTTCTGACATCTGGAACATAACAATGCAGGTAGTTCTGAACTTACAAGCATTCATTTAGTAACCATCCGAAGTTACAACAGCACTGAAAATAGTGACATGACTATTTTTCACACTTATGACATAACCATGATCATACGATCCAGATTCAGATGCTTGGAAAAATGTATTTTTGTATTTATGATGGTTGCAGTGTCACAGGTTCATGGGATCACCATTTGTAACCTTCTGACAAGCAAAGGGGATAGATGGGGAAATCATCAAATTTGCAGACGACACCAAGCTGGCAGGAATAGCCAACACTCCAGAAGACAGGCTTAGGATACAGGAGAACCTGGACAGATTTGAACACTGGGCGCTATCTAACAAAATGAAATTCAATGGTGAAAAAAGTAAGGTTCTACATTTAGGCAAGAAAAACCAAATGTACAGGTATAGTATAGGGGGTACCTTGCTCAATAGTAGTAACTGTGAGAGGGACCTCGGAGTCCTAGTGGACAATCACCTAAATATGAGCCAACAGTGTGCTGCAGCTGCCAAAAAGGCCAACACAGTGCTGGACTGCATTAACAGAGGGATAGAATCAAGATCACGTGAAATATTAATACCACTTTACAATGCCTTGGTAAGGCCACACTTGGAATACTGCATCCAGTTTTGGTCACCACGATGTAAAAAAGATGTTGAGATTCTAGAAAGAGTACAGAGAAGAGCAACAAAGATGATTAGGGGACTGTAGACTAAAGCATATAAGGAAAGGTTGATGGAATTGGGTATGTCTAGTTTAATGAAGAGAAGAACGAGGGGGGACATGATAGCGGTCTTCCAATATCTCAGGGGCTGCCACAAAGAGGAGGGAGTCAAGCTATTCTCCAAAGTGCCTGAAGGCAGGACAAGAAGCAACGGGTGGAAACTAACCAAAGAGAGAAGCAACCTAGAACTAAGGAGAAACTTCCTGACAGTTAGAACAATTAACCAGTGGAACAACCTGCCTCCAGAAGCAGTGAATGCTCCAACACTGGATGTTTTTAAGAAGAAACTGGACAGCCATTTGTCCGAAATGGTATAGGGTTTCCTGCCTGAGCAGGAGGTTGGATAGATGACCTCCAAGGTCCCTTCCAACTTTATCATCATCATCATCATCAAAATCATCATCATCATCATCATCATCATCATCATTATAGGGTTTCCTGCCTGAGCAGGGGGTTGGCCTAGATGACCTCCAAGGTCCCTTCCAACTTTATTATTATTATTATTATTATTATTATTATTATTATTATTATTATTATTATTGTTGTTGTTGTTGTTGTTGTTGTTGTTGTTGTTGTCGTTGTTGTTAAGTCAACAGGGAAGCAAAATTCATTTAACAACCATGTTACTAACTTAACAACTGCAGTGACTCACTTAACAATCGTGACAGGAAAGGTCATAAAATGGGGCAAAACTTACTTGTCTTGCTTAGCAACAGAAATTTTGGGCTCAATTATGGTTGTAAATCCAGGATTACGTGTATTGCCTCCCATTCTTCTTTAACTGCATGACAAACTGATAATCCCTGTTTCTGCCCCCAAGGCCAGCCAGCTTCTTTGTCCACACTGAAAGTATACATACTAATTTCTCTTCCTCATTCAGAAGACAATGGGGCAGTGTGCATCAAGCCCCATTCCGTTTTTCATGATTCCTAGTATCCCCCAGGATCACACTGCTGAAAATTAGCAGTTAAATAACAATAGCAATAGCACTTAGACTTATATACTGCTTCAAAGTGCTTTACAGCACTCTCTTAAGTGTTTACAAAGCATATTGCCCCCCAAAATATGGGTCTTTATTTTACCAATCTCAGAAGGATGGAAGGCATAAGTCAGTCAGAATCGAAGGAACCAAACTCCTGGCAAAATAAGCAGAATCAGCCTCAATACTGCACTCTAACCACTGTACCACCATGGCTCAATGGTTCACACATCCAAAAAATGCCAAGAAAACCCCCATTGTTTTATGATTTTCAGTGGAAACCATGGAAAATAGTTGCAGTAGGCCTCAAGTAAGCATGGCATGTCTACAAAGGTAATAATCCCTACCAAATGGGTAGAAAGAAAAATGGGTCAAAATGTTTGTCTCCCCAGCCTCAGCAACTTTAAAATTCTTTCTCTTCTGGGAGCTGAAGTCCACACATCTTAAAAGTTGCTCTAAAAAGAAGCAATTTTCCCATGCTTGTAGAGTACAACAGTTTGCAGGAGCAGAAGTAAAGAATAATGGGGAATTTCCACTGTTTCTTGCTACTTTTACATCAAGTAATAGTGTGACTTTTCTACAGAAATAAAAAAAATCAAGCACAAGTGTCTTTTCCATATCAATAAACCACGCAGCTGTTTGTTTCTTATCTGGTGCTCTGCAAAGCATGCAAGACAATAGTTTTTCATCAAGGAGAGAGAGGTAACCTAGAGCTAAGGAGAAATTTCCTAACAATGAGAACAATTAACCAGTGGAACAGCTTGCTTTCAAAAGTTGTAAGACCTCCATCACTGGAGGCATTTTGGATGGCTACTTTATCTGGATTGGTATAGGGTCTCCTGCTTATGCAGGAGGTTGGACTAGAAAATCTCTAAGGTCCCTTCCAACTCTGTTATTCCGTTGTGTTCTGTCACTTACTGCTGCTTTTTCCAGTGTTTCTATACTTACATGGAGAAAAATTTTGTAGTCCACATAAGAATTCCATGAGCCCTCATTGTGTATTCGAGGATCTTGGACACGCACAGTAGTCAGCTCCTGGATTCAGACCCAGAGGAAAAAATACATCTTTAGAGTGCACTTAATTTGCAACACTTCTCTAAATGTTAGGGCCTAAACCAGAGCGATTGCCCCCTTTTCAGCCAAAATAATTGAATAAACAGAAACTCATTATGATTGTAGAAAAGCTTGACTATATTAAAATCCAAGGCTGTAAAGAGATTCAGGCAGATTTATTCCATGGTTCTCAAGCATGGGAAAAAAGAAGTACCGGTAAATATCCAAAGTCTAATAACTATTATGCTTTTCCAATAGTTATTATGGGGAATCTATGACTTTCTGGATGTCATTAGGACTCCAATACCATCCTATCCCAGCCGGAAAGGTCAATGATCAGAGAGAATGAATATTTACAGGACCACACCTAGCCTAATTAAATTTATGTAAGTTAAAGGCAGCTAACCACAAGTTAATTAAGTTATTACATGACGTTCTTGAATCTTAAACATACCTGCCAAGTAGTATAACTGGGCGGCCCACCATATTATTACATAAGTCTGCAATTATGTCTGGTTTTATTATCAATCAGAATATAAATATATATGTTCCTGCTTCACTTCATTTGGAAGAATTGATGAGCAAAGAAAGCTCTATTGCCTTGATCTATTGCCTCAGGGATAAAAACAGAAGAATAATGCAATGTTCAGCCCAGCCATCACCAAACTTATATGCTTCAGAACTACAACACTCAAAATGCTCAGCCACCTTCTGAAAGTTGCAGTCAAACACATATAAAGGATGAGTGGATAAGGAAAGCTTGGCTAACCTACAAGCTATCCAAAACAAACATAGTTTGTTCAACTATGTTTGGTTTGGATATTCAAAACATAGGGTGAAGCTGAGCTGTGGGCACCTGAGAGCAATCCTTGTGCAAGTTTATGTCCTCGTGTCTGTGGTAAAAGACAGCCAGAGAGATATAAATACATACTATGAGGATGACAGACAGGCTAAACAACATATCTTGTTCAAAATATCTCACCACAATCTCATGTATTTTTAGGTACTTATTCTCTAGGGCAGTGGTTCTCAACCTTTTTAATGCCGCGACCCCCAACCGGTCGTAAGTCAAGGACTACCCAACTGGTCGTAAGTCGAGGACTTTCCCTGCCCGGGAGCGCCGCGCATGCGTGGTTCCGCCCCCTGCGCCGGCCGAGGCGTAGCTGGCAAGCGGCAGAGACGGAGCAGGCTGACCACCAGCTGGCCCAGCTCAAGGGAGGTAAAGCACCCACCGGAAAAGGAGGAAAAAAATGGCGGACAGCCTTGCTTGGCGACCCCCGTGAAATGGTTGATCGACCCCAAATGGGGTCCCGACCCATAGGTTGAGAACCGCTGCTCTAGGGTTCAGCTTTATGACACCACATAAATCAGTGCATATATATGTAGGTGTGGATAGCAGCACCTTCTATGGATTCTGACTTAAGCTATAAGTCCTGAAACTTTTCTATGGCTCTGCACAGAAGTTTTCTTATTCCAAGTTACTTGCTTTAAGCACAAATATACAGTAGGAAACAATACTTGGAAATAAAGTGTCCTCACATTTTGGAACAACCTATGCCAATATTGCTTTAGCCTCTATTCTTTCACCATGTTCAGTCAAACTTGGAGACTATTAAAGCTATTTTCATTCTTGGAGGCTGATTGCAGATATTTTTAGAATGGGTGAAATAGAAAATTGTTCATATGGTCATGTCTACTAATGCTAATAATCTTACCTCTTGTTCTTGATATTCTAACATCCTACTTTCACAACTTAGAGGGAAACATCTGTGTAAAAAAAAAAAGAAAGGGCATACAATTAATACCAGAGCATTAATTATCCATCAACTATCTGCATTTCATCAACCCATTTACTAAATAAAATCAGATCCTGCTCTGGAGATGGAGTAAGGGGGAGTAAATGAAATATTTCAGATAAAAGTTAATTTCTAGAACAGAACAACCAAGATATATTCAGGTTATATTCCAATGCTGTCCACTAAAAAGTTAGCTTACCTGCTGTTATTGAACCAAGGACAGGAACAAGGGAATGTCACTTTGGGCTTTTTAAAAAAATTATTTTTTTACTGTTAAAAAAAACAGAAAAAAAGAAAACACAAAGATAGTTATAATGCAAATACTTACACAAACTATATATAAAAATGTGCCTAATATGAAAAAATGTAGCAATTAACACAATTTTATATATATTTAACTATTGTGAATATTATTCAAGCACACATAAATTTCTAATACCTTGTAGAACCATCATTTTCTAACTTTCTTTGTATTTTGTACAAATGAGTTCCATATTTCATTATACCTGACCCTAGAATATCTACATCTATCAGCAATTCACTCATGGTGGCAAGTGCCTCAGATCTTCAATCCATTGAGTGAATGGGGCCGAACTTGAGTTTAGTAAATATAAATCTCTTTTGGAAGGTTAGAATAAAACTTCCTGGCCAGTTATGAACCAGGCACAGAAAACTTGTGCTAACTCAGACAACAACAACAACAACAACAACAACAACAACAATATCATAATAAAGTTGGAAGGGACCTTAGAGGTCATCTAGTCCAACCCCCTGCTCAGGCAAGAAACCCTATACCATTTCAGACAAATGGCTGTCCAGTTTCTTCTTAAAAACTTCCAGTGTTGGAGCATTCACCGCTTCTGGAGGCAGGTTGTTCCACTGGTTAATTGTTCTAACTGTCAGGAAGTTTCTCTTTAGTTCTAGGTTGCTTCTCTCTTTGGTTAGTTTCCACCCATTGCTTCTTGTTCTGCCTTCAGGCACTTTGGAAAATAGCTTGACTCCCTCTTCTTTGTGGCAGCCCCTGAGATATTGGAACACTGCTATCATGTCCCCCCTCGTCCTTCTCTTCGTTAAACTAGACATACCCAATTCCAGCAACTGTTCCTTATATGTTTTAGCCTCCAGTTACTTTGTTGAGTAACAACTCCCAGCATTCTTTACCACTGGCCAGCCCTGACTGGGTCTAGTGAAAAGTGCAATCACAAATATTCAGAGGACACAATCTTCCTCTTATGTTCTAAAATAATCTTTTTTAATACATATTCACTTCACTTTCCTATATTTCTTTCTTTTTTATAGTAACTGGAAAGCCAGATAGCAATGGGTGCATCTAATTATTTGCTAGTTTGGAAGATAGTAGAGCTCTGAAAAACAGATTATGTTAGGGTGATAAGCGAAGATAAGTGAAGAGATAAGTGCTAAGACAGGTGCCTGGTGTATTTCAAGCTAAATTGGAAAGAGGAGTAGGGTGGGGTGGAGTGGAAGAGAGAAGAATCAATGCTATTGGGATAACCTACAATGTCCTGAAAAAAGAAAAGAATTGTTTCAATCTGAATAATTTAATTCAATCTTGCATGGCCAAGATTTTTTCACGACAGAATTTGATAGAGCCCAAGACTAAATTGTACATCCTTCTTAAACCCAGCAGTTCTCCAGAAACAGATTCAGTCTCAACACCTTAATGCTTGTATTTCCAGAGACCAAGAAAGAATGCAAGCACTTGCTCTAGCTTGACAGATACAAGGAGAGTTTGTTAAAGACGTGTATTCCATACATTTTTTGCATCTGATTCAAAAGGTCTCAGAAATACACACAATTTCTAATCCTCATTCCTTCAGCCACCCAAACAATCAAGCAAAACATAAAGTTGGCTAAATTAAGTTTAACAGAATTTTCTTTAATTTTAATTCTGGCTCTAAGGCAGGCATGTCAAACTCACGACGTCACGTGATGTCACGCAACATATCGTGACTTTTTCCCCATTGCTGGCAATGGGATGGGTGCGGTTTTGATGTGACACATCCAGCTTACGGGCCAGCAGTTTGACATGCCTGCTCTAAGGGAACAAGGAATGGTTTGGGCAAGCAGCAGACTCAATGATTCATGACTTTATGACTCTAAAAAAAACAAATGGAAAACCATGAATATCCCATTGAGAAAAACTGAAAAAACTATGCATGCTCATATTTATCTTAAACTGTCCTAAACTTGGCTTCCCTACATCATCCCTAGTAGCCTTGCCTTGGGATTCTTAGCACAAAGTCCCACAAAATTACTGTTAAGTCATCACCTTGATTAGCAGTGCCCTTCCCTACTTTCTGACATATTCAGGTTTTGTTTTTAATTCCTGGATGTACAATATACATGTATTGTGGGTACTAACCCTCCTTCTTTTTATTGAAATTCAGTGGTAACCACATATAGTTTTAAGCACTTTGTAACCTGTTCATCCACAATAGTAAAGTGAGAAAAGCATACCACAAGGTGCTGCAGCAGATAACAATTCCTTCCTTCTGGTTAATATCCTACATGGTGGAAGTAGCAGCTTTTGGAATCTGTTTACCTGTGCGCCGGAAAGATATAATATAATAAACACCAACACTATTAGATCTCATGGAAGATTTAATACTGATGTATTTTCTTACCATTTGATCTGGAAAAAAACATACTTAAAAAAGATTATAGATGTCACTATAGTTACATATGCCTGAAGAACATAGAAACAGAGCTGGATTCAGGAGGGTTTTTTTGAAGGGGGGGTTGGATTAGGCAAAATGGCCCGAATGGGCCTTTTCCCCTTATTCCTGCTGTCATCACTACTCATCCACTTCCCCTTCTTCATTTTCCAGATGGGAAAAATGAGCAGGAGTTGTTGTTCTTTGCTCCTATCAGTATTTCCTTCATTAAAATAAATAAAGAATAACAAAGGGACCCCAAATTTAGTAGTATTATATAATTGAGCATTAGAGTGATTCCAATCCCTCATGTCAGGATTATACAGAAGCTAATTTCAGTCCTCACTATCTAGGTACATTTAGATCTGGTTTGACCACAAAATAGTGCGTTTTGACACTATTTAGAAACATAGGTCATTAGGTATTATTGAACAGTTGGAAATATTTATACAAATAGTAAAGAGGTTATACAAGTTACCTGGGAAACCTGACCGACTGAAGTAGGGATAGGCTGTAGGAGCCCTTCCTGGATTTTGAATACCCACAGACAGTCTAATCAATGCCAGGAAATCTTATATTTTTTTTCTACGTATGAGGGGCATCCATTTGCATACTCTTGAATTAGAAAGACTCACTATATTAATGTTTTTCAAACTTGACAACCTTAAGAGATGTAGACTTCAACTCCTAGAATTCTGGGAGTTGACGTTCACACATCTTAAAAGTTGCTGAGGTTGAGAAACCCTGCATTGTATGTTCCCCAGTGTGGTGTTCTCCATTATCCCAGTCACTGTAGCTATGCAGAACAAGACTTCCAGTGTCAACTCTCTCAAGAGCCCCAATTCTTTAGAATTCCCTAGGTCAGGAAATGGTAAACTAGATTTAAATAGACAAAACATAAAAATACTTTAAAGCCAGTAAACAGCTTCTAATGTTAATAACTAAGAGGGACTTTTATTCTTCCTGTACCCTCAGTTAAGTGCAAATTAGGTTGTTCTGCCTTTCAATTGACTTGCAAAATACTTCATTATTATGCCATCTAATCTCCCAGTGGGACTGTTAAGTAGGACAAACTGACCGATTTTATTTTCAAGGGCTCTCTGCCAATAAAGACAATGCTGACCGAAATGATATTATGAGGAACATGAGCTCCCAAAAATACAGAATGAGGCAGAGACATAAAAATTTAATCCCCAACCTGCAGATATGAACTTAAACCATCCTTCTCACGACCATTTCCCTTCTGATGTACTGGACTTCCAGTTCTTGTAATTACCAGCCAGCAGCCTGCTGGCCTTCCTGGCTGGGAATTACAGGAGTTGAAATCCACATGCCTGTTTGAAAAGGCAGTTTAAAGCTTGGGTTGTCGTTGTTAATCTGCCTGTAGACTGCTCTTTTTGCACCTACAAATCTCCTTGCCTCAGCCAATGTTAATTTTTATGCTACTTTAATTAAACTATAGAAATTGGGTGCAAAGCAGTGCACCAGCCTCAAACATAACTTGTTTCCAATAATGCATTGCAGCCCCACCTAGATCTCAGAGAATTGTTTAGAAAATTTAAAAAAAGAGATGGGGGAAGCACACCACTACACAGCTCTTTGCTTGAATGAGAATATCCAAAACAAACAAGCAAACAGGGTAGGCTAAAGTAATAGAGAGAAACTTGAGAGAGAAGAAGGGCTGGTGGAAAGCAACTTCACCAGTTTGCCTTCTGAAAAACAGGTATTTTCTGTTTAGCCATATGCATACCACAACAACCTTTCTGAGTATGTCCCTAGCATGCACTCAAAGCTTCAAGTACATCCACTGGCCTAAAAATGTGGGCTTGGCTTAAAGAAGGAGTTCTTAATTTGAAGTCCACCAACCCTTTTATGGAGGCTGTGAATCTGAATGAGGAAAATAAATACAACTTTATTTTCTGCATCCTCTCACTGACATTTACTTTTTCATTTAAGTAGGCAACAAAATAATGTGCGGATTTGAGATTCCAAAAACATCTTACTTCAATACATCTTGCTATCTAAAATTATTATACTCTTAGAATGTATTGTCTTGTTGAATATTACTATATTACATATTTGCTATTTTTAATGCTTTAGTAATGGTACTTGAATACTTAGCTTCCTTAGTAGCACAATCTATATCTAGGTAATTTATGTGCTTAGATATATTTTTCAAAAAAGGGTTCCATGTCACCAGACTCTGAAAAAGGCTCATGGCTCAAAAAGTTTAAGAACTCCTGACTCCATTGCCTGAACCAATTCCCATCATAAACTCTCTAAGCAGGAGGGAGTTATTAAGGGCTTTCTATATGCTCTGCCCTGTGGCTCAGCACAGCTGGCTCATCCCTAAATCCTATAGCAGGAGCACCTACAGGAGAGAGGGGGTCAAAAATGCCAAGGGACTCTGCAGCTGAAGCCCATCCCTTTTTACTATCATTCAGGAAGATTTTTTTTTCATCATTTGTAGATTTCTAAAGACAAAAGTTCTCTTATGTCAGTCCATAAAAATCGTCAAATTTATTCCAGAATAAAACCATCTCATCTTTCAGATATATAGCTCAAACCTCATTTTTGAGTAATTCCATGACCCATAGAATAATGATTGTACCAATAAGGCCTATAAAAATTATAATAGATTGTTCCAAAGCACAGTTGCCATTTATAACATATATACTTGCAGTATGACCACAGTATGTCATCTTTGCAGTTACATTACTTACATTAGACCTCTGAATGTCTACTTCATTATCACAATTAATTTCCAAAGCTGAAGAAAAAAGGAAGCATTTGGCCATGCACATGTTTCCTTTAATTACTGAAGAAAAGCCACAACTGCCCCCAAGTTCATATTAGCAGGTCAAAAATTCAAGACAAAAGGCCTTGATTCACACAAGGAATAGAGTTCAGCATTCCTTCTTTTAGAAGTAAAGCCCTGCCCAGCTTCAGCTTCCCTTTACCCTCATTGCCTGGATTTGTTCAGTAGGATATATTAAGCTGAAATAGAACAGGAAAGACATGGCACAAGATATTGTAGAAATTCAACTCCTGTTGCAATGTGTTATGCAAACTGCACCATCCCCCAATACCTCTTATATGGTTTACCTGGCTGGGCACAGCAATATGTAATGCAAATATAACAACTATAGGTTGTTGACTTACAACTATTCATTTAATGACTATATGAAGTTACAATAGCATTGAAAAAGGGACCTATGACCATTTTTCACACTTATACTGGTTGCAGCATCCCCACATGATCAAAATTCAGACATGTGGCAACTGGCATATATTTATGCAGTGCCATGTGATCACCTTTTGTGACCTTCTGACAAAATCAATGGGGAAGCCAGATACATTTAACAACCGTGTTATTAATTTAACCACTGCACTGACTCACTTCACAACTGTGGCAAGAAAGTTTGCAAAATGGGGCAAAACTCACTTAACAAATTGTCTTGCTTAGGAATGGAAATTTTGGGCTCAACTGTGGTCGTAAGTCAAGGATTACCTGTAGTTTAGGATTTTGGTTCTAAGAACCCAGTTAAAGCATAAACCAGCCCTTTCCAGGTTGTTATTTTCCCATTTCTTGACCTACAATAATCCAACTTGCAAGTGAAAATCACAGCATTAGGGAAAACATGCCCTTTGTTCAAATGTGAGTTTTTAGTAGACGCTCATTGACTTCCCTCAGGACAATATTAGCGGAAATGTTAACACATCCTGGCAGTTAGATGAGGGGGAAGGAATTCACACTGCTCTGCTAATCCCTGTAACAACCCAGTTTGGAGTACTTTCTACTCTCTTTGGGCACTGTATGTCCTACACCACAATGCTTGATAAAAAGATAACCCCAGAATCCCTGCTGATTGCTCCCACCAAAAGTTAGGTATTCATCCATCACTCTTTCAACTTCCAGGAACATAAACTGTCAGTTTCTGAGACAAATGTCCCTTTCCAATTGCCTGTTAGTAGCAACTGCTCAGAATCTGAGAGCAATCAATTGTTGCCTTTTCTGAACACTAAAATAAAGCAAACCAGATTGGATTTCTGGAAAGTTTTCTGTAACATGCCCAGTCCTTTCCAGCGGAACCACAGGAGTCCTTTCTGCCTACGTGGTTATTTCCATTCTGGCTGTTTCCTCCTCCACTCTGTCACCAACAGGTGGATCCCACCCGTGAGAGGGATTAGTTTCAAGCGGAGGGGGCGAGCTTTCCTAGGGCCATCTATCTGCAAGGGAAAAGAAGGGAAACCCACGCAATGCCCACGGCACCTTGCGGAAAGGCCCCGGTCTGGGCCCTCTGTTCCACCCACTCGTCCTGGCGAACTTTAGTCTCCAGCAGGAAAAAGGGCTGCTTAGTAGCAAATAATAGGCCAACGTTTCCCTTCAGGCATACTGGGCTGCAGCTCCATCAATGCCAGCGGACAATACCTGTTTGAAGAAAACTGTGCCAAAACTAGATTTCTGTTTCTCAGTGATACTTTTTTGCCTTCCCAGCTTAAGATCACTACCCCCCCCCCATAACCATCACCGCTCCACTCCAAGCCAACCTTCCCTGTAGCCCACCAGTCTTGTGTGCTAGACTGTCAATATATATATGCTCGGGATCCGCTCCAAAAAGCACCACTTGCACCGACAACCACTTTTATATTCGCCCTGCTGCTTCTGCTGCCGCCGACTCATTTCGTCGGAACAACCGTTCTTTATTCACGTTCCCACTTCTTACCTGACCAACTTCATTTTTCCCTCTCATTATTTCTGCATTTTCTTAAAATCAAATAATGGGCTATTCTGCTAATTCTTGTCTTTCAGACCCTGGACCCTGCCGCCAGCTTTCCGCTTACTTTGCAACCTCCCCGCTTTTCTTACCAAAGCTTCTGATTTAGATACGTCCCCTTTAAGACAACCCAAGCTCCACTGCTGGCTTCCTCTCATAGTTTTTTTTTTTAATCATCTTTCCAATGACCTACTTCCGTTTAAAGATAAAAGCCGCGTGGGCTCTTGGGAAACGTAGTTCCGATTCTGAACCTAAGGTAGTAACTTGTACGGATAAAGTTTCATCTTCGTGTTTTGGTTTCCGTGCGTCTTATTAATCCAAGTTTAGAATTTTGCTTCTGAGAGCCTAGTTACTAAATATACCTGCTTGAGAACATAAATTAGCGCTTTCCAGTTTGTTGTTTTCCCATTTCCTGACCTACAGAATTAAATCCTGTTTATGCATCTTTCACTTACTCTGTTCGTTGATATTAAAGTCATATTTGTAGCGCTCGACACAAGTAGAAAATATATCATCCCGATTCTGTTATGACTTACGAGATTGGAGTTGGAATGTAAACATCACCAGGAATGGATGCTCTCATTAAACAGCAAGCCTATATCCTTACAGTAATTGAAAATAAATGCTGTGGAAAATAGATTTCTGAGTAAATGCCAATCAAAGGAAGCAAAGAGTAGACTTTCATCCCCGTGTATAAGAAAAGAAAATGTACTAAAAAGAATGACAGAGCATGTGGCTATTTAAATCAGGCTTGTTAACAACCCACCCCCACTGCAACTGCCTGCATATATTTTTATGTTGTTTTCCTAGGCTATTGTTGAATGTACTCATGGGAGAAGAGAGCTATATTTTATGTTGGAAGCACTCTTCTCAGTAACTCTCTTTTTTAGAGAAGAGCTGAGCATTTTTATTCTGCCAGCCTACTCAGTTGCCTGCATGGGTTTCCATGTAATTCCTTCATGTAATTCCTAATCTAAAATAAAAAACTGGTACTTAAACGTAGACTGAATTGAAATAAACTAATTCTCTATATAAGACGTAAGAAAACATTTTACTTTAGAATGAACACAGGGATATAGTTATGTAGGAGTCACTAGCCATGTATAGTGTATGTAGTGAGTATACATGAAGGAAAAAAGCATTATCTGATAATGCTCATGGGAGTGATTTGGTGTGTTGGATCCTATTTGGAATAAAAAGCATATGATACAATTTGTTTCAGAAATGTGACTGGAATGATCCGAATTCTGCATCCAAGCCCCCAATCAAACACATTCTGTTATAAAGTCACTTTAATTGATAATTGTCATTTGAGTGTTTTCATTTTATTCCAAGCTTCAGTTCTAACATTATTTCCTATTAATTGCAATAGTAACCTTGTAATACAGTAGTTATAATAATTTATTTTGATTCAAGGCTATCTTTAGCTTAAAAAAAGCTTTGTATACATTACAGCATAACCTTTTGCAGACTATAAACCAATGTTATTAGATGTCTGAAATATAATAGTTTAAGACATGGGTGTCCAATCTTTTGGCTTGCCTGGGCCACATTGTGTCAAGAGGAATTGTCTTGAGCCATATATATAATATGGTGAATATATATATAAATAACAAACTTCCTTTTTTAAAAAAAAATTATATCTTGAGGGGCCACATTACTAGCTGTCCAGGGCCACATGCGGGCTGTGGGCTGCAGGTTGAGCATGCTGGTTTAAGAGGATACAGATACATTCATGAGATTGAGTGGAATGGAAAGAAGAACAAGGAGTGAGGGGAATGGATTGTTGATAGGTGCAAGAATTATAATAACTTTATTGACAGTAGCCACCCATGACTATTTAAAATTTAGTTCTTTTCCTCAGAATGGTTATCATAAGGTCAGTGAAAGAATACATTTTAATCTTAGAATCATAGGGCTGGAAGGGATCCCTGGAGGTCTTCTAATCCAACCCCCTATTCAAGGTAGGAGCCTTATACCATGTGAATTAAAAGGCTGTCCAGTCTATTCTTAAAAAACTTCCAGTGATGGACCACCTGCAACCCCAGGAGGCAAGCTATTCCATTGATTAATTGCTCTCGCTATCAGACATTTTCTCCTTACTTCCAGATTAGATCTCTCTTTGACAAGTTTCCATCCATTACTTCTTGTCCCACCCTCTGGTGCCTTAGAGAGTAAGTCAATCCCCTCTTCTTTATGACAACTCCTCGGGAACTGGAAGACAGCTACCATGTTCCCCTAATCATTCTCTTCAATAGGTTAGATATACCTAGCTCCCTCAACAGTTTGTCATATGATTTAGCCTTTAGACCCATTATCATTTTTGTTGTTCTTCTCTGCATACTTTCCAAGTCACAACTTCTTCTATTGTGAATAGAATGCAGTATTCTAAATCAGCATGGTGTAAAGTAGTACTCACACTTTTTGCCAGGACTGTTAATGCCTTTTTTGACAGCTGCACATACTGCTGGTGCATACTTAAGTGATGGCTCACTGGGAACTGATAGTGGTGGTTCACTAGGACACCTCAGTTCCCTTTCTCACATCCAGGTACCATCTATTCTATATCTGTACATTTGGCTTTTCTTGCCTGTGGGTAGGATCATACTTTTCTCACCCCTGAATTACATTTTGTTGAATAAAGTGGAAAGAAAAAAGGAAAAGACGCATAGGAAGATTTCCTCAACTATATGTCTCTAAAGAAGAGGAAAAATATACAAGATGTTATATCTGAATAAGCAATGCAAAGAAAGTGAGAATTACAACCAAATAAGATGATCAAGAAAAATTAGAAAAATACAAAAGAAACCTGTTGGCCAAAACACAAAAGTAAGAAGGTAGAGATCTAATGGAAAAAGAAGATATAAAGGAGAAATAGTGCATAGAATTATGCAAAAGAGACTCAGAATAAATGATATATGTGAAAATTTATTCACTGAACTAGAACACTTCTCATGAATGAAGGCGAATATACAAGTCCCATGATAATTTTGCAGGATCTAGTCTGGGATGGTCACCAGGGCCAGAGGTTTGGTCTTCCAAGCTTTCGGACTCATGCTGGAGCCCATCTTCCTTCCCCACCTTCCCCAAAGATGGGCTCCAGCATGAGTCCGAAAGCTTGGAAGACTAAACCTCTGGTTCTGGTGATCAGCCCAGATTGGATTCTAGAGCACTTCTGGAAAGTGAAGGTAAATGAGTCTTAAAATACATTGCTGACAGCAAACTGCAAGATTGATAAATTACCAACACCATTTAAAGTCTTACAAAATGTTAAACTATTCCATGCATTTTGCAAAAAAAAAAAAGAGCAATGCTGAGGAGTATACAAACTACTGAATAATGTATGGATTTCATATACTAATAAAATGACACTCAAAATTATAGCAAGATACTCAAGAGTCAACAATTTATTGAACAAGAAATGTGAGGTCATAAGAATGATAACCAGAAAACAACTGTTTGTATATGACTTTCTGATTGTGAATTGAAGGGAAACAAAACAAAATCTAATTTATCTGTACTGTACCATGTACTGGACACAATACTTCGAAATATATAAAAAAACTGGTTCCATTCCTTGGATCTATTCCTCCAAGCCAGTTTACTTGATAAAGCCATCCCTATCCCATATACTACACTTGATTAGAAAGTCCTTGCAGTATTGAAACTATCTCCAAATTCAGCTGTATCCAGACACATTTTATTCTTGACCTTTTCCGTGTTAAGAAACACTCTGATTCTTCATGATTTGTAAATTAACATTGGGAGTTGTTTGGTCTAGATTAAAGTTACTGTGCTGAATGTATCTCCAAGCCACAGGGCTAATCAGATGGTTGTGACAGTGAGAGAATATCATGTCTTCAGAATGAGTCACTTCAGCATCGGGGACTAGGACCTTAGTCACTATTTAAAATGAGTCAGGTTTTTTTATCTTTATATTATATCTTTATATTATTTATGCAGGAGAACTCATGTTAAGAATTACGATTCAGGCTCAACCTTACTGTATTCCGTTTGCCTCCTTCAGTTACCAACAATTCTTTCTCTGCACTTTCCTCTTTAGGCATTAGCAAATTTCTGCAGATTGGTAACACAATTTAGTTCTGCATCCTATAAATTCTTGTACTGAGTTTTTCTGGCTTTCTTATAATGGATATTTTGATGAGCCAGGAGAAATAATTAGGGATTGGGCCTTAAAGTTATGCCCAGTTTCTTTCTGTTTTAACTGCTGGTTTTACTTTCCCATTGCTTTGTAGAAATGCTTGGAAGGCAGGAAAATGGTCAACTTCTCATAGATGTCAAAATTGTCTGAATTTATCACTTTTACATTGAGAGCTGTTCATACTTAAAAACCGGGGACAGATATGTCATACCTGGACAAGTGTCTTTACTATCCAGATCACTTCTTTGCTCATTTATTCTATAGGATATTTTGATTTTTCTGAAGCTGGAATAATTCTTTGCAGGTTAAAGTTACTACTTTTGTTTAAAGGTAAATAGACATATGGCAATTTCTGCCTAATGATAAATTTATGTAATTTTAAGGGCTCCTTCTCTTAACACTTGTCACAGGAACTACAGATTTACACTTTTCCATATAAACTTTCAATAATGTGCTCATTTCATGCCAATAAAAACACTCTCAAGCTTGCCAAACATTACTGTCAGTTTCATGTGTGACTCATAATGTTTTCCCTTAGCATTCTTGCAGAGTGATAAATGTTTGCCCACAGTAAGCAAGATATTTTTTTTAGTTTTATTCATTTATAACATAAAATGTGAAAATACAAAAGCAAATAGGGACAACAATAGAGAAAAGGAAAACAAAAAAATGTGAGGGAAGGAACAAAAGGCATTGACTTCCGACTCTCCATTGCAGTAAAATCAGACATTAAAATCAAATCTCAACTTTTTACATTTCTATAGTAGTATGCACTAGCCATTTCTGTATCGGCAAATCAGTCTAATCAGTAAAACCCAAAATCATAATATAATTTTTCCCACCTCAAGTCCAGAAGCGGTTTCCAAGTAGAAACAAAAATACTTATGTTCTTTTCTTTTATCAGCACAGTCAATTTGGCCATCTCTGCTAATTCCATCAGCTTTTGTAACCATTCCTCCATAGTAGGAATTGAGGCATCCTTCCACTTTTGTGCATAGAGCAATCTTGCTGCCGTCACCATATATACAATCAGAGTTCCAATTTTTTTCCAGTTCTCTTTCCATTAGACCCAGAAGGAAAGTTTCTGGTTTAATCTTTATGTTCACTTTAAGAATTTTCTGCATTAATGTATGAATCCTACTCCAATATTTCTTTGCCTTATCACATGTGCACCATAAATGATAAAAAGTCCCTTCTTTACATTTACATTTCCAACATTCATTTGACATACCTTTATACATTCTACATAACTTATCTGGTGTTAAATACCAGCGATACATCATTTTGTAAAAATTTTCTTTTAGGTTATAATTTAATGTGAATTTTAAGCCCTTTATCCACATATTCTCACATCGTTCAAGCATTGTTAAAGCTTTTATTTGCACTTGGAGGTAGTCTAATTCTGTAATTTTGTTGTTTTCAGTGAGATGTACTTCATCATAACAATTCCCCTGATTTTCTTGAACTCCCCCAATGAGAAGAACAGGTAGTTGTGACCTGCTAAAGAGCTTTTCCATAGCAATATCAGATCCCAGTGATGCAGCTATTGTGGTATGCTGAGAAGAGGTTTTCTCATAATTGTCTCAAATGGCCTTTGATTTCACTTTTATTTCCTATAAGGATATAACTGAAAATCCTCACATCAAATACTATCAGCAGCTCTTTTTCTATTTGACCATATTTTTGAACTGATGGGAACTTTTTTTTTTTACCCATAGTCCCACAAACATGCGGCGAAGGCTGAGAAGCGAACGGAGAAATGGAATGCAACTGAAAGCCAGTTTAGTAAAAAAAAACGCTTGGGGGAGGCGAGGGCATCTGGGCAGGGGCAGGCACAGCAACCTTACCCTGCACAGTAGTGGGAGGGGGGCACGCGTGCCCTTCCCATGCCAGGCCAGCCCCTGCAGCCCCGGGGGGCTGTGCTGGGCGGCGGTGGGCAGGGTGTTCAGGTGGAGGCTGGCAGGCTGACCAAAGCAGCAGGTGGAGTGCCAGAAGCTCGGGGAGGGAGGGCGCTGAAGTGGGCAGTTGGGCCATTGGCAAGAGCAACGCATCTGAGCAGAAAGCGGCCTCGGAACAAGTGGGGCAGGTAAGGAAAGAAATCCTTGCTCCCTTCAGAAATTGCCTTTCTTTCCTTACCTGACTTCCAGCCCCATGCCGTTGCTCCTTCACAATCTGCCATGGCCACCGCATGCAAGAAAACAAAGGAAGGTTTTTTTGTGGAAAAAAGGTTAATTGCAACTTCTCATGAAAGATCACAAAGTTGGAATTGATTGATTGACTTTTTTGCTCCAAAAAAACTTTCCTTTGTTTCCCTGCATATGGCGGTGGCGGCGGATTGCAAAGGAGCACGGGGCTGGAAGTCAGGTAAGGAAAGAAAGGCAATTTCTGGGGGGAGCAAGGATTTCTTTCCTTACCTGCCCCATTTGTTCTGAGGCTACTTTCCACTCAGACACGTTGGTCTTGCCAATAGTCCCACCGCCCACTTCAGTGCCCTCCCTCCCCGAGCCTCCGGTGCTTCACCTGTTGCTTTGGTGGCTCTTTAGGCAGAGCTGCAAAGTTTTCTTCTCGGACAGAGAAGAGAACTTCACAGCTCTACCTACAGAGCCACCAAAGCTGTAGCTGAATGGGCAGGTGAGGGGGAAACCTGCCCCACTTGTTCCACGGCCGCTTTTGGCCAAGCCACATTGCAGCAGCATTGGGCACAATACGCTAAGCGGCAACAGCTGCGTCATGCCAAAACCGGCTGTTTGCTGCTTCCTGCCCAATGCTGCAGCCACAAGGCTACCGAACAAGCCGTGCGGCTGTAAGAAACCGGTATACCAGTTCCTTACCTCCGCCTGGCTTGTTCTGCAGCCTCATGGCAGCAGCATTGGGTGCGACACGCAAGGTGGCAAATGGCCGTGGCCAGAGGCAAACAGCCATGTCGCGCCAGAACCGGCCGTTTGCTGCCTCCTGCCCAGTGCCACTGCCATGAAGCGCCCCTCTGGCTCCTGGGAGTTGTGCTGGCGTCCTTTGTGCCAAGTGTCCTTTGCGGTAAGTTTCTGGAAAGATTTGTGACGGGTGGGTGCAACGCACAAGGCGACAAATGGCCACGGCCGGAGGCAAACAGCCACGTCGCACTGAAACCGGCCATTTGCTGCCTCTTGCCCAGTGCCACTGCCATGAGGCTGCGGAACAAGCCGGCGGTGGTAAGAAACTGATATACCAGTTCCTTACCTCTGCCTGGCTTGTTCCGCGGCCTCAGGGCAGCCGCATTTGGTGCGACGTGCAAAGCGGCAAACAGCCACATCGCGCCGAAACCAAGAGGTCGGCAGGCTGTGGCTGCTGATAGACACAGTTGGCCCCCATGCACTCGCTGTGTGCGGGGACCGATGGTGTCAGGCCTGCCTCACCTTGCCTTGCCCTGCTGCAATGGCACCCTTGCCCTGCCCTCTGCCTCACCTCACCCTGCAGGACAAGCCTTCTGCCCAACGTCCCACTCATCAGAGACCCCCTGGATCTCCCCCAAACCTGCCTGGCCTCCACAGGTATCCCTCCCCACGAGCAACATCAAGGTGGCCACGCCCACCCCAAGCCCACCCAGTCTGCCGTGACCACCGTAGCCATGCCCGCCCAATGGGCCACGGCCGCCCAATGGGCCACGCCCACCGGCACCTGACAATATGGGTTGCAGTTTGGGCACTTGGTCTCTAAAAGGTTCACCATCACTGCTTTAGGCCATCCAGAGTCACTCCTTGTGAGATGAGTAGCCATATAAATTTGATAAATAAACTAACCTAATAAAAATGCTATTGGAGTGTTAGTTTGTGGGGGCGTTGTTCCCAAAACTGGGTCTAAGCTTAGTGTTGAAACTAATTGATCACCAAACCCAAGGTATGGAAAAACAGACTTTTATTTTGGTACCAAAGAATAAAAGTCACCCCGGCTTTGAAAGCTACCGAAGCCCCGATTACAGTCTTACAGCAGTTTTTATAATCAAAGGTGATTCTCATACACCCCTTTGCCCACCCAACACATCCCTTTCCCCTCCCCCTGATAATACATGCATAACATATAATATTGATTGGTTACCTGGATTGCAGCCCCCTAAAGCTTTCTCACTTGCTATGCAAAATAGCTAAATGTCACGCCATCTTTGCCCACCTTAGGTCACAGGAATATTGCAAAGCTTTTAGTTTCCTGTGCCAGCTATGTGGTTTTGGATTTTCTTATAAATGAGCTATTCATGTACCCAACATCCTGACTAAGTGGTTGAATCTGTGAATCTGTCTCGCTTCATTGACCCTGCACCCCCCATCCCTGCAGCCCCCCTAACATGTCAACTGTTAGCAAGCTTGTCTGCAAAACCCTCAGTGAGCAGAAAGGAAAAAAGCTGTTAAAGAAAAAAGTTGTTTAAGAGTAAATGTTTATTCTCAGAATTCATCTTCCTCACTCCCATGTCCATCACAACCACACCTGGTCTTATCTCCACATATGACCCTTCCTCTGATCCCGAGGGCATCTGCACCTATATTCTTTCATCTGATCCTTCAGGGGGATTTGATTTACGTGGGTTGTTTTCCAGGAGATTTGAGTTTGTAGTATGGTTGCTTTCTTTGCTGATAAGCATTTAGAAAAAAAAGTAGTTTTACCCCTTTTATTGTGAATTGGATTCTTTGTGGTTAATTTGTTTTCTTTTTATCCATATTTTGGATTGTATTAATAAAACTAGTTTCTGTTTGTTGCATTGCTGCTTCCTAGTCCTATAATTGTTATATGATGTTTGCTTTTGTTTCATATGCAAAGTTATCTTAGTAATTTCAGAGATTTTTTTTATGTGGGGAAAAAAACCAGTTATTTTAATATTTTTTAAAAAAAATATTCCTGCTGTTATAGATAAGATTCTTACTACATTAACACCATAGACCAATAGGATATTGTTTTAAAATTTCTGCCAAAAATCATTTTATAAAAACCATTTTTCAGGAAGCAAAAAGTTTCAGAAATAATTTCAGATATGTTTGCAGGTTAACTGTAGGGCTTAATTGCAGCGCAAGGCTTTTCTTCCGCTGACTTCCTTACTATAACTACTATCTTTATTAAGAACTGCAATAAGAACACTTTTTTCGGAACTAAACTCTAGAGCAGTGGTTCTCAACCTGTGGGTCGGGACCCCATTTGGGGTTGATCGACCATTTCACAGGGGTCGCCAAGCAAGGCTGTCCGCCATTTTTTTTGTCCGCCATTTTTCCCCCCTTTTCCGGAGGGTGCCTTACCTCCCTTGGGCTGGGCCAGCTGGTGGTCGGCCTGCTCTGTCTCTCCCGCTTGCCAGCTATGCCTCGGCCGGCGCAGGGGGCGGAACCACGCATGCGCGGCGCTCCCGGGCAGGGAAAGTCCTCGACTTACGACCAGTTTAGTCCTCGACTTACGACCGGTTTAGTCCTCAGCTTACGACCGGTTTAGTCCTCGACTTACGACCGGTTGGGGTCGCGGCATTAAAAAGGTTGAGAACCACTGCTCTAGAGGAATCAACTTATATAAAATGGAAGTCTTAAAACTTAAACGTATTAAAAGCAAAATCAAGTTGCTAGTGAAATAAACAAAAATCGGCTCTTTAGGAAAGGCAATAATCCTGATCATCCATAGTTGGCCAAAATTCTAGACTTCGTCTTTGTTTTTATGAACAAGTCTCGTTTTGCCTTCTAAATCTAAAGAAAAAGATCTGTCAGCTGATTTAGACTAAGTCTATGAGCACAATAGGAAAAAACAGCATCCGGTCCCAAGATGCCGCGGGCTAGGACAACTTCTAGAGGCTTAAAAAAAAAGGGGGCGTAGAGTTGTAGAGCGCATGCGTAGTGGGTCTCGGCGGGTAGAGGGGTTTCAGTGCTCTTTTGTTTGGCGGAGGCGGATCGAACGCGGGAGGCCCTTTTCCCAGTCGTTGCTCTCTTCAAAACCAGATCTGCTTTTCCCCCACTGCAACCGAGGCTCCTCTGCTTCTCCGTGCTTTATTTTAATCTTTACATTTTTACTCTTGGGTTCTTGGCGGGGCTAATTAAGGTAAAGAGAGGAGAAGGGAACAAGGTGGAGGGCGCCCAGATATCGCGCGCGCGGCTTTATGAGGGCGAAGCGGCCATATTGGGGGTGGGCTGAAAAGGTTTTCAGAGGGCTTCTGGAGCTCGAGATCTTGCAGAATTCGGAACGGTCTGCCGGCGATGGGAGAAAAAAGAAGCGAAATGTATAGCGTGGGAATTATGGGTGGGCTGAGGTTAGAAACCTAATTCGTCCTTAAGAGGGAAGGGCCAGTAACCGATAAGCGACGGAGTATGGCGGGACTTTGCATGAAGAAGTACTATAGGCTGGGTAAGGCAGATGAGGTATGTATACTACGGTATTCAGACAGACCGAATGCACCGTAAAATATAACAGGCTGGAGGAGAAGGGCTGTACAGGTTACCATTTGTGGGAGGTGCTTTTCAGAAAACAAACATTGAATATATAATTGGAAATACTAAGTATGTGTGCTGCTCATATTGGTGAAGTGAAGGGTTAATTATGTAAAGGGGGTGGGGAATGGGGGAAAATGAAAATTTTGGGTTCCAAATAGATGCACACCTGGGGGGGGGGAATCTTTCTGACTGAGAAAGAGGCTCCAAAAGAAAATTAGGTGGTTCTTGGAGGTTTCTTTTTTTATTGGAGAGAAATGTAAACAGGGATGGAGTAGATTTCTATCCTCGGGAACCAAGTAGGATTTTTCCCCTCTTAAGATCGGTGGGGGATTAATAAGATATTTAATTTGTTTTCTGTAGATAACATGTACACTATGGGGACTTGCAGAGCCCAGACATTCCCAAAAGCTATTGGTAGTGAGAAGAATCTGTTCAATGAATAAGTGATCTTATTTGGAGCATAGTCAAGCCAGTCACTTATTGCTGGTTAGCAAGAAGTCAATAGATCTTGAAAGAATTGGTGAAAAGAACCTCAAGGTCTATGCCTTAAAAAAATGATGTGAAATTTATTTGAGATGGTGATATATTATTAAAAATATCTTTATGGAGTTACACTTAGAATGTATTAAGCATTTATGATGGGTTTTGTTGGAAAATACTAACTTGTGCTTTTTTACTACATTTTTGTCAGGAGTTTGGGTTTTATCATACTTCATCATCAGTACTGCTAGATCAGGCAAAGATGTACTATATTAACTGGTCTACGGTACCTGACTTGAGCCTAGGTTTCCCTAGTTCGGGTTTAATACTCTATTCTTTTACCACATTGATGTATGTTTAATGCACCTAGGTATGCAGATCCAAAGAATTAAACAGACACTGTCAGTGATGCTGATAAGAGCAGTATCTGCAACCCTGCTCAATTGTTTCAGGAGCCCTTCACTGAACACTCAATCATTTTGCTGCTCCTGATAGTAAGTACTTGCTCCTGGGATTTCAGTACTAATTTATGTTCACAAGGTAGTTTACAGTATAATAAACCATGAAACACTAAATTGCAAATGTAACAAACAGTATGAACTTGAATATAATGTGGTGTTTTGGTTAGAGGGTTGGACGAGAACCAGAGAGACCCAGGTTCAAGTCTACATTCATTTGATAACTTTGGAGCGATCCTTACCTTGGTCAGGATGTGAAAATAAAACGAGGTGGGAGTACAGCTAGTCCTCGACTTAGAACCACAATTGAGCCCAAAATTTCTATTGCTAAGCAAGACAGTTGGGTTTTAATATCATTTTTTGCCACAGTTGTTAATAACTGCATGATTGACTTACAGCTTAAGTGAATCATGTGATTTAAGTGTATCATATGGTTGTTAAGTGAATCTGGCTCCCCCTCCTTCACTTTGCTTGTTGGAAACTAGCTGAGAAGATTACAAATAGTGATTACATGACGCGGGCAATACAACTATCATAGTATATGGCATTTATCCAATGTCTGAATTTTGATTATGTGACCATGCTACAGTGGATTTAAGTGTGAAAACTTGTCATAAATTGCTTTTTTCAGTGCCATTGTAAGTTCAAACAGTCATTAAATAAATGATTATAAGTCGAGGACTACCTGTATTATATGTATTAATTTGGAGTACTAGAGAAAAAATGATATTCACATTCCAGATGCACAGGAATTCTATAAATGACTCATTTTGAACTCTGTCAATCTTGCAGAAGTTTAATCCAATTCATTAGTTGCTCCCCTACTTTGTTATGGATTAATCTTTTTTTCCTCTTAACATAGCTTAATATATACATAGTCCATTAGAACTGAGCTGATATCTTTATGAAAGATTACAATACTTTGCAAAGAACAAGCAAGGAAAACAGACCACTCATTATCCAATATAATTGTTTATGGCTTGATAGTATGGCCCAAGAACTAGTAACCTATTACAAATATTATGCGATATTTAATGTATTTTATGCTTAGGAACTACTAATAATTGAAAATGACTTAGTTATATTAATTATAAGTATTTAGGCCCCCCTCCTTTCACTTTTCTACTTAACTGCCCAGATACTATAATCAGTTCTAGATATGCCTGGTAGTATTTATTGGTGAGATTGGTGAGAAGGAAATTGGTAGGGGAATAATTAAATGAAAATATGTTTGCGTTGTATATCTAATGGGAGTTTAATTGTGGTGCAGTGTAGGGTCATGAAAATGAAATTACTAAGCAATTTGTAGGACTCCCCCATAATAATAAAAATAAATGAACTATGCTGCACATTCTGAAATTATATGAAGCTTAAGGTTGTATTGTATTGTTATAACCTCGTGTTATAGCAATTGTTATTTTTATATTGAAAATAAATTGCAAATATTTGACTTCTCCATTATTTTTATAGTTATTTACATACTTGGATTGTCTTGATGTGTATAATACTGCCTGCTTGAACTATATATTTTTGTTTTTGTTTGGTTTGTACTACAGGTAGTCCTCGACTTGCAACCATTTGTTTAGTGACCATTCAAAGTTGCAATGGCATTGAAAAGAGTGGCTTATGACTGTTTTTCACACATACAACTGTTGCAGCATCTCCTTGGACATGTGATCAAAATTCAGATGCTTGGTAACTGATTCATATTTATGACAGTTGCTGTGCACCAGGTCATCTTTGCGACCTTCCAACAAGCAAAGTCAGTAGGGAAGCCAAATTCATTTTACAACTCTATAACTAACTTAACAACTGCAGTGATTCACTTAACTGTGACAAGAAAGGTCGTAAAATGGACCAAAACTCACTTAACTGTCTCACTTAGCAACAGAAATTTTGGGTTTAATTGTGGTCGTAAGTCAAGGTCTACCTGTATATGAATAAGGAAACTGCTTTTTCAGTAGTATGTATTGATCAAATAACAATGCATTTTGAAATATATGGTTTTGGTAGTGGAGAAATTAGTTTAGTAAAGAATTGTAGGCTGGCAGATGGATATAATGGAGAAGAGTGATAGTAAAACATGTAGAAGGGATAATTTCATAATAAAAGGATATATAGTTGAAGCAAAAAAGAGAAAGAATTAAAATATTGTTTTTGTAAAGCTAACATGAGATATACTGGGATGAGGAAATTTTGCCAACATACGGGCCCTATTGTAAAGCCGTTCTGCTGCATTTTTGTTATAAAGTAGGCACTCTGAAGCATGAGATTAAAGAGAGGAAAGTGTAATTAAATCCTCTCCTTGAGCTTTTTTTCCCCATTCAAGAATCTGGAGGAAGCAGATGAGGAAACGGAAACTAAGTAAGGAAAAAAAATCTTTTGTACATCTTCCTTTCTGTACAGATTATGCTCCTTCCATCCTGGTTAACAGCATGAAAGGAATGTGGCATATCTTTATTGGAAGAAAGATAAAATTCTTTTTATAAATACAACATATAGAGTCCTTGAAAAACACAATCACATTAGAATAACCCCATTTCAAAGATATATGAGCATTAAAAAGCTGTAGCCTTCCCATCTATTTCTACATGCTGAAATGGGAAATAACATTAGAAGATGAAAACAACAGAGAAAGTTTGTGTTTCCTGACTGCATGCCATCTCTTTAGCACAAACTTTTGATGTATCATGGAAAAGTAATTAATTGAAATAATAAGTTTTGACAAAAGTCTTGCTTACAATGTCATTTTACACATACTGTAGAAAACTCTGAAAATATATGTAAAGTCCGTAAAGATTGGGAAACTTTGAGCCAGGCAGGGAGGACGGGTTAAGCAGGGAACTACCGTAGCCTTGAGTCCTTGCGCAACCGCAAGAGGCATGAACCTGATCCCCCTAGAATTTTGTGGAACCTTATCTAGTTCTTAAAAGAAGGCAGGCAGTCTGGAGAGATTCTTGTACTGGTAGAACACAAAGTTGCTGAATTGGGCCCTTCATGTGTCCAATTTAGTTGCTTGCATCTGGCAATAAGAATTTCATAGAATTCCGTTTTTAAAAATATTAATATCTAAAGCCAATAAGGAATATATACTTGTTGGAAAAGGAAAATAATACTCAAATCTCATATTGTGCAAATTCTTGATTATTAGAATTAGTGTAATTGAGCACACAGTTTCAGATTTGAATCAGTGTATAGTATTTGAAGGGGGGAGATCAATCAAATGCTTGCCTATTGTTCCCTGTATTTCAGTTAGGATATCTTTTTTCCAAAAACTTCATTGTTTTCCAGGTTATCCATCTCATTGTGGCTTTGGACTATTCTGAGTTTTGGCACCATAGGATTATTAAAATCTATAAAAAACTATGTTTTTCCCTTTCCTGTTTGAGGGGGATATGTGTATGGTGAAAATAGAAATAAATTTTAAAACAACCTTAATTCAAGGAAATTTGGATTCTCGGTTAAATCCGTATGCAAGTACTGTAGGATGTTTATAGTTTTATTCATTTATAACATAAAATGTGAAAATACAAAAGCATATAGGGACAACAGTGGAGAAGGAAAACAAAAAATGTGAGGGAAGGGAAGGAACAAAAGGCATTGACTTCTGACTGTTACATTAAAATCAAATCTCAACTTTTTACATTTTTATAGTAGTATGCACTAGCCATTTCTGTATCGGCAAATAAGTATCATTTTTTTCCACTTCAAGCACAAAGTTCAGAAGTGATTTCCAAGTAGAAACAAAAGTACTTTGTTTCTTTTCTTTTATCAACAATCAATTTGGCCATTTCTGCTAATTTCATCAGCTTTTGTAGCCATTTGTCTATGGTGGGAATTGAGACATCCCAGAAGGAAAGTTTCTGGTTTAATCTTTATGTTCACTTTAAGAATTTTCTGCATTAATATATGAATCCTACTCCAATATTTCTTTGCCAGGAAAGTTAATTCTGTCTTCACTTAATTCCCATTAATTTGAATTAAGTTTGGATATAACTCCATAATGTACTTATTTAATCATGTATATTTTATTCTGCTTTTCAAATAGTAATGCATCAAAGGAGCTCACATACTTAAAAAAAAGACACTGGCTTCAAGCTTACAAATTGAAAAGAGTGTCATACAAAGAAAAGGGAGTACAGACAGAAAAAAGATGTATTGGTGTGCCAAGAATGTTAAGAAGCCATACTCCACTCAGAACAGTTCAAAACTAGAGTTCCCACCATTTGTAAGCCAGTTTAAGCTTAGAACATGTTCTTTAGAAATTTCCCTTCCTTCTCAGTTCCTGTTCATAGACATCTCCTTAGTCAACCATTCTTCATTGCAAACTAGACCCTTTTCTAAATCCTAGCTGTGCTTGACGGCCCCTTTTGTCTGTTTTTATCAGACCCCAACTGAGACAAGTGTATCCTCCTGCTGTGACATGCTTTGCCTGCAGGATGCCTCTACAATTTTCTTTTTCCAGTAGACTATAATTCTTCATTTCCAGGAGAAGCAAGCTGTTTAATCTAGTTTGCATGCTGAATACACTTTTGTTGCTCCTACTACTTGAGAATGTTATCTTCCTCTGTCTTTATCAAACTATTGTTCTATCATATACAGTGAGGGGAAAAATTATTTGATCCCCTGCTGATTTTATACATTTGCCCACTGACAAATGATCAGTCTATAATTTTACTGGTAGGTTTATTGTAACAGTGAGAGACAGAATAACAACAAAAAAATCCAGAAAACGCATTTCAAAAAAGTTATAAATTGATTTGCATTTTAATGAGTGAAATAGGTATTTGATCCCCTATCAATCAGCCAGATTTCTGGCTCCCAGATGTCTTTTATACAGGTAACGAGCTGAGATTAGGAGCATTCTCTTAAAGGGAGTGCTCCTAATCTCAGCTTGTTACCTGTATAAAAGATACCTGTCCACAGAAGCAATCAATCAATCAGATTCCAAATTCTCCACCATAGCCAAGACCAAAGAGTTGTCCAAGGATGTCAGGGACAAGATTATAGACCTACACAAGGCTGGAATGGGCTACAAGACTATCGCGAAGCAGCTTGGTGAGAAGGCAATAACAGTGCGATTATTCACAATTGGAAGAAACACTAAATAATTGTCAATTTCCATGCAAGATCTCGCCTTGTGGAGTTTTAGTGATCATGAGAACGGTGAGGAATCAGCCCAGAAACACAGGAGGATCTTGTCAACAATCTCAAGGTAGCTGGGACCATAGTTACCAAGAAAACAATTAGTAACACACTACGTCATGAAGGACTGAAATCCTGTAGTATCCGTAAGGTCCCCCTGCTCAAGAAAGCACATGTACAGGCCCATCTGAAGTTTGCCAATGAACATATTTATGATTCAGAGGAGAACTGGGTGAAAGTGTTGTGGTCAGCTGAGACTAAAATAGAGCTCTTTGGCATCAACTCGCCATGTTTGGAGGAGGAGGAATGCTGCCTATGACCCCAAGAACACCATCCCCACCATCAAACATGAAAGTGAACACATTCTTTGGGGGTGTTTTTCTGCTAAGGGGACAGGACAGTTTTACCACATCAAAGGGATAATGGATGGGCCATGTACTGTCAAATCTTGGGTGAGAACCTTCCCTCGGCCAGGACATTGAAGATGGGTCGTGGATGGGTATTTAAAACATGGCAATGACCCAAAACACATGATCAAGGCAACAAAGGAGTGGCTCAAGAAAGAAGCACGTTAAGGTCTTGGAGTGGCCTAGCTAGTCTCCAGAACTTATCCCATAGAAAATCTGTGAAGGGAGCTGAAGATTGGAGCTGCCTAATGTCAACCTCAAAACCTTAATGACTTGGAGAGGATCTGCAAAGAGGAGTGGGACAAAATCCCTCCTGAGATGTGTGCAAACCTGGTGGCCAACTACAAGAAACGTCTGACCTCTATGATTGCCAACAAGGATTTTGCCACCAAGTACTAAGTCATGTTTTGCATGACTTATTTCACTCATTAAAATGCAAATCAATTTATAATTTTTTGAAATGCGTTTTTCTGGATTTTTTTGTTCTGTCTCTCACTGTTACAATAAATGTACCATTAAAATTATAGACTGATCATTTTTTTGTCAGTGGGCAAATGTACAAAATGTTAAATTAAAAAATAAATATTTTTCCCCTCACTATATATGATAGAACCTATTGGTTTTTCTGAGAGTAGCAAAAGAGAACAAGATGGCTAATATTTCTTGCTTTAAACATAAAGATTCATTCTGAGGAATTTAAAATTGAAACATAATGCTTTGTTTCCTACAGTGTGTTCTTTTCTTGGAAGAAAAACTAAGTTGCATACAACTTGTTATAGTCATCTTAGGTGTCTTACGTTGCATGTGCTATTCTATGCTATTCTAGTGGAATCAGATTCCAGAGTTGATCTGTGTGTCCTATTAATTTAAAAGGGTATGCTATTGAATCAAACCATCACAGATAATGGACATATGAATGCCATTCAGCAAGGCTTAGATTTATGTCCTAATGGTCAGTGGTTAGAATCCTGTATTGCAGGCTAACTCTGCTCATAGTCTGGAGTTTGATCCTGATGGACTCAAGATTAATTCAACTTTCCATCCTTTGAGGTTGGTAAAATGAGGATCCAGAATGTTGGGGGTAATATACTGATGTTGTAAACTTTCCAGAGAGTGCTGTAAAGGCTGTGGGATGGTATATAAGTCTATGTGCTATTGCTATTGTGTGGATATTTGTAGACCATAGTTGTTAATAGGACTTACATATTCCATGTATGTTTTTGTGATTGTATTTGCAGCCATGTATCCATGAAGGCATATTTGGGTTTAATTTTTCCATTATTGTTTTATGGTTGAATACTGGGTAGAAAAAAATATAGCAACTTCTATTTAGTATTGCTGCTGTAGCTCCAAAAGGTTCCCAATCAGCATTTTCATTCCTGATATCTCTTTCTTTATCTATAACAGCCTCTTTTAAACTGCAAAGCTGGCGAGCACAATGGGAAAAAAGCAAAACAAGAAGAAAGTGGAGGAGGTCTTGGAAGAGGAAGAGGAGGAATATGTGGTGGAGAAAGTTCTTGACAGGCGGATGGTGAAAGGCAAAGTGGAATACCTGCTTAAGTGGAAAGGCTTTTCAGAGTAAGGCTGCTTTCCTTTATTTTGTAGTTCTGTTGAAAAGAAAGATCAGCTGACTTCAGTTTTTCAGACCTTCTGTTAACATTTCATAGTGCTTGTTTTTTAGAGTGATGGGTTTTTAAAAATCCAGTTCAACTTTTTTAAAATCTTACCTTGTGGTAATGTACTTCAACTAGTAGATAGCTGGGCTTTAAAAACGTATCCTACTAAACAAACATTTATTTGTTTATGTTGTACCTTTCGGCAGCCTTCAGGCAAATGTGACATTTTAGGAAAAGATGTAATATGAATTATATGTTTCTGCAGGATAACAATGTGTTTAAAAATCAGATGTAGATTGTTCTTCCCCAAAAAGTCCTTTCTGATTTGGACAGTTCTTTTCTTACATTTTAGATAGGTTGGTGAACATATGCAGATGCTTCCTTCTATATGTTTTGCCAGGGATGTATTTACTGTCCCTGTCATACATTATGCCTTCTCTAAGGGACACTTGAATACATGGGCTATCCAAGACTTCTTGCCCTCCAAGATCCTTGCCTAAACCATGTATTTATTAGTAATGAGGAAAATGAAATGCTATTCCTTTTTTCTTTCAAATCTGTATTTTAATTCATAAAACCAAGACTCAGAACAGAATAACAAAACCACTGAAATCTTGGTAATTTGGTTCTGCTTGTCACTAGATACTTTGTGCGTCATGCAACGTTCCTTCTGATTTAGTTCAAATTAAGCCATATTCTCAGACTTTGTAACTTGTTTATGTATAGGGAAAGTTTTCTTATGTACTCATAAAAATGTCAGCAATTATGCCAGATTTCAAATAAATAGATTTAATACTTTTCCATTTAAAGAAAGTTGCTCTTAATTTATGCCAAGAATTTCCAGGTTTCATAATCAATCAAGTATCTTTAATAATATATAACAGAAATACAAAAATTATAGTACAAACTTTGGTATTTTGGTTGCATTGCAGTGAAGATAATACATGGGAGCCAGAGGAGAATCTCGATTGCCCTGACCTAATTGCAGAATTCCTACAATCCCAGAAAACAGCACATGAAATTGACAAGTCAGAGGGAAGCAAGCGCAAGGCTGAGTCAGATTCTGAGGATAAGGGGGAAGAAAGCAGACCAAAGAAAAAAAGAGAAGAGGTAAGGCAGATTCCTTCAACATGTGATCCACTGAAGATTGCTTATATCTTATAGTTAAAGAGACATTTTAAAGAGAGGGACATAATTATAGTTTACAGCTAAGCATCTTTCAGAAGCATAAATATCTTAAAAATAACTGTTTTGCTGCCTGTGATTTTGAAGAACTTTATTCTTTCCCCCAGTTTTATTGATCTATCTTGTTTAATATTATTTTAGGTAACTTAGCATTTTTATTTCAGTTTTTACATACTGTCTATTCCTTTTCTGGTTTTTTTTCTGTTTACAGTTAGATTGTTTCCCCATTCATCTTGGAAATGTAGCTAAACCCCCGATTTGTAGCCATGAAACTTTAATTGCAATATAATGCAGAGTTTTTATCCCATTAATATTTATCTATAGCCCATTGTTTTGATATTGCCTAGAATTTCAAGGAATAAATGATCTCTGATAGCTGCCATTAAAGAAGAGAACAGTTCATAAAAAAAACAGCTCAACTTTATTTAATTTTGTTAAAGGTCTGTCCTTAAAATTACACGAGATTAGGGTTTATGAAATCAAACAGTTTTGAGCAATATAAATTCCACAGTATAAGAATATATATACGACATTCTTAATTTAGGATTCCTTCATTTCTGGGGGTATAGCAGAAACCGTTTTCTGGAAGTAATGTTTTGTGTTATCTGATGGGTGCTTGATCTGTTTGTATTAAACTCTAAAACTAGCAATATTAACATTTCTATTTTGTTCTTTAGGCTGAAAAGCCTCGAGGGTTTGCAAGAGGGTTTGAACCAGAACGGATTATTGGTGCCACAGATTCCAGTGGGGAGCTCATGTTTCTAATGAAATGGTAAATTTGTCCTTTAGTTTTTGAAGGTCTCATTGCACATCTTCAAATCGAAATATGATATTTACTTATATGAATGTTAAGGAAATGCTGTGACCTAATGTCAGACTGCTGGATAAGGAAGAATAAACTCAGACTAAATCCCAACAAGACGGTGGCTATGAGTTTGGAAGCAATCTGATTCTATGGATATTCCATCTCCAGTTCTGGATAAGACCATATTCACTTTACCAAAATTAGTCAGCTCTATTTGGATTATTGCCGTGCAATTCCATCTGGACTGCCTTTGAGAAGGCAGTTCATCTGATCCAAAAAGAAGTATCCTACTGTGTTTCCCCGAAAGTAAGGCCTATCCTGAAAATAAGCCCTAGTTTTGGGGCAAGGCACACCTAAAAATCAAGCTAGGGCGGGGGTGGGGGGGGGAAGCAGCACCCCGCACCCACTTACCTTGCAGCCAGACCACTCCTCGCTGGCCCACTTCTGCGATGTCTTCTGCAGCCAGGCTTGCATTTCTCAATCACAGGCCTTTCTAGAAGGCCACTACAGCCGAGAACCAAGCTATGGATTCAATCCTTAGTTCTGCAAGACCTCTGCAGCCAAGAACCAAGCTATGAATCCATAGCTCAGTACTCGGCTGCAGTGGCCTTCCAGAAAGCGCTGACTGCAAAACGCAGGCTGGAATGCAGCTAAGAATGAAGCTGCTCTTTCGCAGAAGAAGTGGACCGGCTGGGCAGGGCTCAGTGCCGGAGGTGAGTAATAAAAAACATCCCCTGAAAATAAGACCTGGTGCCTCTTTTAGAGGCAAAACAAAACAAAAAACAAACAAACCCCGGTCTTATTTTCGGGAAAACACGGGTAGTATATAACTCCACCACTATCTGCACTAGCTACCAATTAATTTCAAAGTTGTCACTTTGTACTTCCTAGTTTTAAACTATGGGACCACCTGTTCCTAATGGTTTCCACTTGCCCAGTGGGATCAGGAAGAATAAGCTCCCTTCTGGATTTGCCCTTTTAAAAAAATAACATTTACTGTGACATATGTTCTCAGTGGCAGGTCTTTTCCATTGCTCCTCCCCTCATTTGACTTGCCCCAACATTACTAAGATTTTTATTGACTTAATCTTGTTTGCCTGTGGCAGAATCTAAGGTCTTGAGTTGGTTGACAGTTGGAATAACATATAAGCTTATATGCTGTCCTGAATTAGTTTGCTTGTTTAGCATTAAAACAAGGTGCACAGTGGTACTATTTTTTGTGTACTTTATCTATACCAGAAGTCCTCTACTTTCAGTCATTCATTTAGTGACTGCTCAGAGTGATTGAAAAAAAGTGACTTATGATCGGTTCTCACACTTATAACTGTTGCAGCATTCTCATGGTCACATGATCAAAATCTTGGAACTTGGCAATTAACATATACTGTTTCGGACTGATGTGATCACTTGGCTTCTAACAAGCAAAGTCAATGGGAGAAGCAAGATTCACTTAATGATCACATGATTCACTTAATAACTGCAGTGATTAGCTTAACATAACAACTGTCTTGCTTACCAACATAAATGTTGGGCTCAGTTGTGGTCATAAGTCTAGGACTATCGGTACTGTATTCTGATTTGGCTTTAGATTTTCCATTAAAGAAAGAATGCTATATAAATTTATTTCAAAAAACAGAATTATTTGTATACGATCTGAGAAGTGATTTTTCATTTTAGAGATCAGCCACCTTTCATTACAATTGTCTTATTGGTAATGTCAAGTATAAACCAGTGGAACATTTAATGAGTGAATTGTGAAATATTTCCTGTTCCAAAAGATACACATCTTGATAACCCCAGGTCAGATACATGTGACCTTGTGAAGAATAAGAAAGTTCAACTTCTGTCTCTAGAATGAAATGTTTTGCATGTAACCACAAATCTTCAAAATCTGGTTTTGCTAAATTAAAGGTAGTCCTCGACTTACAATTGATCATTTAACAACTTTCAAAACTACAGTAATCTCAGAAAGGTTACTTTATGGCCCATAAAACACTTCCTGGCCATTGTAAAACACCATGCTGTCCTCATGTGATTACAATCCAGCTTCATGAGATCACAAGCCAGGTGCTTGGCAACCCATTCGCACTTGCAGCCAGTTGCCAGGGACCCTGCAATGTTGTGATCGCCATGTGCAGTCTTTCCCCCCCCCCCCCAAAGTCAGTGGAGAAGCAGGCAGGGAAGGTTGCAAGCTGCTGCCAAGAGGGCACCCTCTGAGAGTTGACTCAGACAGACACCTACTGGGGGAATAAGTCTCTAAACTGTCCACTTAACCTAGGAGATTCCTTAATAGCAAAAACTGGGAGTGTCGGGATTGTGGGCATTGAGCAAAGTGGTCATATGGATGTCTCACTTAACTTTGCTCAACTACCGAGATTTCAGTCCCAATTGTAGTCTTAAATTGAGGATTATCTGTACACAGACAATCCTTGACTTACAATCTGTCAGTTAAGGCGTATTTCCAGAACTACTTAAAACCTGTTTTCGGAGTTACAATGGCCACAAATACAAACATGCAGGCTGTCATGTGATTGTATCTTAGGAGCTTGGCAACTCCTTTACAACCATTTGCAGCATCTTGTGGTCACATGACTGATTTGCAATTATTATTTTTTTGCCAGTTTCTGGCATTTATTTTTAGTTTCCAGAAAAATTGCCCTTTGGAGAAAATGGATTTGCTTAATAACTGCTTGTTTGCTTAATGACCACCATTAAAAAAGCAGTTGTAAGTTTGAATCTGGTCACATGATGTCTTGACTTACGACCTCAACAATTTAACAACTGTAATTCCAGGCTCAATTGTGGCCATACGTCAAGAACTACTTGTACAATTTCTAGCATCCTTCATTGTTAGCCATGCTGAATAAACCAATAAAGGTCCAAATAACCTTTACTTTGCAAACCAAGGGTCACAGTCTACTTCTGTGATCTAAAAGGACAGTTACAGCTGCAAATATATTGCCCATCAGAGGTTGGAAGTATGATGTCATAGTATTGTTGCACATTAATGGGATGCTCATTGATCCCTACAATTAGAAAATATCCAGTGAGTTGTCTTAAATTAGAAGGAAAAAAAACGGTTGTAGTTGCTACCAGAACACATTGACATTGATGTATGTTACAACTTTAAACAATAAATTCCATCAATTTATCCTTTAGATGACATGGCATAACGACCATCTATATTTTGAAAAAAGATTTTTAACACCAATAGATATTTATCATTCCCTATGGGATAAATATTAAACTCTTTTTTCTCTTGATTATATAGGAAAAACTCAGATGAAGCTGATCTGGTTCCTGCCAAGGAAGCTAACATCAAATGTCCACAAGTGGTCATCTCATTTTATGAGGAAAGGCTCACATGGCACTCCTATCCCTCGGAGGACGATGATAAGAAGGATGACAAGAATTAATCTGCTTGTCCTTCTGTCCTCATTCCTCCTTTGGCTGACTTTTGTATTAAAATACCAGACTGTGGGTTTGAACATAAGGGAGAAGTGAAGAAGCTCTTGGCTGAGGGGATGCCCTCTGTAAAAACAGGACAAGATTTCTCCCTATGACAGTGTGTTTTATGTTTATATATATATGTATATGTATAAAACATATATATTCATATAACATATATATTCATAATCTGTCACCTTGATTGAAAGAATGAAAGCCACCAACAGAAACAGCAAGTGGAGGTGGCATGTTCTCTAAAGATCACCTGAAATTTGCAGCCTTTTTCTCAAATAGTGTTAACTGCATTTTTACAGCTTAGCATGTGTGTGTAGGTTTAATTCCTTTTGGGGGTATTATTTGTGTATTGTTGGGGTGGGAAGGGTAGGTATGTTCCAATTGACTTGAGACAAAGGATGGTTCACAGTATTCTATAGCCAGAGTTTTAATTTTTCTAAAAAAAACCTGTTTTACTGCAATTAAAATAAGTTACTTTCAACTGAATAAAATTACTCAATTTTGAAATGCTGGAGCAAATGTGTCTTGAGTTGTTTGCATTAACAGTTGAGACTGTAATCAGCAATTCAGCTAATACAAGAATTATTGTCGCATCTAAAATTGGGGAAGATGAAAATTTAGACCCTGTAGTTGAACTGGGAATGCCTTGTTCTAAAATAACATTTCTTTTCTGCATCCTTTTAATATCTTTTTCCATAGAATTAAGATTACTTTTTTTTTAACTTTCCTGTATGTATGTAAACTTGAGAATCAAAGTGAGTGGTGGCAAGAAGCGGAAGAAAAAACTACTTTGTACAGCACAAATAAGTTGCAGAATATTCTGTAAACACTTTCTGCCAGACTTGGGCATTAATTATTACTTTCTTTGTCTTAGCCTGCCACCGATTTTAATGTAATAATAGACTTCTGTTTTTACAAAGGACACAATTTTAATCAATGAATTTGCTCAAATCCTAGTAAGCCACCAACTCCTTCACAGGGCGGTATGTACGTAGAATTGTATTGTACAAATCTTTTTTAAGATAAAGCATGTGTAGGCTTCTGTGAAAATGTTGTCTAAAACCTAAGTGTTTGGATTTAACTTCATAATGAATTGTCTTTTGGTCCTAATAAAATTTTAGATTTATAATCCTGACCTTTCTTTTTCTTTTCCCTCTAGACAAGGTCTTTGCAAATATTACATAATGGGACATGAATCTAGAATTTAGGGAAAAATTCATAGGTTTAAATTTGTTCACAGCATTGTACAGCAGGGTGTCAAACTTAATATCATTGAGGGCTGAATCAGCATTATGGTTGCCTTCAAAGGGCCAGTTGCTGTCCCCTTCTCTTCCTTAGGCTGTCCCCACTGACATCTCCCTATCGCCATCTCTCCCCCTCACTACTACTTCGTCCTCCCTCATGTGTTCACTCACTGCCCAGCTCACCTTTTCATGCAGTGCTCATCAGCTGGAGCTGCGTGGGCTGATCCTGGGGTCCCCAACAGCTCTGCAGCTCCAGCTGACTCTTCCCCGAAGACTGCATGTGGCAGCTGGCCACCCCTGAGGCCGCAGGAAGCCCCAGTTAGCTGGAGCCACGTGCAGATCCCAAGGCCTCAGCAGAGCCCCCAGCAACACCACAGCTCCAGCTGACTCTCCCCCAGGCTTCTCTGGCATTACCCCCGTTTCAGCTCACCCACCCACCCCCACATACTCAATTGCCGCCTCCTGCTAGTCTGCTTGAGGGCCAGATCTAAACACATCACCGGCCGGATCTGACCTGGGGGCCTTTTGTTTGACATGTCAGTTGTACAGTATACATCACGTAGAGAATTATATCCTGAGGTCCTGCTAGTAAGATATGGAGTGACAAAATAACCTGTTTAGCATACTACAAATGGCACTTTATAGAAGAGACGCCCAAAACATCTTAAAGCTAAGTAATTCCACACACTTCTCCTCCTCCTAGTTAGTTAAGTAGTAACTATATTACTCATGTATAACGTGTGAGTTTGTTGTAATGTCTTTGATTTTTTAATTTTAATTAATTTACTTTTTTATTAATTTGTTATTTTTTATTTTAATTACTAGCTTCTGCACTCTCTTTGGAGAAAACTAAGAACAACCTATTACACACTGCTTAATATGCTACTTATAACTACCACCATCACCCCATGACCTGGAAAGCTAGTAAGCAAGCAAGGAAAAGTCAATCTTAAAGTTTTAGTAAGATTTCTTTTTATATCTTTTTTTTTCTTAAATGGAAGTGCAGGAAACAGTCTGCCCAAGTCATGGGGGAAGGACAAATTTACACATTGCAAATTTGTATCCAAAGCACATCTATGTTAGCTCATCTTGCTGTCATGCAACAAATTGAACAAGGGAACAAGAATGTTAATATTGGAACAGTTCTTCATGCCTAGTGAATTGGTTCTATAAGTAGCATGAACATTAATGGAATTAAATGGAGAGAATATTATACCTGTAAAGTATGATAAGACACAGGAACATCAGACTTTTCCAGGACCTAGCCTAGGGTAATTGCATTAGGATCCAGCAAATCTATGCTAAAATATTTTTAATGTTTGTTTTTCTATTAAATAGAGTGCCTGATAACATGCTAGTGAGGATACAAACTGAATTGAAAATGTGGATGACCCCAGCTAAGAAAATCAAAATGGAAGTTGTGATCTAGATGTCTACAGGATATGCTGTTAAATTTGAGAAGAAAGTAATGTACATGCAGCATATCCCTGGATACAGTATTCCAGGAACAATACTAGCTTTTTTAAAAGTGCAAAACAAAGTTACGAGTCCAGAATGGAGATCTTTGCCATATGTGGGCTACTTTTACAATAAATTTTACTTTGAACAAATTCTGAAACTGGCTTGTTCTAATTGTGCCATAAACATTTTGTGATAGTTCTTTTAAACAATCCAAGAGATGACATCCTCTTACATCCTCTTGGCTAGCTCAGATTTTTTAGAGTACCATATTATAATTCATTAATTTTTTTAAAACAAAATTCACATGGAAATAAATCCACCAGATCAGTGGTTCTCAACCTGTGATCCGCAGACCCCTGGGGACTGGGGCAGGTGCAATGTCATCACGGGTTTGCAATTTGTTATGATTTAAATTTTGAATTAAGTCTTGGAGGTCTCTGGTCATGGTCTGGCCACAAAAGGTATTTAAAGGGGGTCCACGGTGAAGAAAAGATTGAGAACTACTGCACTAGATGAAACTTTCCAGAGAAGAGGTCTGAATACTTTACTGAAAAATCCATTTCTCCCAATACACATTGCTGTAGCCCACAGCACTATGGTAGGTATTTTCAAATAGATTATTCTTTTCTTGTATCTCCATATCATAATTAGAAGCAATGTTACATTATACCAGGTGATTGAAAGTCTGAGCTTCAATTCTATAGTAATTAAGTGTAAGGCAGTTACTAATTCTATGTGCAGCGTATTAATTACCGCAATAGGATTCTTTTGGTTACCAAAACCACCATTCCTCCAATCTACCACTGATTATCCAGATACTATTCCATATAATTTCAGCAATCGGGGGAATTAAGTACAATATTACCTAACAATATTACTAGTTACTACACAAATAGTTTCTTTAATGAATGCTACCTTATGACAGTGCATTGTTCTATCTCATAACATTTGACATATCATAACCTGTTTGTCTAATGCAGGGGTGTCAAACTCGCAACGTCACGTGACGTGTTGCGACGTATCGTGACTTTTTTCATTGCCGGCAATGGGGTGGGCGCGGTTTCGCCATGACGCATCTGGCCCACGGGCTGGCAGTTTGACACCCCTGGTCTAATGTTTAAACTCAAGTGTATGACGCCTCTGCTAAATTCCCTTTATATCATCGTTTGCAGGAAGTTTTTCAGTCAGTTGATCCAGCTAAACTTGCTTCTTTCTATAAATATGAGAAAGTACTACACACAGTTTTACAGAATTTGTTAAAGGAAAATATCCGAAATCAATTTGTAAAGATATGTAACTATATATACTTACAAGAAGCTAAACATCAGATTCTTCATCTTTAATGGCCTTTAAGGTATACAAGATTAGTTTCAAAAAGGAAAGTTTTTAATAATTACACTGATGCACTCTACTATTATCACAGCTAATAGCCATCTGTGCATTCATTGTGACAATGTAATTTAAGACAGCAGTTTCAACAGCCTACAAAAGAGTAATCAGCATTGCTGTAAATATATAGTGGATTTAGTCCTGGATAAAGAAGACACAAAACCAATGTTTAAATAGTGAATAAGCCATTTTATTTTTGTCCTGTGCTCACACTCTCCTCACTTTCCCAATAGCTCATAGAAACCATTCAGAATAAAACCTCAGAAATAAATTAACACATGCACACAACAGGGCTCCATCCTTCCCATCCAACAGCTCCAACACATTTTGTGCTTCAAATTTCATGCTCTTAATTCCAAAAGCATGAGAAATGGAGAAGGCTTCATACGTATACTTCTTATCCACTCTCATATTTTTTCTGGAAAAGGTCTTGGCCTGAAAAAAAACCCTAATATGTTTGCAAACATTGCTTTATACCACTTAAACAATGCATCCCATCTCTACAATCCTCAGGAGGATGCCCATTTCAGTGTTATGCCCTCACATATCATCACATACACAGGACTGAGTGGCTGGAAAAAAACCAAAGCCATTTAGCTCTACAGTTGCTGGTCAAGTCAGTAATACTTCCAGCTGTGCTATACTGCAAGTTAACAGCTTCGGGGATGGCCTCAGAACTTGAGGCTAGCTGTGTTCAAGGCACTACCCTCACCCTTCGCCTTATTATTATTTTTTTCAATGGAGGAAGGGGGAAGTTGGAATGACATCCAAGGACAGAAGGGAAGCCAGCTGTGGAATCATCATTAACACATTTTGAGTCTTTATGGCAGAAAAAAACTTTCAGTAGCTTTGATCTTCAGGGGAAGTACTACCCTTCTATCCTACATGCATACTCTTAAGTTCATTCTATAGCCCTACAGGGGAGAGGAAACAATATAGGAACACAGAGTTCTAAAACCGTAATAAATTAAAATCAAAGTGTCCGTTCAAAAAGAGGCTTGCTGTAGATGGCTTTTAACACAGCATGCCCACTTAATAGAAGCAAAACCCGCTGTGATGTAGACCAAATAGTGATGGTCACACACCTTGCAGACTCTAGTCAATGAAGATCTATACCTTTGGCCCTACACTTCCTTTCACCCAAAGCAGTCTCTCTAAGCCAATCAATGGGAAAAGACAGCTTTATAGCATGCAATTTTACCATGCACCATCATGTTGTAATACATCTTGATAGTGGCCCAGAATTAATGCTGGCTCCTCACTGGGGCAGGTAAAATCTTTAACAAAGTATTCAATTGGTGAGGGATGATAAAGATGCATTTCTATAGTAATCCTATTAACTCTTTCCACTCCTACTCTGCCAAATATTTGTGGTAATTGTTGAAGTACAAAATGGTAGTACATATAAATTCCTTGAATGGGAAATTCTTACTTTTAGCTTGAGGGAAATGTTTCTCTTGCTCTAGTACAATTTTCTGTGCTCCTTCTTTAGTTAAGTACATAAAAATTTATGAAGAAATCATGGCTAAGTATTCAAATTTAGGCATGGTTTTGAACTGCATATAATTGACGTCAAATTAGTTTTAAAAAATCCAACCAGCTACCTGAAGTATCCAAGACTGGGAATTCAAAGGAAAAAAAATACTCTTAGGTCTTCTCAATCTATTCATTTAACTTTTCTTCCTTTACAAAAAGCCAGCCTTATTCAATTTTTTTTATCCTCTGCTGATATTTCCCCCCTCCCCCCTGCAAACACACATTATGCCAGCTAATTCACACTCTCATAATGTTCAATTGGTTTGAGGCTTCTGGAAGCACAGGTCTTTCCCAACATGCTTTGCCATTCCGCCTCTCAAGACTTGTAGGCCCCCTGCCTAGCAGTATGCTCCTATACACTGGCTGGCAGCTATCATGGTTTGAGAAGATATATTGGATAAGAAGGCATGAAAGTTCCTCCAAATTCTTCTGGGCTCAGCCCTTCTCGAAGTTGCAGATTCAGCAAGTTTTATGCTTTCCAAATGATATTCATCATCTTTCACTTCCTCCTATCTTTCTGTTTCCTTTCTTGACGCCGTCCCTGCTGGTCAGCCAAGGAACGTGGTATTAGAATAACACTGCCATTACTGGCATGTTGTAGAGCATACTGATTTGGGGAATAGGGCTGGCCATTTTCATCACGCAGACGGCCGAATACCTCCTGGTAGAGGGTCTGCATCTTTTGCTTCATTTGGCGGATGGACCTGAGGAATTCCACCTTCTCCCTGAGCAGCTTTGATTTGTCTCTCTGCAAATCATCTACATCCCGCTCCAGATTGAGGATAGTGTCCAGTTTTCTTTTACGACAATTCTGGGCTGCCATCTTATTCTTGCCCCTTCTGCGAATGTCACGGATTAGACTAAGCTGTGCTTCACTCAACTGATACTTGGACAGGAGTTCATTGAATTCCTCTACTGGCAAATTGATGATCTTTTCATTGGGAAAAGGAATCTTCATGGCTCTGGCTCTATGTTCATCTCTACTCATCTGCTTATCTAGAAAATCTTCTTGCTTCTCTTTGGAACTCTTCTTTCCCACACTAGCTGGCTGGGACTCATCAGTGTCTAAGGTCCTGGGGGCCATGTTATATGTGTGATTGTGACCCACATGCTCAAGATAAGGCAGGTACTGCAACTGAGGAGGATTCTGGTAGCTCATCCGACAGAACTTGCTGTATTCTGGCTGATACCCAACAGCTCCTTCCACATCTTCAAAGTCCACATTTTCGGTATCAGAATTGTAGCCCACAGCTCCTTCCTCAGAAAAGGAGGAAGAGGTCGAAGAGGATGATGATGCTTCTGAGCTGCTGAGAGAAGCAGGGCTGTGACTTGAGTCCAGGGAGAGCCCTGAGTCTGAATCAAATTCCTCTTCCAAGCGGGATGCCTGCACTGGGTTGAAGCCTTCTTCAATAGCCAAATCCATTAAACTAATCTCATCCAACATGGCTTCATCCAGAAGCCCTCCAAGAGGGTCTGGGAGTTCAGGCCCAGATGTTTCATTTGTAGTACTGTTTAGCTGGGGAGGGAAAAAAATTCCACTTAGGTTGGTAGAGCCAAATGTGGTATTGAAGCCAGTGGAGTTATCAGGAACCAGCTGCAGCAAAGCTGAGCCCCCAACCACTGAAGGACTTTCAATTTCAGAGCTGAACAGAGAAGGAAAATCTTGTGTGCAGCCAGCTAGCGATGCCTGATGCAGGCTGACATTCTGGTTAATAGGGGTAGATGGAGCAAGGCTATAGTTGGCTGTCAGAAGATCTCCACTTGGATTGTTGTATAAAGTTTCTACAGCTGTAGTGCTATTTACCTCCATGCTCTGCAAAAGAAAAAGAGACTGTTTAGATTCTGCAGGTTTCAATCAACATCATTAAAAAAATAAAGACTCCAAGAAAAAAGTAACAATGAATTATGCTTCCATTAGCAGAATGGATATTATTGGTGGATCAAATTTACCCCCACTGCTTACAACACTTAACACAGACATAAAATCTGTAGGCCCTCCAATCTTCCAGAGCAAGGGGCATAAAAGATAGTAGGGGCAGTATATTGGATTTAATTCCAAACCTATTATGTTATATTCTTGGCACATTGGCCTGGAAAAATGTACACATCAACATTTATGGTAACCTCCTCATCCACTTAAATGGACAGAAAACTCAGATAGGGAGTTCACTGTAAACAAATCAGAAATTAAATACCATGTTCTTAAATAATCTTATTACTTACTGCCCCATAATCATCAAGAAAGCATCTAGGAAGACCTAGCTATTGTTTTCCTTCCAGGTATTTTCTACATATAAACGCATATCCTACCCAATTCTCCCCTCTAGCCACAGAGCTTTTGGCAAAATAGAAAAGCAGGAGGAGGGAGGAGAATTAACTGTTATATAAGTAAAACACTGCTACAAGAAGGGATTCCTGAGCAGAAGGTAAACATCTAGCACAGACATGTCAAACACAAGGCCCGTGGGCCGGAAGCGGCCCGCAAAGTGGTTTCATGTAGCCCACGAAGCCATCCTGGAAACAGTAAGGGAACGGCTCCCGCTGCCGTGGCCCTGGCCAGCTAGGAGCCAATGTACAATTTTCTGGTGGCCATCTATGCTGAAACGCATTCAGTCTTAGGTCCACAAGGCCGTCTGAAAACAGCAAGGAACCAGGCCCTGCCACGTTGGCTTTGCCACCTGGGTGCATGCTGGGGAGGTGTCACCCTTTGTGAGAAACGAAGAAATGCACCATCGCCTGGAAGTGGCCAGCAAATGGCCCTCACCTACTTCACATATCTGGCTTGATGGGCTCCAGAGGAGGGGTTTCAGCAGGCAGCGAGGTGCTCTCCTCACAACGCCAAGAGGCTGAGCCAGGCGATGCAAATCCAAAAAGAAGCGAGACGCCACCCAGCCCCCAGCCTGCCCGGTTTCGGCAGACAGCGGGGCACTCTCCTCACAGCCCCGAGTGGCTGAGATGGGCAGCTGGGCAGCGCGAATCTGATGAGAAGTGCAATGTTGCCTAGCCCCCAGCCTGCCCGGTTTCGGCAGACAGCGGGGCACTCTCCTCACAGCCCCGAGTGGCTGAGATGGGCAGCTGGGTGGCGCGAATCTGATGAGAAGTGCAATGTTGCCTAGCCCCCAGCCTGCCCAGTTTCGGCAGGCAGCAAGGTGCAAAGCTGACGAGCTTCACACTGCCGGCTCAACCTCTCGGCGCTGTGAGGAGAGCACCCCGCTGCCTGCCGAAACTGGGCAGCCTGGGGGCCGGGCGGCATCGCTTCTTTTTGGATTTGCGCTGCCTGGTTCAGCCTCTTGGCGCTGTGAGAAAAGCGCCCCGCTGCCTGCCGAGACCGGGCAGGCTGGGGGCTGGGCGGCATTGCGCAGATAACGTTGACTCTCACACTGCTCATGGCATCCCCTCCTCCAGAGCCCACCAAGCCAAATATGTGAAGTAGGTGAGGGCCATGTGCTGGCCCCTTCCAGCTGATGGTGCATTTCTTCATTCCTCACGAAGGGTGACACCTCCCCAGCTGCGTTTCTTGCCTGTTTTTCTCCCTCCCTCACCTCAAATATTTTCCCACCACTCTGTACTTAGGAAGGAAGGAAAGAAGGAAAGGAGAGGGAGGGTCTGAGGGAAGTCCTGCCTTAGTCCTGCCCTGCTGCCCTTTCACCATCCCCTTGCCCCCTCCTCCTGGCTTATCCTGGGGGGTCTCCCATCCTATTGCTAAGGAAGCTTTGGATACAAAGCTGGGTCTCCTCCCATGGAGAGGGAATGGGCCTCCCTCTGACTTTGCCCTCGTACCCATCATGAGCAACCTGGCTAAGGAGAGCAAACACAGCAACAGCAGCCTTGAGGAGGAGGTAAGTGCAGCTGGGTGCCCCCTTGGGGAAGTGGGGCTGGGCTTGGTGCGCGAGGGCCAGGCTGGGTGTTTGACCTCTGCTGCCCAGGGCTCTGGGCAGCCCGCACCACCATCCAGGCCCCCCCTACATGGCCTGAGAGGAACAGTGAGGCTCCTCCAGTGGACCATGCCTTGGCACTTGCCCTGGTCCCACCCCCTTCTACCAGAGACTCTCAGATCTGTCCCACTCCTGCCCAGGCCCCCACAGGCACTCTTGACGCGAACGATGTAGAGCTGGCCATGCCCACCCAGTAGGCCACACCCACTCCATCCATGCCCACCCAGTAGGCTGCACTCACCCTGGCCATACCTACCTGGCCCCCCGAGGGAAACCACAATGCTGATGCGGCCCTCAATGAAATTGAGTTTGACACCCCTGAATTCTAGCACAATATTACAGATCATCCTGCTGCCAGACCAGTAGCTATTTGATTTAAACATATTAGTATGTTCTAGAAATGAAAGTGAAGTGAGATTTTAAGTGAAATTCCAGGGACAGAGACCATCTATTACTGGTAGTATTTTTTTTTAAACCCTGGCAAGAACAAACAATATATGATATAATTCAAGTACAGACATGCTGTATGGTTGTGCATATGAAGGATTTGTTTTTAGGTTGTATTGAAGTATTAGAATCCTGATGATTGTTTGGATTTCTCCTCTGGTAAGTGGTTTGGAAGGGTCTCTATTTTACTATCTTGCTGGCAATCGCTTAGTGCCACACATTTTTCTCATTTTGATGAATACATTCAACAAGATGGTTTTAAGAAAGTTACAATTCTACAGAATTTTGCTTTTATCCTTTGTGATGAGTGTTCCATTCTATGCTCCTACCAAATGCTATAGGAAAAAAGTCCTAGCACAGTGGTTCTCAACCTTTTTAATGCTGCGACCCCAATCGGTCGTAAGTCGAGGACTAAACCGGTCGTAAGTCGAGGACTAAACCGGTCGTAAGTCGAGGACTACCCAACCGGTCGTAAGTTGAGGACTTTCCCTGCCCGGGAGCGCCGCGCATGCGTGGTTCCGCCCCCTGCACTGGCCGAGGCGTAGCTGGCAAGCGGCAGAGACAGAGCAGGCCAAACACCAGCTGGCCCAGCCCAAGGAAGGTAAGGCACCCGCCGGAAAAGGAAAAAAAAAATGGCGGACAAAAAAATGGCGGACAAAAAAAATGGCGGACAGTCTTGCTTGGCGACCCCTGTGAAATGGTTGATCGACCCCAAATGGGGTCTCGACCCACAGGTTGAGAACCACTGTCCTAGCAGGAGTAAAGAAAGTGCTCTGCACTACAGATACTACAAAGAAAATAAAATGTTCTGTTTTACATTTGACTGAAGCCTTGCATAACAACAGCAATTCAATAGCAATATCGTTAATTAAATTCTCTGATCCAAACTGAAGGCTGGAACTATGTGTATGGGAAGACTCAACTTTCTTCCACTTCTAGGACTATACCTATAGATTGTGGGAAACTGATGCAAGCAGGCAAAGAGCAATGCTAAATCTAGCAAGCATGGGAGATTATCCTACATATATTGTCCTGGAAAAACCAAAACATGAAGCAATTGCGTTCCTTACCTGTGTTTCCATGATAGACATGAGGTCCTGCCACTGCTGCTCCAGATCAAAGGGCAGCTCTGTTTCTGTCAGAAGGGGAGAGAGGAGACTGTCTGACACGACAGAAGGCCCACTCTCATTAGGCAGAGAGTCAGTTAGGCTGGGAACATCTGCAGCTGGAAACTAAAACAAAACAGCAAAGTGAATGAATTACGTTTTAGGTGATATTAAAACAGTAATAAACCATTCTTCTTTCCTTTCAATTTATGAACTTTAGAGATTCTTTTGCCACATGCTAGAGCAGTCCAGCCTCTTTCCCAAGATTTATTATTTACTTAAATATATTTGACACATTTTTAAAGACATGAATAAATAATAGTAGCTCAAGATATTGTACATTATATTCCTTCATAGAAATCTTGTGAATAGGTTGGAATAAAGGATAAAGTTTGGCAAAGAACTCTTAGAGAACCACATGGAGGAGTGGGAATAAGTGAGATTCAGTCTGTATGCTATTAACCTTTCTAAGTCTACACTAGAATAAGACCAAGTAAAGAGGGGGAGGGAAAGGGGGTTCATTTTGCAAGGCATGCAATGCCATCATTTTAAAACAGACAAGGCACTTGATTTAGTGGGTGAGCAAATTCCTGCATTATTCAGGAGATTCTGTTCTTCTCAAAGGATAGCATACTTGCCTATTTCACAAGGTTGCTGCAAGGACATGAAATGGAAACTCAGTTTATTGCTAAACTGAAATGATGACTGGAACTGACAAAGAGTGAACACTAAGCTAACTTTCTCCAACCTGATGCCCTCCAGATGTGTTGGACCCCAGCTACCACAATTCAACTTACCATTGCTGCTGATTGAAAATTACTGGAGTTGCAGTTTGATATATCTAGAAGGCACAGCATTGCGGTAGGCAACCAAACTGATCAGCTCTACTTCCAAAGTGAAAATATGTACCTCTGAATTTTCTCCAAAAGGAAATGTAGCCTCCAGCAATCTAAGACACTCCTCCAAGGACAAGGTTGTCTGATCCTCCACCCCAGGCGCCTAGGAAAAAAAACACAAGGCCAGACAATGAAGATAATCTATTCCTGTGGTTTTCTAATGTTCAATATTTATGTTCTTTTTCTTTACTTCTTTTTTTCCTGACCCTTAATATGAAACATATAAACTGAACCAGGGACAGAATGGCCAATGTTTGGTACACAGGATCTGCTTTTTAATCTTTTTTTTTTTTTTGCTATCAGGAGTAGGATGATAATTTCAAGTTAATAGAAAAAGGATTTTCTGCAGCTTTTTGCTTTCAGGGAATTGCAAGGGTGATGGCAAACATGGTTTAACTGTCATTATGCCTCTTTTAGAATTTATAGCTTAAAATGTCAGTGAATTATACAATCATTTTTAGTTATTCATTTACATATCAAATATGGAGACCACTCATCTCACACACAAAGTGCAATTTTAGTCAAAATATACTCTGGAGAACAGGGGGGAAAAATCATGTGTGACCATCTGCAAACCTATGGCTTAAGATGTTCCACCCGAGTCAAAAATAGAATCATCTGCTCAAAATCTGATATATTTGATCCAAAGCAATTTTTTAAAATTAATTTAGAATTAATTTAAAATTAATTATTCTCAACAAAAAGTAAATATTTAATTAATCCAAAGGGCAGCATTTCAAGGGCCTGTCCAATTTGTATACATACGTAATATATATCTCATAACCTATCCCAATAAAAAACAGAAGCAGCAAACAAACTGTATGAAAACTTAAGTGCTACAATTAAGATATAACTTTCATTTACAGGTAGTTCTTAACCTACAACCACAATTGAGCCCAAAATTTATGTTGCTAAGTGAGACATTTGTTAAGTGAGTTTTGCCCCATTTTACGACTTTTCTTCCCACAATTGTTAAATGAATCACTGCAGTTCTTAAATTAGTAACACTGTTGTTAAGTGAATCTGGCTTCCCCACTGATTTTGTTTGTCAGAAGGTCACAAAAGGGAATCACATGACCCCAGGACACCGCAACTTTCATAAATATGAACCAGTTGTTAAGTATCTGAGTAAACCACATGACCCTGGGGAGATGCTGCAATGGTCATAACCATGAAAAATGGTCATAAATCACTTTTTTCAGTGCCGTTGTAACTTCGAACAGTCACTGAATGAACAGTTGTAAGACGAGGACTACCTGTACTTCTTGTCAGATGAAATCTACAAAAAGTACAGGTGAAGATTGTTCTGAATGCCTGCTTCCCAAAGAACAGTGCAGCTGAGCCCTTAAGTATCCATGAACCAGAGCCTATTCTGCCCTCTTGAGGACTATTCTCTGCCCTGCATATGAATTCTAACCGGAAGATATTGGAAAAACTGAACTTGACAGTCAGCAGACTGGCTATACAGATCACAAGAATTTGGGCAACAAACTCTATGTACCCTCTATTCTCATCCACCAAAGTCCAACTAATAAGGTGCAAATTTCTATATATCTTTCTAGCTTATTCCAAAAGCTCAGTCCACTTTAATATGTAAGCATATAAAAACATATAAAGAATTTTACATATCGAGAAAATATAAAAACAGTACCCAAAAGAAAAATATGGGAGATAGTCTACTTCTCAGAAAATGAACTGAACTACAGGTTGCAATCTTCTTTACTGGACAGGTATGGAGTACAACCTCAGAATGGTAGGAAAGCAATCTGTGCTTCCCCATCAGGGTGTTTTTACCTGCGCAGGGAAACTCTCCCCTGTCTCGCCATCCACTACCTCAGTTCTGTCAGCGATGCTGCTGTCCCCTCTGTTCCTCCAGCCATCCCCACATTCTTCACTGTTACTTGGTTCTTTATCCACGTCGTTTTCTTTTTGGCGGTGGCTGTAGTCAAAAATCTCACGCCCAGCACCAAGGTCAATATCCTGTCTCCACAGGATATCAATTAAATCAATATCCTAAAAGGAAAAAAAAAAACAGGGAGAAAGAAACATGACTGCCTCTCTTCGTCAAAAAGACTTATTCAGGAGGATGACCTCTCCTACAAAACTTCCAGCACAAATGCCTCCAGCTTCTTTACCCAAAACACTACCATAATTTCATCCATTCTGTGATATAGGCCCAACACCAACATTTGACCCCACTCACCTCTAAGTGCCGCCCTTCATTCTGAATGGGGTGTGGTCCCTCCTCCCCTGATCCTTCCCTTGACCATCTCTGCTGCCGTGGTGCTCCAGACATCTTTCCCCCCCCTACAGCCATCCTGCACAGGGAGCTTGCCAAGAGTGGCTCTGCAAAGGAGCTGCTCCGGGCCCCAAACAAGGGACTCCATGGACAGCAACTGAGCTGTCTCCTCCTCCCTGCCCATGCTACGCAGCAATGTTCTCTCTGTCCAGGCAGGAGTCTGCAGCTTTAACTGCTCAGACGGCTGGCTGGGTTAGAGAGGGAGGGCCAATTGTCATTCCGGATTGCTGCTCCATAGCGGGTTTGCATCAGCCTGTGGTGCCATTCTGCCTATTTGCATAAAGGGGTGGAGATTCTCTGCATTTTCAGCCACCTGATGCAACTTGAAAAGCCGGCTTGCCATGCGTCCTATGTCTTGCCAGCTCCCTCAGCTGAGCTGCCTACCTTAACCAGTCCTTCAAACTGAAAACAATCTCTGCTGAATGCACTCTAAACAAATCTGCCTGTTTCAACCACAAAGCAGTGACCTGGCCTCCTCTATAACAGACTTTAAACAAGGTTTATCATACCCTAAAATTTTCTTTTTCATCCCATGCCCTACAATATCCTACAAATTCTTCAGCTACAGGACAAAGATCACCCAAAGCTATATTCATTCACATACTGCAGCAGGATGTTCCTTTCATTCAGGACCAGAAATGCCTTCCCATTCTTTGGAATGTTTTTTTAATATTGCAAACAAATCTGGCTGAATGATGCTGAAGGATCAGCACTTGGGGCTCCACCCTTCTACATTTCCATTTCCAATGGAAACCACATCAAATTATCATTATTCCTATATAATACATAAGTGGCAAAGAAGTCTTGAATTAGGGATGCCAAGTATACTCATTTTAACTAATTTCTCCTTGCTCCAGACAGGAACATAACAGACTAAATCTCCCTTCATTTCAGAACATTGGGGAATATAAAATGCAGCAATGTTACAATCTTTCTGATTTGTCCACCCAATTTCAAAGCACCGATTGTTCCATCTATATAAGGAACAATAATTCAGAGTAAGCTTGTCTCTAATATCTCTATCTTAATTTAACTATTCTAGTATTAATTCAAATAATTGGTCCAGTATTTCAGAACTAATTTACAGACAGACTATTCTGCAACTGCTAGCTCCTCTGTCCTTCCTCAAACTGGCTGCCCTAGACCTTCAGCATCTTCAGCTTCAAAAGACCCAATTGTTTTTCCATGGCCTAACTGATCACAAACATGTATCTGGATCACATCTTCCTCCTCTCCCTATCTGGCATTCATTCAAATTAATTTTAATCATCCCCTCCCTAACTGCAAAATACAAGCTTTCTTCCATGGAACATTCAGTGCAAATAGAAGTTTTAGACAAAACACTATTTTCTTCTCCTTTAGCCCTCCTATCAACTATTTCTTCAAATTGAAGATTCTAATCCAAATGTATACTTTTTCTAGTTACTTCCAGACTATGAGTGTTTAGAAGTGATTGGGCGGTATAGGTGGAAAGACCCAATAATGCTTCATAAGGTACACCCTTTGCTCACCCCAACTTCCATTGTAAAGCAGGCCACATGGATCAAAGATATTCTTAATTTCAGACACTGCTATCTATTTTTCTCAACTGCCTGCTCCCTCTTACAAGTATTCTTATTTTGTAATTCTGTCCATCTCCCTCCACCTTTTGTGAAAATCACTGGTACAAAATACATAATCATCATAAATACATAATTTTCTTTCTATAATGAAAGCATCACTGAAAGATCCACATAAATTAAGAATTCAAGCCATGATTATACCTTTTCCTCCAATATGTATGATATTTTCCAATCTATCCCTCAGCCAATGTATGCTACATTCTTTCCTACTGCACATCTTTTTAGTACATTGTACCTGAGCTGTATCTGGCCTGAATCTATCATAAAAGCAAGCAGCAGACAGACATGAGGGGTGAGAAAAGAGTCAAAAAGAAAGGATACCTTTCTCATGTCCCCAGCTGCCGCTCCCAGAGCTGTCCACCCAGATCATGGTCTATGTAGAGCGTAGATTCCGGGCAGGCAGAGCTGGGTGACCCGAGCTGAGTGCCGGACAGACATCTCCAGTTTCAGTTAACAGTTGCTCTTTTTTTGGCAGGCTTGCTAGCTGCCCCCAAATTGTTTGAAAGCCCCCCTCCTTCCCAGCATGTGACCCACAGGTGCTGTGCTATAGCCAGTCCTCCTCCCTCCCCTCACTCCAGCATGAGATCCAATCCTCAGCTCTCTTCTGCTTGTCGCTTAAAGAGAGGAGTTCCATCAAATCCCCACCCCCTGCTCAATGCCCAAGCTGCAGAGATGGAATCCCCACCCCATGTGTTGTGCTGTGGCTGCAGTGAGACTGAGACAACACCCCCACACACACCCGTTACCTAGGCTGCAGCCGAAGGCAGTCCCCTCCCCCAGGTCACCGCGGAGGATGCAGAGGGAGCCAGGCTCCGCCCTGTGCTGGTTACCTAGGTTGCAGAAAGAACCAATCCCTTGCCTCTGGTCCCTGCTGAGGATGCAGGAGAAAGTGCTCCTCCTTGCATTCGTCACCTAGGACGCAAAACACACAGCCAATTGCTTTTTAAGCTTCCACCCCACCCAGGCTGCCCTGGGAGCTGCAGCAGCATTCAGGTCTCTCTCTCCTTGAAAAGCTCCCATGCTTGGATGCCCCACCCAATGGTTGCAATGATGGTTGCAATGGTGCAGGGGGAACAACATTAAGGAAGCCTTTCGAGATAGTACTGAATATTTTCTCCTCTTTTCTCTCCATCGGAGATTACCCAAAGTTCTCCCTTTCTCATCAATTGAGATTTCATTCACTCTCCAAAAGAAGCAGAAAAGTGGCAGGCAACAAAGTAGAGTGTTTTATACAGGTAAGAGATGAAAATCATCTTACAAGGAACTTTTTGACCCTATAAATCAGGATTAGAGTCTCTTTTCCCCCAAATCCCCCCAATCAATAATTACCCTAGAATTTTAGTTTTTGATTTTCAGCTTTCAGAAAACTGACATAAAATAATGGAATAAGAACTGCAATTTCTCTCTTTACTCAAGTAATTTTCTTCCAATTCCACTAATAATGAATGAGATGTCACTGGAATACAGGTGGAAAAGTCACCAGATACAAGAAATGAATACTAGAACACCATACATTAAATGAAATTCTGCATCAAAATTAAACATAATTATATATAAACCTGCTTATGGTTGGAGTTTTTTGGTCCATTTTATTTTCTTATTTTTAGGAAAAGAAAGAAAATGTAGAGCAAAAGCTTTCCACCATTGAAAATTCAGTTAATAAATTCCATTCGCTCACAAGTTTTATTATGATTGCACCACATTTACAACACTTGCTTTGCAGACTTGAAGGAGAGGCTTCATTTGGTTCAGCATAGGAGTCTTAGCAGAAATTAATGCTATATTATGCTATATTGCTAGGATATTATATTCTAAGAGTAATGCATTTTCCCCAGCTTAAGGTGTTCTTGCGCAATAAACAGAGCCCTAAGTAAGAACATTTTCCAATATGGCTGAATATCTGTAAATCCAATAGTGCAGCAATTTTTGTTTTTGTGTTGGCCCAGGTTAGGCCACTAGAGAAGGGCAACTAGATAATTAGGATATCTTCTAGCTCATAAACAAAAAACAAGAACTGTGTGGTGGGCTGAGAATAAGAAAGCCTCTTCTTTGACAAAAAGAGCTTTTGAAAGCCACAATCATATCAGCTATTGATGATATGATCTCTGCTTTCAAAGAGCTCTTAGTAAAGAGGAAGATGCTGACATAATATATCTTCAGCCTATTTAATTTCATAATTGGTTGTTTTCATTTATATCTTTTTCCATAGTTACCTATCTGAATATCATTTTTGAGTGTCTGTCCTTTATACTTTAGTAACACATAAACAACAGGCTATGTTAGTAAATAAAAAATAATTAGTCTTTAAGAAGTATTTTTTCTGTATGAAAAAAATATATTTTCAATTCAAGTTTTATTCTGGGCATTACTTTTTAAAATATTGTTTCAAGAAACTTTCCAGGACTCTTGGACCTATATTCAATACAGCCTGCCTGCATCCAGGACAAGTCATACGCCTTCCAAAAGCAATGGAATAGCAGAAAGTATTTATAACCTACTCCTATTTCTTAGGGAAATCTTATTTAAATGATCAGAGAAAGATTAATGTTACCATAGGAAAAAGTACATTTAACAGAATAGTAGGAAAAATAAAAGCAAAAAAACAAACTCTCCCAAACTGAAACTGAGTTTTTTAGAATTAGTTCAACATTTAACTAGTATCTCACATTTTATTCTGACAGCTTGCCAAAATCTTACTTCAGCATTTGGCTGCTTCAGAGTTCAAACTTACAATCCTCTTTTCAAGCAGATGCAACAGACGGTAATAATAAAATATTTCTGCAATTTAGCCTCATGTTATTGTACAACTCATGACTTTCCAGTGAAGAAAAAGTAATTACACTTTTTAAAAAAATGTGTCACAGTATCATACTCCTGGAAATATGGCACCATTTTTGTAAAAATTACGTTCTTGGTTAACAATCCTAATTGGGAGTTGACTTTTCATCACTAAGCAAAGCAACTGTTAGGCGAAACATCATATACATTAGCAACAGCAGTTCCAGCAGTCCTGGTTACAGTTGTTAGATCTGGACTGCGCTGTTGTTAGACAAAGACATCAAATTTCTGACCTATTCACCATGCTCGCCTCTTCATCTCCTTCACCTGCCTATTTCACACCCATCTCTACCCTTTCAAGCCAACCTGCACTCTATTGCCTGATCCTGCCATCCTATTGACCATCACTGTCTTTTTTCTCCTATTTGTACCATCTTCTTCCTCCCACGGACAAAGCAACTGCTGGCCCTTCACAAGGCTTTTAAGTGCACACTGCCCTGGGTAGACTGCCAAACATCTGAATTCTGAAAAAGTGACCATGGGGCTACAACCGTAACTTTGAAGACCAGTTGTAACCATTATTCATTCATTCATTCAACACCTACATTACTTTGATCAGTCACTGAATGAATGGTTGTTAAGCAAGGACTAACTGTATAGGCCATTTAGAACAGGGGTCTCAACCTCTGCCGCGCAAGTGAGCAAAACCCCATCCGTGCAAATGCAGGATCCAGGCAATGCGCAAAACCACGCTCCCCTGGTCCACAGGGAACAGTTCCCTGGTGCCCAAAAGGTTGGGTCCAGCTGATTTAGAGTTCTTGAGAGATATCTCAAATGGAAATATTGCATTAAAAGACAACTTGGGTATTAAAATTGAAGTCTCAAGCAAAAGCAGAGGGATGCAGTTGGATCAAAGCTGCACAGCAAGATTAGCAAAACTACTACTGTATTTCATACAAAAATTAGGTAGAGTTGCTTCTAGGTTTTGAACAATACAAAACAGCCATACACCTAGAGGACCTCCATTACTTGTTGATGCAAACACATTTTTTTCTATTTCTTCTTGACAGAACTTGGTGGCAACAGTTTTTGCCATTCTTGTCATAAAAAAAGAAATGCAAGCAAGTATCACGAGAATAAGCAAATAACAAACAACAAACATGGTATGACACATGCTGCTACATGGCAATGAAGATGGATAGACAGCAGGCTGGCTTGCTGGCTGACTGACTGGCAAAGTCTAATCCCACAGAAAACTTACAGCTGCTCAACGATGTCAAACCATGACAATCCCTAAAAATCCCTAAAATAAGGCCTATAGCAAAAGCATCACTGTAGTATAGAACTGAAAAATTAAAAGATGGTAAACTACATTCTTGCTAAAAGATGTATGTTTCATTATTAAAAATATAATATTTTAAAATTTGTGCTTTCCTTTACTAAATGTATTTTAATATATTTCAGTCTCAATTCTTTGCATCCTGTTTTATCATCCTAATTCTATGCTAAACAGCTTGACCTTGTTCAAAGTTCTTCTAGACATCACTGCAAGATCCTGAAGAAGTTCAACATAGTCTCAGAAAATCTTTGCCCGTATACTAACTAGGATATGTTAACTAAACTTCATTAGTGTTTACATGTTGGAAAGAGCAGGGGTCACCTGAGACAAGAGAAAATCAGGATGTTCTCAATTGCTAATGTTTATAGTCTACGCTGCCCGAATAGAGACAGACTTGAAATGAAGAAGGCTACTGTAACACAACACAAACTCTAGCAATTCTCATCACATGTTGCCTGAACTAGACATTTATTTTTATCCCTTGGTGTGGAAATATTGTAGTATAATTCAAATAATAAGCTTTCTGGAAGAACAAGCCATCTGTAGTATTCACCCTAAAAAGCATAAAAGGTAAAAAAAATAATATTAAAATCCAAAAGACAAACCCAGAAAAATATTGCAATGGTATCTTAGAAGTACTAGCAGCATCAAGTCTTTAGACTCATAAACGTAAATACCTTTTAAGCTAACTCTATTTCCACCCCATAAACACACACACTCACAAACCCACTTAATGGGTAGCTGTAACTTCCTAGTTTCTTATCACCCAATCCCAGGGTGCATAGAAACAACTACGATTTAAGAAGCATATGAAAACTGAAGCAGGACTGAAAAAGCAACTCTAGAAACAGTTAAGACAAAGAAGCCAATTAGAGAGGCAGCAAGTTGAGGGGAATGACTCAAGTGTCTGAAGAGAAATAGGAACACAGAGTCCCACAAAGGTATGTTCCAGAGAACCACTGGAAGGACATACAGAAAGTAACCTTGGAATACGATTTATTTTTTTTACTTTTAAAATCATGGCTGATAGGAAAAACTGAGTTAATAATAACTGAAAATTCAGAGGTTCATAAACTTTTCCTTAGAAGATTGTTTAAGAATATCTAAATAATATGTAGAAAGCAGTTGCATACATTTTCTGCATTTGCAAAACTGCATATTATAGCCATTTTCCCACTTATAGCATTTTCTAGAAATAGCCAACCATTGTTGTGCTTATATAATAGTAATAAGAGTAGGTTTTGTTATACCTGGGTAACTCTAAAATAGTGCTTCTCAACTATCTGTAGTGAAGGACCAGTTTTTTTTATTTCCAATGAACATTAAGACTTTATATTTATATATAATAACAATTAGAAAAATAAAATTTAAAAAGGCATAAAAATACAATTGTTATTGTTAAATTTAACAGACATAACTCTGTTAAATTTCAATAAAGTCAATTAGAATAAACATCATAGGAAAAAAAGAATTACAATTGTACCTGTTCATTAAAAGTGTGTGTATAGGCAATTAATATAGAGAATCACTATTACATAATTTTTTCCTCATTCTGCAATTATAACTAAACCAAAAGGTATGAATAAAATAGCAATGTCCTGTATTAAATAGCTACAACACACTTTAACAACAAACATTACTTATATATTTAGTTTTTAATATGATAAATGAGCTTGATTCTTGCTTATTAACCTATCTAATGTCAAACTGCTATAAAAAATTCTACACACTCTTGAATTCTGTACTTATTTTATCATGAACTAGTTATCAAACGTTTTGTGGACTGGATGTGGTCTCAACAATAGAACTACTCTAGTGGGAAAAGGAATCTTAGTCTAGTTCTCTTCATAAGAAATATCAAGTAAAAAAAATAAGATTTTTAGGTAAATGTGCATATGTGGGGGTTTATTTTAATATGTATAACCATGTCCACTCCAAACACATTAAAAGATATTATAGAATAGATAATTCAAATTTCAATTAAGCTTTAATAATACTTTCCAAAGCTACTTCTAGCTAAATAATTTTGTATATATGAGTCCATAAAAGATGGAAAATAATAAGTTATCTTAGTTATTATCTTAATAACTAAGTAGCTATCAAAACTCAGGGCAAAGACAGTGGTCCAGTCAGATCTCTAACAAATTCTGGATAACAAGGAAACATTTATTCTTAAATTCTACCATAAGATAAAATGGAACAACCATTGGGTGAAGACATAGTGGAAGGCAATTATTTACTGCAGTTTAATCTCTTCCACTGTAAACAAATGTTAGTTAAGATACAAAAGTAAATACATGTATCATAATGTATCATATTACATTATGGTTGCTAAGAAATAGATGCCTACTCTATCCAGCAACAGAAACACTGAAAACTAAATTGGCATGTGGTATTTTTGCAAATAATTTAATTTAAAACATAACTACAATTAATTCTAGGAATAGTTGTATGCCTATGACATTTAAAAAGAACTATGATGTTCAATATGTTCAATATGCGAGTAGATAAATAGGTATTACTTTGTGGAGAAGGTAACAGCACTCTGTGACATCAGGCTGGCCAGATGACCGCAGAAATGTCTTTGAACAGTGCTGGCTCAATGGACTTGAAATAGAGATGAGCACCGGCCCCTATAGTCGGCAACGACTAGCAGACTTCTTTACCTTTTTTTATGATGTTCAATACAAACAGAGGCTCCTCATACGCTGCTTCATCTCTTGCCCCAAATTAGCTAGAATGGCAGGATACCCTTTATGTTAATAATGCAATGTTTTCATAGCATCTCAAACTTTCTTCTGTGTTTCAGTATTCTCAAAGAAAAACAAATTTGAAATGCTGCTTTAAAATAAAGTTTATTTTGCCAGCAAATAGGGATTTGCATATTTCCAAGGAAACTATGGGGATGTGCCTGGATAGTTAGATGAACAGATTGTACATTGTTAGAAAAAATGATCTAGTGGTGAGCATTAAATACTGGATGGAAATCCTGGGAGATGTGATAAATTCCAGGAAATGCTATGGAGCTCTTCTGTAGAAAAATCCAAACTATAAATTATTATTGTAAATCTCAAAAAGGTACAAGTAGGCATTAGCATATTAAATTTAATAAAGATTTTTGTTAAAAGTTTCATAATGATGAAAAATTGGAACACCTTCTATTATAAAAGTCAGGAGTTTAGAAACTCCTTTTCCAGCTAGCAAATTCTATTAAAAGGTACAAGCTTTGTTGAGCTTGGAAAGCTTATGCCTGTTAATAAAAAATGTTAGTTGGAAAAGGTGATACCAAACTCCTGATATTTTTTTGCTATCATAGACCCGGTTCTCTTCTAGAAATGTTATCTGTGATTTAAAATCTTTAAGAGAAATTATACTTTTTTTCAATTTATAACCTAAAAACTACGAAAGTGCAGAAATTAACATTCAACTTTCAATAAGAAATTAACTTTCTCTATTTTCAAATAGCAATCAGAAATGAAGCAATTAAATGACATAAACTCCCAAATTCAATAAACCATGCTATCTAGCAATGTCTTCAGGCAGAAATAGCTATGTGGCTATTGTAGGAAAGAGACTTTTCCTTGGAAACTGTAAGGGGAAAAAAAGTTCTGAGGCCTGAATAATGCTTACCTGTCATATCTGGATTAGAATGAATTCCTTTCTGTCCAGTCTAAGCACTTAAAATCCTCAACTGAGTACATCCCAATAGTAAAGAGAATATATTAAACATGAGAGTTTAAAATACACAAATTAAAATGCATTTGGAAGCTGTATGAATTTGAGGGGGGGGGAAAGGAAAACAACATCTTAGACTCACCCCAAAATAATCCCAGCATTCATTCCTAGTACTTTGTAATAATACAACAGTGATCAAGGTCCTAAAGCTCAGATCTATATTGGGATGGGTTCTTTTATCCAGAAGCCCTGTCCACTGCAGTTTAACCACTGCAGTCCTCCTGGATCCACGGCTGACACTGGAAGATCATGTGTCGGCCGTGACCAGGGGGGCGTTTTATCAGGTTCGCCTGATCCACCAGTTGCGCCCTTTTCTGGACCGGGACGCTCTGCGCACAGTCACTCAGGCTCTCGTCACCTCCCGCCTGGACTACTGTAATGCTCTATACATGGGGCTCCCTGTGGGGAGCATCCNCCAGGGGGAGGGCCTTCTCTGTGGGTGCCCCCACCCTCTGGAACGAACTACCCCCCGAGATCCGGACGATTCCGGACCTCCTACCTTTTCGCTGCGCCCTCAAGACATGGCTTTTTCAACAAGCGGGTCTGGCCTAGGGAGAATTTTTAAATAGGGACAATTTTAATTTAAATTTTAATTAATTATACAGCGAAAAAAATATTTGGTTTTTAACAGGTTTTTATGGGGGGGATGATGTTTTATGTGTTTTAATATGCTGTAAGCCGCCCTGAGTCCTATAGGGAGAAGGGCGGCATATAAATCCATGTTAAATAAATAAATAAATAAATAAATCTCTATAGTAAGAATGTTCTATATAGAAAGAAATTCAATACTCGTGAAAGGGTAACTTTCCCCATTACAGAAACTGACATTTTAAGAGGAAGCAAGAGAAAGTCTAAAGTCACACAGTAGATTAATATCCTCCAGTAGGAACAGCATAGCTCTATTCCATTGTTCTTATAACAATAGTTTATTGATTATAGAGATATCCTGCATCCCCCCTCACAATTGTCAATGAAATTGAGTTAGGTTTACCCAATATGCTATGGCATGGTTTGTTGAAAAAGTCATAAATGGATAAATTCACACAATACATTCTTTTAGAACTAAATGAACTATAGTAATAAAAACCTGTGAACTTTAGACAAGCTACAAATTCAATTTCAAAGTTAAGTGAATACCTGAACTTGTTTATCTAAAGGAGTACCCAACTATTTTAAAAGCTTCCACAAGTTGTGAGATTACAGTGGAATACAAATTGAATAAATAAAAACAAATTCAATCACATCTAATTCCTATAGCATTAATTTAATGACAGAGCTTATTAAAAACCTTGATGCATTTCACATTGCTTTGAGGCCCACATTTCACACCTAGGCCATGAGGCTGATGATGTAAATTACCCCAAAGAAAAGAGGGTCAGTTCATCTAGGTTCTACAGGAAATTCAGGGGTGTTGGGGTTTTTTTGGGGGGGTGTTAACTATGTAAATAAAGTTTCTGTGTTTCAGGTATCAAATATTGCAGGACACTGCAAAATTTTCAGTGATGTCACTGAAATTCAATGATACTCCAATGATCAGGAAAAAAGATGGATTTCTGGGACTATGGCCAATTGTATTTTAAAAGTTCAAGAATTCATGCCCCACCACTAAGTTTTGTTGGGAGGATAATCCATAGCACTCATTTCACCTCTACTTTAAAAAATATATCTTGTTCACTGGATTGAAAAAAAATTGCATATATTGGCAAATTGCCAATCTATTACACAATAGTAATAATTTTAGTAATAATCTTGAAACGTGTGGAAAATATTAGTTAAAATAATTAACAAAGATTATATAAAAACTAATTATGTTCAGGACTAGCACATTCTGTTCATTTTATATACTGTACTCCCAGATTCTGTTAGGGTATATTACAAAGATATAAATACATATTTAAAAAAATTTAAATGTGGCAAGTCTTTACCATTTTAATCCTAGCCTTGAAATGTCAGTCCAAAAACCATCAGGAAAGTGTCCAGTTGAAGATGTATATATTTTAGAAAGCTTTTGATACCTTATTTCCTCATTTTTGCTCATTTATATGTAGTCTGTATACACAAAACAGGCAGAACTCAAGAATAAATGTATTGTCATCTACCTTGAATTCCATATTATATTTTCTTCTTTTGTCCTCTGTATGTTCACGGAATTCCTGATTAAGATTGAACTGAGTCCAATCTTCCATCTCATAATTTTTTAAATTATCTATTTATACTCCTAAGTACATGTATTTTTTAGTCTTCTGCACTCCTGAAAAGAAAGCAATATATTGCCTCATTGAATCTAAATATTATGCCCATATCATTGCCCTATAGATCTGTGTTCCCCGTACCTAGATTTCAATACAGACAGCACATAAAATTAATTCCTTTTGCTGGTCAGCAAACAAAAAGGACTCTTATGGCAGCATACATTGAATATTAAATACATTTATTACAGAAATTCTTAACAGCTATATAGATCTCAAGTTCATCCTGAATTTATTTTAAGGAAAATCACTTTCAAGTTGTTCCCTATAATATATATTATACTGCATAAGGTTAAGGATCAAATGCTCAAATGCTTCGGTAATGTGAAAAGTCACAGTGCCTGTACATAACTGCCGTAAAAGAATGAGTAGTTTAAGAAAATGAAAGGACCAGCAAGGACCAAAATACTTGGATATAAAAGTATAGCATACTTTTTTCTTGTCTCATATATCAAAATGAACCACAGATTCGTTCTCTGGTTTGTATTAATCATAAAAAGCCATTGCAGTGATATGGAAACTTCAAAATAAACCATGGAAAGATACGTTATTTATGGCAGCACCATTCCAGAGGAGGAGCTCCTAAGCAGGTTTGTTAAATCAAATATTAGACATGTCATAGCAAGCAGAGTTTGATGAAAATCTAAATCAGATGAGCTTTAATAAATTCATTTACTCCTTTTATTTGCAGACCCTGTGTATTTAGAATGGCAAACAGTACTGATTTTCAGATTCATAGCCAAGGACTATTAAATATCTTGGTTTCAAATCTGTTTAAAAAAACCCTCCAATACAGATAGTTCTTGGCTTACAACCACAATGGAACCCAACATTTCTCTATTTTAATGACCTTCAGTCTAGACAACTCTTCATATTAGTCAGCCTCATAATTGTAGTTGGGAAGGGTTATCTCATTTTTAACATTTCAATTTTATTCATTTGTTATAGCCATTTTAGAAATAAGTCCTTTTAAGACATGAGGGTTGAAACCTCCACAAAAGTGGCTTCATTTTTTGTTCTAAAAAATAGTATTTATATTTTCATAACAAAATTATTCTTTCAGCTTGCTAGTGACTTACTTTTACTTCAACGGAAAGCCTTCCATGCAAAGCAAATTTCACTTTTATATGTTACTTTAATATTCTCAAGGGCAAAACCTCTGAAATCTTTACTCTATATTTGCCCATGAAAGAGATGAGGCAACATGACAAGGGAGGAAGACAGTCACAACAGCTGCTTCAACACACCGCCCCCCTCCAAGCCTGGATACCAGCTCTAGTAACACAGTCCACTTGCAACATAAGCTATCAGGGATTAAGGATGGTCTGGAAGTAGTCCTATATCACCATGTGTTTGGGAGAGACTTCAGCATCCATGCAAATAACTGAACTCATCACGAAATAAAACACAAGTACAATACAAACAAAGCAAACCAGAACAGACCCTTATAAAGTAAATCACATGGGACAGCAGAAAGAGAAAAAAAGAGAAGACTGCAAGGGATAGTTTTTATTGCTTAATAAGACTATAAGCACTCGCTTTCTTAAATACATATTAGAAAAATTCCTTGGAAAGAATTCAAAATTGATTAAATCATCACCAACTTAATACATGCAATGAAATTATTATCTATTACTACAAATTAAGCTGGGGGTGTTATTGAGATGCCTCCCACTTAAAAAACAGTTAAAAAAACTAATTTAATATATCCAAGGTGTACCAAAAATGATACCCCATAGGCTTATTGCAATATGTTTCATTATCCCTTTCTCCAAAAATAAGATGTTATGATATTTAGGATTTTTCAAAGGTCATTTGTCATGAATAAGAAAATGTAAAACCCATGTAAGTTATCTCAAATTGGATAAAAATAGTTTTTCTTTGAATTTTTCTTTTGCCTGAACCCATTTCCCATTACAAAAGATTGTGTGTACCAAAATATAGTCAAAAATCTCCCAAAGTATTCCTATTAAGGTGAAAATCAATGAAATTACCAATGGTAATTTGCTAAAGTAACATAAAGATCATTGAATTATGTTGTTAATACAGATAGTCCTTGAGGCACAATCATTCATTCAGTAACCATTCAAAGTTATGATGATGCTGAACAAAGGTACTTATGACCTGTCCTCAAAGTTCAATTTTCTAATAAACAGTTTTGGGTAATGAAGGAAAAGGTTTGGGAAGCACTGGTTTAGAAGAAAATAGCAACGTTTAAAGTATTTTATGTAATAAATTGTTTATGAGGTCTGACTTTTGAATTATACACCATGTATCAAAATAGATTACTAATACTGTTCTGGTTCAGTCTTATCAAAGAAATGTTAAAATATTGCCATCAGTATATTTATTAATAAAAGTTATAGAGATCCTCAAACAATTATTTTCTATTACTTCATTCCATAGAATATTGCTATACATACCTCTTTAGTTAGATCACCATTTATTGGAGGAGCCACTGCACCTAGGTCTTCCAACTCTTCACTATATGCTTGTTCCATTGCATTTTCTCTGACTACATTGTCTGAAGCGGTTCCATTTTGCAAGCCACTTCCATTCTCAAGAGAAATTCCTGTATTGGGCTGAGCACCAGAGACAGAACCTTCAGGATCTCGATGTACCAGCCAAGCACTGACTTCAGTGGTGGGCACCTGAAACCTGTCCAAGGCCCTCACTTGGTTGAGAAGCCGTCGAGCTGTAAAATAGTAGTCCAGATCTACACTTTTGGGATGTATAACATATCCATCTAGGGTGTTCCGCAGGTTGTGAAACTGTGTTTGAGTGTAAGCAGAGCTCTGGCCCAGAAAAATCTCCCGCAAGGGAGGGAAATGTGAATTTAGATAAGTATCTACATCCACCCTCACTCCGATCAAGCTGAGAAAAATGGTGAACTGAATGAGTCCTTCAGTGAAATATTTCTTCAGAAAAAGCATTTCTAGAAAGAAAAAGTATATGTAGAATAGGTTTAATAATATTCAAATATCTCTATACTATTATAGAACAAATATACAACAAATGCTCATATTCCATTTTAAAGGAAAATCTAAATGCATTCAGATTATGAATAAATTTGAGAAATCTTCAGGAATTAAAAAATTCTCATTATTTTTTAATGGAATAGCTTATTCAGAATACAAAATTGTTTTATAACAAAATGAAGCATATAAACTCATGTGACTTACTGTCTTAATGAACCCACACAACAACTTCCTTGAATCTTCTATTTTCCCACAGCAACTGCAAGATGGAACAAGTCTTCAAGAGCTGCAAGTTTGATCTTCCCCCTCTTTCTTCTTTTCACTCTAAAAAGCTTCCTGAAGGAGCAGTTAAAGAGTACAGGGTTCCAGAATAGGGAAGACTCTTCTGCTGCTTGCTGCAAGTTTCATCAGAAACTGAAACACACCCAAAAAATCAAGCAGATGCATTAAAAGGCACCATATTTTAAACCAGTTCAACACTTCTTTTTATTTTATGCAGGCTTAATTTAAAAAAAATGACACAACAGGCCAAGTAAACTTTAATTTAGCATTATCCTACAGCTCAAGGGGGAATCAATTTGGTGTAGTAGTTAAGGCATCAAGCTAGAACCAGGAGATCATGAGTTCTAGTCCTGCCTTAGGTACAAAAGGAACTGGATGACCTTGGGATAGTCATTTTCTCTTAGACCTAGAAAAGAGGCAATGGCAAACCACTTCTGGGAAACTTTGCCAAGAAAACTATAAGGACTTGTCCAGGTAGTCTCTGAGAATCAGACATGACTGAGGGGGAAAAAATGGTTCAAGGAACTATCAACTTGGTTTCTGACATCTGATTACCCAGCAAAAGCCAAATATTAACACTCCAAAGAATACTGGTGTTTGCCTCCTTTTATTCTCTCACCATTGAGAGTTTACTGTGGGTGATGTTTAAACTTGCTGATTATACCTTCATTCAGCATAAATTTCTGAGTAATTTAAAAGGACTTCAAATTCACTTTCAGTATTAAGAGATGTTGCAGTTTATCAGCACAAGAGCTATGTGTGCAACTATTTCTCCCAGGTCATGCCTACAACTTCATGCCTACTGAAGAAACTACTGGATTTAATAAAGGACATGACTTCTAATATATGGATGGATCCTTGCTTTAGCTATTCAGATTCTTTTAACTCTTTTCCCTACTCCAGGAACCACCAGGGCTTGTGATTCTACACCCTTACATTACTAATAGCTACAGGTGTTCCCAGTGACCTCTTGCCCACTTTTTCCCAGATTCCTGATTGGGGAACATTCTGATTGTCAATCTATCAATGTTTATAGAAAGCATGTGCATTGCCTTCCGGCTTGGAAGAGGAGATATAACTGCTGGCAGGTCAGTATTTGGCAGATTCATTTAAATTTTTGAACTTATTTGGAAACAATAGAGCTTCTTTCATTTCCCTCTCAATTATCTATCCAGTGAAAATTATGGATAAAGTGGCATTCACAATCAAATATTTTCCTTATACTTTCACATATAAGTGTACAGCAAACTTCAAGCAATAAAATTTCTGTACATCCAATATTAAATTGCCATTAAAATGCATCTATCAAAATGAATTAAACATTAAAAACATATAAAAGCATTTTCTGATAAAAAATAGAAACATGAGGATAGGGAAGGTCAATATCCCACCACAATAATTCTACACATATTATCAGAAAACATTGCTACCAGTAGCTCAAATTTTTAGAATTAAATATAAAGCCGTGAGAGGAAGTTTTGGCTTTCATTTCTTGAGCTTTTTAATACACTTTTTCCTTCAATTAACTTAAAATTGTTCTTAAAAATCTATATCACAACTATTGCTTCATCTGCTCCCGCTACAGATTAAACAGAATACAAGAATTCCAAAAATCGTACCTTGCTCTATTAAAAACAGCAACCATATACTCAAGACTAATCCAATCTATGCTTCCTTCTACTATCATATTTCAGCATCTTTTTCTATTTTCATCAGAGACGCATGATTTCTAAGTAGTACTTGTTGTTTTGAAAGACATGAGAGCCAAAATTTCCACCAGCCACTTTCTTATGTTCCCTCATTAATCCTACTTTCACAACCGCTAAGATTTTCTGGACTCTCATCACAGTCTCAATTTAAAGATTTAAACTCTTCAAAATACAAGCTAATGACATACAAGAGATCCTAGAGAATTCTACCATAAATCTTTTCACACAAGAGTTTGAACTTTGTCCTATTTACAGTACACAGAACCATGAAGAAATATAACTCCAACAAAAGTAAAGCTTTTTACTTTAGCTGTCATTTTTAAAAATAATATCTCTTTATAATGTTATATACAAAAGTTAACATTATCTAGATGCGAAAGCATTCTTTTCCTGTGCAGTAAGGAGTGCAACCCATTTAATGAGATTCTAAACAAGAGATCAACAGGTTAGAATTTTTCCTGAATTAATTAACCCATGATGTGATCTGGTGTATATATTCTCTTAAGATTTTATAATTAATCCTACATTTCTCTTTTTTATCTACCTTCCTACTTTCGTATCCCAAAAAGCCTTGGATTCCAAATATAAGAACTCTGAAAAAATAGGTCAGGATTGCTCACTCCCACAAGCTAATTATTAAGTCACAGAATAATATCATGCAAATGTTCTTTTAATTAAACAGAGCAGCTCTTGGCCTGCAATACATCCATTTACTATAAACAGGCATGAGAATACAATTACATTTCAAACTGCTTCTATTCTAGAAACAATTCCCCACCCAATTACTTTTGCTAGGCTCGCATTTCCTCCACTTTGGTTCTACTCCATTTCTACTTCTGTAGAATCAACCTCATTCCGTTTCTTATGTTCTATTGTGCCTCACCCACTCAGAAACCCACCCACCCCCATTTTGTTTTTCAGCAAATCCCCCTATCCTAAATTCCCTTATTGGATTTCTCTTACAAGAAGGGAAAAGCAGTTCTCCAACCCTCACTTTCTCAATCTAACTTTTTACCTCCTCATATCCTGTCTAACTTTCCCCATATTTTATTCTCGCCCAGTCTACCTAGTGCCCTTTAAATTCCATATATTACCCCATCTTTCCAGAGCCCTCATTTACCTTCTTCCCTCCCGACCCTCCTTCCACAAGCCTCATCTGGTTAAACCCCACCTCGTTTCTGCCCAGCCTGCATCTGAACCCCGCAGTCGCCTTTCTTCGATTCATACTTAATATTCAGCCCTGTTCCTCCCAGCCCCCTCCTTTACCTGGCTCTTCCTCTCGTATTTTTACCTCCATCTTCTGAACCATCCCCGTCAACGCCTCTCAATTCCCCCTCCTTTATATATTGCAGGCCGCCTCTTTGGGTCACCCCCACCTCTTTTCTCCCCAGATTTCACCTTCCCCCCCCCCGTATGCAATCCCTTATTTTATTTTCTAGCACTCCTCCCCTTTATTTTCCCCCCGTTTAAGCTATCACCATCAACTTCCCGTCGTAGAAATCAATCATTTCATCTGTATACCTTCCTTGTCCAGCAATCACCCTCCAGCACCCACGACTACTTTCATAGGAGGCCTTGCCTCAATGCCGGTCTTAAGCCTAAACAGCGGCATTCGACTGCTACCACAAGGTTTCCTGCCTTCTGTGTAGCTCTGTCCAATCATTTTTAAAGATTAAGATGAATGACAGCATGTTTGCCCACTCAAAAAGTAAGTATTATTTCTTAACCACAAACCTCACAGCGACTGACAGCTTAACGACCAGTCAGAATCCACACAGATAAAAGTGTTAACAGAAGCAAAAAAAAATGTCAAGAGAAAAAGCCAATCACGATGGTTAGAGGGCCGGCTACGCTGCTCGTTGATTGACAACATAAATTCACCAATCCGTTTAATGTTCACTTAGCTCCTTGAAACAGATGATTTGATTGACAGAAACAACAACCAATTGTCGCTCGAAAATGTAATCTCCTCTTTCTATTACCTTTGGACTTTAGGATCTAAAGCTGCAGTTAGTTTCTTTACGATTCCCCACCCGATTACGTAATCATATAACCGCCTAATGACGGGTCTATTACCCTTGCGAAATGGCGCCATATTGAGAGTGTTGCCATTGACAACCAAGTGACGTCTTCAGAAGTTCCTGTTTATGTATGGATTTTAAACATTCGGTACTATTTTGGAAGTTTTGATTAATGCTTCTTTGCTGGTGTTGAAATCACACCTACAACGTAATTTTACATTTATAGATTATATTATGTATAATTTTGAAGTTGCTGCAGATAATTCAAGTTTAATGACATCTTATTTATTTGTGTAACAATTCACCTTCTTTTACTCCTCTTAAAACTTTAAATTCATCCAAGGTATACTCGGGCATATTGAATATGATAAGGTTGAAAATCGAACATGTAAAATCATTTTTTATTCCAAGTAATGCATGTTCTGTACAATCAGAATGTGATGATGGTAGCACAGCAAGCTTGAGCAGCTGCTTCCATTAAATTTCACATTTTCAGTATGATAGAAGTATGAGTTTTGCTAATGTAGCTTTAAGAATTTGGGAATTTATTTGTCAGATGCAAGAAGTCAGAAGCCAGGATAGAATTCAAAAGTATTTCAAGCTTATTTCATGCTACCTATACACAAGTTAACATTTAACTTTATAAACAAGGTGCAAAATAAATGTCTATTCCTGCACAACTCTTCACTCCTAAAATTGTGAGAATGAGACAAGGAAGTTGCACAATTTTAATCTGGGAACACCTATAATCTCTGAATTAACATATTAGGCCACCAAACATTAGCTAATATCTGTTCTTTAAGATAAAGTAATGGCGAAATCATAATTACTATTTTTCATTTCTTATATCATTATAAGACATGTACCAGTTCTTTGAACTCTCTATTGACACGCCCCACTGTTAGGTGCCTTTGACAGTTTGTCCCAAATTTGGAATTATTGGATAAATTTAAAATGTACTTTCCTCCCTGAGAAAAATATTGTATGGGTCAAGGGCATTACTGGAGACTGTATGACTCCAAATCTTGACATTACTATTTGATTGTTTATTACCTAATCCTTACAAACTGATTGTTAGTTGGATGTTGTGTATCCGTCTGTCTTGTTTGTTTATAGCTTCAAACAAATCAACCTTGCCATCACTCTTTGGATTAGATAGATATACTTTATTAAAGTCAGCAACCAATACAGTACAGAAAAAAAGAAAAAACCAAAATGTAATAAATAGACATATATTAACCCTAATCACTCTGTAAATCATGTATATTAGGTAAGCACCTAAATTTAATGTAATATAAAAAGTGTGGACACAGAATCTAAACAATCTATAAACAAGTTGACATTGCCAATTTAAGGAATAATTTTACAGTTTTTAATTTAGAAAATCACATAGTTTTTTAATCTGAATTTTAAACTAGGTAAGAGATGGAAATTTAACTGAAGCTGAAGCTTGAAATACAGCTGTATGATGACCTGATGAACTCATTTGCATGTGCTCATTTGGCAGTTGAACTCTACAAGGACATTATACATTTCCCATTTTCTCTTTTCAAAAATAATAATAATGAAACTTTCTGTTTCTTTTCCTGCCAGCCAGGTAGTATGTTATTTTTCTCTTTGTACTAAACCCTTATAAATCATATACATTTTGTTAAAGTAGTCCATGAAAAAAGATAAATCAATTTAAATCTTGTCAGAAATCAGTTGTGACAGAAATCGAGAATTTGTTTTTCAGTATTTAATTTATGTAAGTGAGAAGGAACTGTTATCTGCCTAACATAATAACTATGCATGGTTCTATAAATATGCTAGTTTATTTTGTCTGAAGGATTACCAGTACTTTACTAAAAAGCTCAAAACTAGAAAACTAGAAATACTTCAGAAATATCAGTCCAGAAGTCCTCAATATGTTCAAATTTTGAAAACAAACAAGAACAAAAAACAATTTTTGAAAGAACAGCCAGAGACATTAAAGAATAGTTAATTTATTACAAATTATCTCAAAAAAGTAGCCCCAGTTGACAAGTGATAGAATAATCAACCTTGACATATCTTGTATCAAATATTGTTTGTGGTATTCATTTTGAAACCCATTGCATCATGAGAACTATTTAATACTGTAATTTAATGCTGTGTTTGAAGAGAGAAAGAGCCAACTGCCTGAACAGGTGTGTTGGGTAAGGCAGTGCCCACATAAACATAGGCGTAAACGGCTTGACAAAGCTATTAATTGGGTTAAAGTGGTAAAGGATCTTTTTCTTCAGAAATGAGGCATCTGAAATGCTTGTTTGGTGACTTAAAAGAGTACAGCAAATGATTTCATGTCTCTTTCACACCCTCTTTGCAATTTTACTTTCTCTAAACAGGTTTTTGGCGAAACCCTAAATGAGTCAGACAAGTTTTTCAGCTACTGGTTATAAGGAAGAAAATATTTTCTGCCTTCAAAAGGAATAGTTTTTGCTTTTTTGAGGGTTGGAGGTTTTTAAAAGCAAAATAAATATATTAAAACTCTTGTGATATTTATGCTGTAATTTTGCTGTATTAAGGGAAAAGAAGTGAGAAATGCTGGTGAAAACTGGCATTTTTACACTTATTTTTAATAGCAGAATCTGGGGTGCTCTGGAGTCCCCAAAATGCAGGCAGAGGCCAAAATTGCATCTATCAACAAAAATGAAAGAAACCCCCCTCCAGCATTGTGAAGAATGGTTTGCCTCCAGAAAATCAAAAAGGAGATGTGGGCATCAGCTGTTTCAGTATTTAAAGCCAAGTATGGGGGTGCACAAAAGATGATGTCATGGTTCCGATAGATAAAGCCAAATATATCAGAATTCTGAGGCTAGAGGCTTCCTCAAAGAACATGTTTATTAGATAGAAAGTATCAGCGTGGTCAAAAGTGAAACCAAGTCTAAAATTCCCTCCAAAGAGTTACATTATTACAAAGTCAAACTTCCCACCCCAGTGCTATGCAATCAGTTACGCTCCTCAATAGAATAGTTCAGTGAGCTTTCTAATACCCTGCCCAACCTCCTAGCATAACCAATAGAATGACCTTGGCTCCCACGGGACACAGAGTTGTTTAGACTAGCAAAAATCCTTTGCACCCCTTCCCAATCACGTGGCAACTTAGAACGAGCAAGATGCTACATATGCTACATGTCCTTCTCTATCAGGGTCCTATATTTTAGGCCTTATGGCCTAGGAATGCTTCACTTTGTGAACCTGAGAATAGTCAATTTTTGTAAGTCTCTCATACTGCACTTTTTTGGAAATCAGAGTTATAATAAGTTAGGCTAACATATAGATACCTTAGTGTATTGACATTCCCTTGCAATGCTATCCCAAAATTACGGCTTTTATATTCCTGCTCCTTTTAATTATTACTTGTCTTGCCTTTACATTTTAAATATGATGGTGATAGCTCCATGCTAGGAAAGACTCTGCCTCCTGCAGGTTTCCCATTAATATGATGCACTGTTTTCTGCAACTCTTAAGCAAAGACTCCAACCCAATAATACCAACCAATCATTAAAATATTGATATAGCTACTGCTCTATCAGTTAACTTCTTGGAATAATCCAGTGTTTACTAATTGACAAGAAAAATGTCCACACGTGAGTTGCATTGCTCAAAGAAATAAATTGCTTGATGGTGCTTCCCTTTGGATTTCTTGTGGTGATAGAGAATATAATATTGTGCCATTGCCAAAGTACATTTCAAGTACTTTTTAGAAAATACGGAATGAAATGTGAATGTGCTTGCTGCTAGGAGAAGGAAAGGGGGAAGGAATTGTCTATGGCTGGATCCTTATTTTAAGAAGGCTCAAGAAACAAATATGCATTCGCTAGCATTAATGATATTACCCAGTCAGACAGTGAACTATCTGCAAGCAAACAATCAAGCTCAGAGAGCACCAAGGACACCAAAACAAAATATTTTCTGCATCTCTTCCACTATATTCCAGTTTTACTTATAAGAACTACCTGACCTTCCATAAAGCAATTTGGCAGGAGGGAAAGAAGTGGCATTGGCAGTAACTTATGACATTGGAGGTGATAAGAATTTGTACACTCTGCCCATGTCATCCAGATATGAAAAAAATCTAGGTAAAGTGTTATTAGAATTAGCTTTCCTTTTAAAAAACAAGGAGATGTGAGTGAGGTGACACTCGGCCAAGTGTCAATGTACATTGTATCTGTTCCTTTGTAGATCAGAATTCAGCAGCCTATGGGAGGCCGTGCTTTTAATTTTAATTATTTGGCAGTTTAGGACAGTGAAAAATATTTTATAGATGCCTATTGGAGGTACATATTTTAAAACTGGACAAATATTTGAGTTAATTAAATGTGCTGTTTTAAATGAAGTTTTTTTTTACTGATAGGACTTCTCTATATGTAGCCTGCTGTACAAGTGATATCCTGAACTAATACAAATCAGATTCATATTACACAGTTCTGGTTAATTCAGAAAACATTTTTGAGATCTAGTTTCACCTAGATATTCTTCATGATATTCTTCAGATAATAATATCTTTAATTAAGACCAGAATGAAATCAAAAACAAAAAACAAAAACCTTTCATTCAATCGGTCTTGGCAGTGGTTTGGTAAAGAATGGAACTGATCTAAATTATTTCTGTACTAAAATATAGATAAAAATATATAGCATGTGGCTAAATCTTGATTAAATTTATATTTTGCAAATATTAGCATATGCACTATTGAAAGCGTAGCTTTGAAATACTAGAAAAACCAAGCCAAAATGCTTTGGTAAGTGAAAGAAAGATCCCTAATGGCATGTCCTTCTCTTGCTTATTAACATAAAACATATTCCAAAAGGAATTTTGTCTGCCCATGTTCCCAAATCATGTTTCTATCATTTTTGGAAAACATATATAAATGAGATTTGTTTGTTTGTTAGTCCTCTTAATCCTAATCTGACAGTATCCAATTCATTATCACTCTAGGGCACTTTTATTTCATGTGCTGAAAAGCTCAAGGAAAGTTTATTCGTGGCACTTCATAAAAGTTTCAGTGGCACCAAATATTATAAGCTTGTGCTGCTATTTCCAGGCCATTTTCTAAAAGAAACAATTGAAGGACAATTAAAATTTTAATTATATCTGAAATATCCATTTTAAAAATTAGAGGATTCTTAATCTATTTCCGTTGTGGCGAACCTATGGCACGTGTGCCACAGGTGGCACACAGAGCCCTCTCTGTGGGCATGCGTGCCGTCACCCCAGTCCTAGGTCTTCAGCTGGGTTTTATAAAACCTCCGCCGCCATCTGCAAAAAAAAAAGGTTCAATCAATCAATTTCAACTTCTCGCAGGAAAAAAAAAAGATCTCGCAAAGTTGGAATTGATTGATTGAACTTTTTAGTCCCACCCAGTCTGCCATTACCACTGCAGCCGTGCCACCCAATGGACCATGCCCACCCAATTGGCCACACCCACCCAATTGGCCACGCCCACCCAGCACCCGATGATACATAAGTGTGTTTTAGGTTGCAGATTGGGCACTCGGTCTCTAAAAGGTTCGCCATCACTGGTCTATTTCATCTATTTCATTACCAATAGTGACTCATTGCAAATCTCCAAGGTTTCAGGCAGGGCTTTTTCAGCTCTACCTCTGGAGCATGTAATCTAAGACTAATAACAACATTAACATAATTATAAAGCTAAGAATTCCATCAAAGTCCACCCTACCCATTTTGCATCATTAGCCTATCCCTTTGGCTATCAAAGCTTCCTTCCAAATTGCCCTTCCATATTCTAGTCTGTGTCATATTGTAATCATGCAGCTATATTCATGATATAGTCCAGTTTATGGAGTAATAAACTAATTTACAATATAATATACAATCTCCATGTATTCACAGGAATATTCCAGAAATAAGAGTGAAAATATTAATGCAATTTGGAATGTGTTATACTTGCCAGAGACAAAGGTCTCAATAGCTAAACACATCCATCATAAAAGTGATTAAAAATAAATTTTTGAAGAAAAAATAACATCAGTAGGAAGAATGTGCATTATGTTCAAGAATGAGATAATCATCGTACTGGTGGAATATATAATGGGTATATAGATCTAACCCAATATTTTTTTTAAATGTACAAAGTGGCAGTCCTAAATGCTATTGCAAATTCAGGCTAGGCTACAATGCTGAAATGGAGAGAGCTGTCTAGATGTACAAGCCTCTCAGAATTAACTATAGTCCTTTCAAAGCTCTTCTTTTCTTAACTTCCTCATGAATTTGTTGAAAAATCCAAGTTAATTAACTGCTCTCTTTATGCACTATATGAAACTTTTCCAGTAGCCTGTTTATCCTCAACATTTCTCATAAGTGTTTAGTATTCCCTTCCATGGAAGCAATTAGTAGCAAAGCATCTGGACCCTTTTCAGATGAACTAGTCATCATTAATACATTGATTAGATATTGTCTCAAACAATAAGGAAGGTGCTGTGTGTTTGGAACAGAACTAAAGATGCACATTTCACGGATAAACTAGAACACAGCTTTACCTGAAGATGAACAAAATTCAAAAATGTATAAAATTATAATCCAGCAGTCCTTAGACATGGCCACCCAAATAAATTAATGCAATTAAATATATCTGTTATTATTTGGCTGTGCTCACAAACCCAGTTAAATGTACACATTGGCTTTTCTATTCTTACAGTAGATTGTGTCATGTTTGTCTTTTGTGTTTTTTGGAAGGACAGATACTGAAGCTGAAATGCTAATACTTTGGCCACTTAATGAGAAGAGAGCACTCATTGGGAAAAACTCTGATTTTGGGAAAGATTGAAGGCAAAAGAAGAAAGGAACGGCAGAGGATGACGTGGTTAGGTAGTGTCATTGATGCAATGAACATGAATTTGGGAAACTGGGAGACAGTGCAGGACAAGAAGGCTAAGGTCCAGGGGGTCACAAAGAGTCAGATATGATTTAGTGATTGGATAACAACAACAATCATTTTACCGAGTAAGCTTCATAAAGCATAAAGGACATGTATTATACTTGGCTGTATAACCAAGAATTTTGGGTAGCCTTCTCCAACTGCTACCATCCAGATATGTTAATCTTACGTTTTATAAAATCCTGTTCAGGATTTGGCATTATGGGGAGCTGAAATCCCAAACACTTAGAAAGTATTAGATGAAGATGTTTCTGTTGAAGCATGGATTGTGAATTATGTCATAGTGGAGATTAAACAATTGACTATAGTTTCTAGTGGAATGCCCATATTCGTTAGTCAAGTATGCAACTGTAACAGAGGAAGAGGGACTCTGTAAAATTAGCTCAATTTATTTCTTCAGAATAATCTGCTTTCTATGTGATCCAGATTTTCTCACTTTTCTTCCTTCATAAAGAGGTTTGTTTCCTGAGAGATAATGACTGGATACTGTTTAACTTTCTTTAAAGTTTCCCCATTTTGCATCAAGTAAACATTAAAGAAAATTAAACAGTATGTCAGTGAAAATCCAGCACGGGGGGGGGGGGGGAAACCCCAGTTTTTTGAGAAGCCAGGCTAGCGTGCATTCACGTGCCTCCAATCCCCTTACTTGCTGCAAAGCCAGATTGGAGTCCTCAGGCTGCTACTGCCAGTCCATTTTGAGCCGGTCCAAAAGTGAAGGGAATGGTTCCCACCCCACCGGATTGCTGCGGGGCTTCGTTTCCAAAAACCCTCTGCACAGGCTCTGGACAAATTTCAGGACTGAAAAAGCAGCAACCGGAGTGAACGGCTGTTCAAAGGAGGAGGAGGAAGGAGAAAGTGGGAGAAGTCACTACCGAACAGGCAAGGCGTGACAGGTGTCTGTCTGGGCATGGTAGGCCTAGCTGCAGGGGCCCTTCGGCCTGGTAAGCAGTTGCGGGGTGCATGGGGGCAGCTCTCTCCTCCCCCACCTGCCTCGGGGCAGTGCCTCCCACCTACCCACACTGCAGAGAACCAGTTGTTAAATTATTTGAATCCCACCACTGGTTGTAGGCCTTTTCTGTATCAGATAGAAGCAGGGCTGCTAAGGATGAGGTGATACTAAATTAAATGCCTCCCTTAAATACAATGTGCTCCAACCTTTCTTCCCATCCCTAGTTCCTCCCTGCATTCTTCCTTTCTCCTCAATTTCACCCCAGTTCCTTCTTTCTTTTCCAATCCACCTATGTTGTACCAAGTAACAACATAGCACCTCTCTTTTCTAAATATATTAAGAAGCGAATTTCAGACTCTGATCTGTGGAGACCAGGTCTGTACCAATTATCCCAACGTTAATGGCACCATTAGACACCATTATAAAATCCATTTGCCATGGGAAGAGGTACATTTATCCCTTCCATAACTAGGGGCTCCACATTAAGAATGCCATCAGGCTTGGAAATACTCCAATATTTTATTGCTATTAAGAATTTACTATTATCTGATAACTTTTAGCCAGTTAGGTAATAGCACCTATGAATTTTGACTGACTTATGATTATGCTTATGATTATAGACTGGACTGAAAAGACAAAGCCACCTCAGAAGAAGTCAGCAGCAAACTCATGTTGCTATGAAAACCACATGTATGCCACCAGAGTCAAGTCTGATTTAAAGATGTTACCTTTAGAGGGGATTTCAACCTTTTACGCTGTAATCTATAGGACATCTTAAAATGGGTTATGTTAGAACATTTATGATTTACTCAGTTTTTTCTAGTTCTATAGTATTATTTTTGAATAATATAGACAAGTATTCCAGATGGAGAGACAAATCCATCTTAAAAGTATTATAATTCCTTTCTGATATAATATTAATCAAACATAAATTAGATATAATTTTTATAACCATATGTTTCAGAATGGGGAAAAATTGTGACTGAATATCTAAATTTGGGCACCCCAAATCTCATCAGGAGAATTTTGCTGTGGACAATATAAAATTAAGAAGATGGCATGATGAAAAGAGCTATGTAGTCTCATGGCTGTTCAAATTTAGAATTTTAGTTCAGTTGTAAAAAAAAAAAAAGTACCCCCAAAGTGCCCAGAAAATGTTTTTTTCCCACAACACTACACTACCACAATAAAATGACGATTGAAATGGAGATTTTAGTTCAACAGGTGCAATTTTTAGAGGATGTGTTGTTGAACATAACAATATGAATACTGAAAGAACAAAACATTTTTAAAAATAAAAACTCATAACATAACTGTCTTTTATGAAGAGTATGGACTTAGCTCAACCATCAATACATGCTAACATTCATTACATTTCAAGTAAAATCTAAATTAAGAAATATAAGAGATGGGAAGCCTTGTTGCTATCTAACTACAGTACATGTTAAAAGAGACAAGAAAAACAGGAATTTATTTTACTAACAATAGGCCACATCACAGTCAGACACAGACTGGGGTGAAAATCCTTCTTTATTTGTCTATTTCCTAATGGCCAAGATAGTACATGGTTGCAAAAAATGCTGCAGTCTCTACTGAAATTCTATGGTTATTTCTGACCAAATGAATACAAAGCTATGAAAAGCAAGATTAAACTCTAAACTAGAATTTCTTCTGATAAAATCTGTCTTCTGCCATAAATTTATACCATGGTCTGAAATACCCATTTTATTCAATTTCTAGCCATCTGCAGTGTGAAACTACTAACTGATGCATTTTATTAAGTTATGGAAATAAATATTAAAGGCCAGTTGTTTGCTTTCAAAATGTTTCCAAAGATTTGCTAGTTGAGCTGCGCTGGGTTTAAATTTACTCCTAATAATGCTAACAAGCTTAAAAACTACAAATATCAAAGTGGGAGGAGAAAATAGAAAAATAGAAATGAACTGATAATCCAGGAATCATTAGATGGCTGTCCAATCCTTCCACACCGCCTGTATGTGAGACATTGGGTTTCTACACAAAGTATTTTGAATAATGGCAAAGATCATGAGTTGAGAAACATTTTCCCATTTTCAAGATCCTGGGAAAGAAAGAAAAGAAAAAAGAAAAGAAAAGAAAAGAAAAGAAAAGAAAAGAAAAGAAAAGAAAAGAAAAGAAAAGAAAGAAGGAAGGAAGGAAGGAAGGAAGGAAGGAAGGAAGGAAGGAAGGAAGGAAGGAAGGAAGGAAGTCTCGTAGCAGATGACTGCAAAATGAGTAAACTGGGTGACCAGTTGTGAAGGCAAACAAAATTCAGGGATGCATCACTAGAGGGATCACCAGCAGGAAAAATGATGTCCTAATCCCACTATATAGGACTTTTTCAAACCTCATTTAGAATATTTTCTCCATTTCTGGAGACATCACTTAGGCAACCTTGGCTCTTTAATGACTCGTGGACTTCAACTCCCAGAATTCCTGAGCCAGCATGGCTCAGCTTGGAAACCTCTCTTCCCCTCAGCATGGTTGGCTCAGGAATCCTGGGAGTTGAAGTCCACAAGTCATAAAAGAGCCAAGGTTGCCTACCCCTGGTATAGGTGGTACCTTGCTCAGTAGTAACTGTGAGAGGGATCTCAGAGTCCTAGTGGACAATCACTTAAATATGAGCCAGCAGTATGCTGCAGCTGCCAAAAAAGCCAACAGAGTGCTAGGCTGCATTAACAGAAGATCACGTGAAGTGTTAATACCACTTTACAATGCCTTGGAATACTGCATCCACTTTTGGTCATCACGATGAAAAAAAGGTGTTGAGACTCTAGAAAGAGTACAGAGAGGAGCATCAAAGATGATTAGGGGACTGGAAGCTAAAACATAAAGAATGATTGCTGGAATTGGGAATGTCTAGTTTGGGTATGTCTAGAAAAGAAGGCCTAGGGATGACATGATAGCAGTGTTCCAATATCTCAGGGGTTGCCACAAAGAAGAGGGAGTCAAGCTATTCTCCAAAGCATCTGAGGGCAGGACAAGAAGCAATGGATGGAAACTAATCAAGGAGAGAAGCAACCTAGAATTAAGGAGAAACTTCCTGACAGTTAGAACAATTAACCAGTGGAACAGCCTGCCTCCGGAAATTATGAGTGATCCAACAGAAGTTTTAAAGAAGAGATTGGACAACCATTTGTCTGAAATGGTATAGGGTTTCCTGCCTGAGCAGGGGGTTGGACTAGAAAACCTCCAAGTTCCCTTCCAATTCTGTTATTCTATTCTGTTCTGTTCTGTTCTATTTCCTCAAGCTGACAAGAGGGAAGCTCAACAATAATGTTAGAAAGTATTACTTCACAGTGGAAACTTGGAAATAACTTTCAATGGAACTAGTGGGTCAATCATCAGTAACTTAGTTTAAACATGCTTGGGATAAACAAATGTCCACTATCGGGGGGGAAAATAAAAATGAAATAATAAATAAAAATAATATTTAAAATTAATAAATAAAAAATTGAAAAAACAAAAACAAAAATCTCGAAGGGCAGACTCGATGGGCCACTGAGCCTTTTTTGCTATGTTTTTCCATGTTTCTATCAAATCCTAGGCTGCCCTTTTTCCAGAACTTCGCTTTCCCCACTTCCCGCTTCTCTCTTCCGCCGCCTCTTCCCCGCATGGACATTTTAGGAGTGGTCCTTCATTCTATACTTAGGGGCTGGGAAGGCGGGGGAAGCGTTGCAGCCCAATGCCCGAATGGGGCGGAGCAGTTCATTTGGTCTGAACTGAGCTCTGGCGTAGAGCGACCCGAGATGAGAAAAGCAGAGGCCCGGCCACGTCAGCACGACCACCTCGGGAACGCTGCTAGGGGATCCGGAGGAGGAGGAGGTGGAAGTGCGGATCGCGCCGGCGGAGTGCCGTCTGGAGCCATGGAAATCCCCTCTGGTCTGATATTGGTACGCGGGTGGGGAAGCAGCTGCAAGGGAGACGGGCGCCACGGGGGAGGGGGAGGCATCACAACAAATGCCTACGTAAGAACTTAGGTCTCTAAACTTTTGGCACGCGTTTGGCCAGGCAGAAAAAAAAGAGCGCTGGGATACTAGAGGAAAAAAAATCTTCCCAAGGGGGACAGAAACTGAATGAATGGTCTTAATAGTGGCCTGATTCTCATTGGGTTGAGTCTCTTGAGGCGTAACCTTTCGGACTACAGTGGAGGGAAGGGTAGCTGAGGAAAACACCAATCCGACTTAAAGCATTATCCAGAGTAGGGGTGCATAGAATTGTGAAGTGACAGGGACCCAAAGGGAGAAATGAATATTGAAAGAATTCATACATATCTGCACTGTTAACTATCTTGGACAAATTCTGATTTGATGTTTATTTGCTTATTATGCTGTTTATTTGCTTATTATGCTGTCAAGACAGAATCCTTGTAATGTAAATTTTGTTACATACTTGCATAAACTTAAACAACTTAACAACAGTAACTTACAATATATAGGACAGGAAACCTTTCTCCCAGCCTAGTGGCAGCTTCCTATTATGGTATTGTTTTGACTAGAAATGTAGTAGAATCCAGAACATTAGTACAGAAATTAAAGAAAATGATAGGTTATATGATTAGAATTCGGTATGTTAACTATAGACATATAGAAATACTAGTTGAAATAATGCAAAAGAAAAGTTTCAGGAAAGCTTGTTGAACACCAGGGACCTCACTTTCTACCACTCAACCAAAGGTACCACAACCAACCCAAGCGTAAGAAGCATAACACTTCTACACATCAAAAACATCTCAGAAACCACCAACAGACTACATGACATCATTGTACCACACAAATCAACTAAAGCCCTCCAAAGCATCCTAAGTAAGCCAAAAGACTCCACAGCCCCAGAAGAAAAAATAAGAGTCATCTACAACATTCAGCGTAATGATTGCAACAGCCACTACATAGAGCAAATAGGCAGAAGACTAGGAGAACGCATCCATGAAACCAACTAGTACAAGACATGATGAAAACTCATTATTCTCACAACATATGGACACACTTAACCATAATTTTAACTGGGAAATCACGATCATCTTAAACCAACCAAATAAAAAATGCTAGAGAACTCCTGGAGTCTTTAATAGACACATAGAGACATAAACAACACCTATATACTGTGCAAAAGAAATAATCAACAAGTCAAAAAAGTAGCAAAAAGCCAATAGCTCATTATCAGCAATCAATACCCAGAAGAGCATAGATTAATAGCAAGATTGACACCAGACCAACAATTAAGAAGTGAACAATACTCCAATTAAGGAACTGCCAAACAAACCAACCTCCCCCCCTCAAAAAAAAATCTCACCACCAAGACCATCTCCACAAACACTGACAGGACAAGCCACTAGAGCAGGGGTCCCCAACCCCCGGTCCATGGACCAGCACCGGTCCGTGGCATGTCTGAAACCAGGCTGTGCAAACAAGCAAAGCCTCATCCGCAGGATGCAGGCAGTACATGAAACCATATACCCTCCAGTCCGCAGAAAAAACTCTCTCCACGGAACCGGTCCCTGGTGCTCAAAAGGATGGGGACCTCTGCACTAGAGTATAAATTGAGAGCAAATTCCACTCCCTACCAGCATTGGTGATGTGGGAAATGAAACGTCTGCAAGAAAACAACCATGTTCAGAGAGCACCAAGGACCCCTTATTTCAACCCTGAGATACAAGCATTCTCCTTTCTTTCCAATTTATTTGTTTAATTATTTGTTGTCTGAATATTCTGAATCTTGCAATAAAATAAAACCAATTAATGTTGATCCCAGGAACCATCTCTGTACACCATTAAAGCAATTTTCATCTTGGACAGCTTTGGACAGCGACTTTTGGCCAAGGTAGGATACTTCTAACAATTTTGTTTGACATTTTGCTTACTTATTGAAGGTCTGATAAACTTAAGGACAAGGAGAGTTAAGAAAACTGTCTAAGGTGGAGAATATGATTCCCTTCTTTTGGCTTCCACTCCTTCCTTCTCCTACTTTCTCACAACAATCCTCTGAGTGACAGAAAGAGTGACAGAGAATGACCCAGTTTCATCCCACCAGCTTTCATAACTAAGGCAAGACTAGCACATAGAGTCTGATGGTTTCTGATGTCATAACCTCTAGACCAAAGTGGCTGTTTAGTTCACAGGATTACCCCTTCGCACAGTTCATTATTTCCCTCTTCTATTTCAATATATCTATATAATATTGTGTTTACAAAAAATACATTTGAGGCATCTGAGTTTCATCTTGGGGCCCCCTGAAATTATCTTAGAGAATTATCCTCTTTCTGAACAAGTTTTGTTGCTTGCAGCCAAACATCCTATGATTTCTGTCAATTGCTTCTTACTATAGGAGGAAATTCTTTTTCTCTTATATGTCAGCTTTGGTCAGTGTCCCCGCACTGTAATATTCTGACAGGGAAAACATTTTCACTCCCAATTCATCACTTATATCTCATTCAATTCATTTCCTCCTCAGTGCTGTTTTTATAAAGCTCCATTAAGTGACCCAGCTGCCTCAGCTGTCTACTTCCTACAATAAAAAGCCCAACTCTCCAAGCAGTTCTTTGAAATGAAAATCATCTATTGGTCACTCTTATTCTGCATTTTCTACTACATAGTTTTGGAGACCAAGGGAGCAGAATTGCTGCCAGGGTGTTTGAGGATATATTGAAGTTCTTAAATTCTAGCCATCCTATAGAATATGTACATGAATGATTTTACTTTGAAATCAATTTCACGTATTCCAACAAAGATTACAATTTAAGCCTGGAATCTCCATTATCATTACTGTAATTGTTATTATTGTTAATATCAATCATCCACTATCTTTCATCTAAAGTGATTTTATAATCAAGGATAAAATATAAATAATTAAAATATAAAATAATTATCTAAAGCAATTGTTGACTAACTCCCATTGAAAATACAAGTAAATAAGTCAATTTAATCAGTGATCCTTACTTTTAGTAATCATGATAGATTTGGTTGCTATATTTATTATGTAGACAATTGTTTTATAAGAAGTCAAATTATAGATCTTACTCATTGTTCAGTACCCATAATGGTCTATGCCAGTTGCTGCCTGTTATTGGTGCTATTGGCTACATCTGGAGTTTGATCATCATCAATCAAAATAAAAGTTAAGAACTCCTTGAAATTAAACACAGCTGTTGGTGAATATATGGGCAGGTCAATATACTTTCTTTGGTACCAATAGGGAGACAGTTTTTAATGTCTTCCTCTCAGATTTTTTTTTACTTCCTAGTATAGTCCTCAACTTATTTGTTTAAAAGCATTGTTTAACACGATTACAGTTTGGGCACTTGATAACCAGTTTGCATTTACAGTTGGTTGTAGCATCTTGCAGAACTGTGATCATGATTTGTGAATTTTTTTACACCAATTTCTGTCAAAAAATGTCCATTGGGGAAGCTAGATTAGCTTAATGTCCATAATAATTTGCTTGCCCGCTGTAAAAATTGTCATAAAATTGGATCTGACCTGATTTAGGATTAAAATTCTGCTCCCAGTTGCACTTGTAATTTGAGGACTATTTGTAGTTCTTGATTTCCTGATGAACTCCTATCAAGTATTAACCACTACCAACACTGACAAAATCAGCCAAAGTCAATTAGGAGTTGTTAACAACTATAGATTATTCCAGGCATTATGAATGTTGTCTCTGAGGATGGAAATCCTAATTGATCATGAGTTGTGTCATCCTGGAGCCTATGTACGTGCAGTGTTGCTCTTGAGGCCAGAATTTAGGTCACAGAGATCAGGACCCTATTAAGGAGAGCTTCAAAATACATGGCTACTTTATTCCGTAAGTCTCTCTCTCTCTCACACTCTCTCTCTCTCTCTCTCTCTCTCTCTCTCTCTCTCTCTCTCTCTCTCTCTCTCTCTCTCTCTCTCTCTCTCTCTCTCTCTCTCTCTCTCTCTCTCTCTCACACACACACACACACACACACACACAAACATACATACATACATACATACCACAATTAAGTTTAGCATCTAAAATTACCAGTGCATAGATTATACATTGGAGAGAATCACAGAGATGAAGTTAGAAAAGGAATGAGATGGCAGTTAAAACAAGATTTAAGCCAAGGACAGAAAAAGAACAAATAAGAGAACATTAGGAAAAAAGAACATAGGTGATAAATATTTTGCATTATTTAAAAAAAGGCCATAAGAAAGAGTAATTATATATGGGGGAATTCTGTATTTTTTAAATTTATTTTTGCCTGAATGTTTTTGGAAGGATATGGTACCCCATTTTCCATAACCAACACAGCCAATGGTGAGGAATGATGGAAGCTATAATCAACAACATTTGTTGGGCCAAAGTTCTCTCCACTGGTTTAAGATGTATGATGGTCTTGGATAAAGATAACTGCAATTCACAAATCATTTCCCATCCCCTCTGTTGTTTCAACCCTCTTTTAAATCTCCTCTTCTGGCTGTCCACAGTATTACGACAACACATTTTCATCAACAAAAGAACAGAAGAGCTTTGAGAGAAATGTCTTCAACAAAACCCATAAGACAGAGAGTGAGTAATCTCAAAACTCAGCAACTGGACTATCTGGCCTGCTGAACAGAAACCCTTGATTTAGCACTTCTGGTCTCCTTCCTGTGTCACAAAATGTATTTCAAGCAGCCAGGGGTAACAAAGAGCATATAGAACAGATTTATTCAACACACTTGACTAGGCTAAAATGAAGTTGTGCAGTTTATGGTTCAGAGTTTATGAGAAACCCTTAGCCTACAATATGAACCACACTTTCATGATAAACCATAATATGGTTTATTTGTGGCCGTGGCATGTATGCAATTGTAGCAATTATGTTTTGTTAATCTGAGTTGGACGTTAAGCCTGTCATATGAGCCCAGTCTAGCAGAAGCAAAGAGGCAAGCAGTGGGTGAAATGGATTTAAAGACCTCTTTCATAAACTTATATGCCCAGGGCACATTTATATACCTTAGAGCAATGGTGGTGAACCTATGGCACGGGTGCCAGAGGTGGCACTCGGAGCCCTCTCTGTGGGCACATGTGCCGTTGCCCCAGCCTTGCCTCCCCCGCGACCCCCTCCTCACCAGCAGCCTCCCTGGAGGAGAGTCGCCCCCGAGCGTGGCCCACTGGGAGCAGCACAGCCAAGGACATGGCAGCCAGGCAGCGTAGACAAGACTCTGCCCTCACACCCTATCACGCACAGTTGATGCTGCAGGGCGTGGGCAGAGGGTGTGGCCGCCATGGCGCTGCTGGGCTGCCTGGGCGATCTACGGCGGGCCCTGGAGGTGGTGAATGGTCCTGTGGGCAGGCGGGGTTGGGGCGGGGCAGGGGGTGGAACAAGGGCGGGGCCAGTTTTTGGGCACTCGGTCTCTAAAAGGTTCGCCATCACTGCCTTAGAGAAAAAGCCCTCAAGGGCAACATTTGATTGTGATCATGAGGGCAAACATATTTTTCACCTAAGCTCAGGATTGGGCAGGAGTCCCCAACCTCCAGGCCCAATCCCATTCAGAACCAGATGGTGTAAGTGGTAGCTGAGCACGTGTGTAGTTCCATTTGTATGAATGGCGGGCACTCGCGCTCACGCACATGCTTACCACTCACATGGAATCATCCCCTCCAGGATCTCCTGGGCCGCCAAGCCAGAAAATTGGGGACCACTGCTTTGGACCTTATACAAACATGAACAACATGTCTCTGCTATTTACTGAAACAGCTAATCTTTTTTCAGACTTCTGTGCAAACATGAGAAAGGCAATTGCTTGAAGGAGTTGTTTTATTAAAGGTAACCCAAATCTTAAAGCAGGCATTTTTTTCAGGCAGGACTGGAAGCTATAAAAAAAGGGACTGCATTAACCAGTAGCAGAAAGAAGCTGCATTCATGGATGGGCAACTTCCAAAGCCTAGCATTCTGAATTATTTTCATAACAGGCACAATTCTACTGCTACCAAATTAACTGTAGGTCTGGTTGCCAGTAACTCAAATTTGCAAATTTGAAAGATTTTATTTTTTAAAAACATATCAATAGTGCCTAGGGTCAATAGAAAGTTTCCTTTTGAGGCACAATTCTTGAATTATGCAGATGTTAGATAGATATAATCAAAATAAGATAGGACAAACCATCAGCCTCTTAGTTTTTGGATACTTTGAACACAATGTTGATATAATTCTCTCTTTCTCTTTTTCTCCTACAGGTGAGATTGCTTTCTTAGAAGGCTTAACTATAGTCTATAAAAGCAGCATTGATCTTTTCTTTTATGTAGTGGGGAGTTCCCATGAAAATGAGGTAATGTGTCCTTTAAAAATAATTTTAAACCATAGGCAAATAAGCAAAAACTGTGGCAAAAGAGTAGGCAAAATAATATTCATTATTTTGTTTTTATTGCTTCATTTTTAAATTGTAAACAGCCTTTTTCATCTACTAAATTGTTTATCAATTTTTTCTCCTTCTGTTTTTTACGTTTATAAGCTAACCATCTTCCTGGTTTATTTGCATTTTCAAAAAAGTGTTGCTTTGCCCTTTTAATTTGCTGTGCCAGTTTTTCTGATTCTATTAAATTTACTTTATGTTTTATTATTTCCATTTGTCTTTTCAAAATTTTCTTTTGTGGGTTTATTTGTAGTTCAAGTTCTAATTTTTTAAATTCTTCTCTTAACAACTGACATTGTTGTCTCTTTTTAAAAAAAATTTCCACCATGTATGTTATCGCTACGCCTCAAAAATATGCTTTGGTTGTATCCCATACATTTTGTAATGTCGTATCTTCTTTTTTATTTTCTTTGAAGAAAAATTCCATTTCCATTTCACAAAATTATCTTTGTTCAGAAAGCTAATATGGTGCTAAGTGAAAGAGCCGTGTGGAAACCCCAGTTTGATTCTGCTTCCAATTCATTTCTGAAGAGCACTATTTAGGCAGAAATATATGCTTAGATCAGATATTGACTGTTATTGATAAGAGTTTCTTTTCTGAATCCTATTTTTTCCAGTTAATGCTGATGTCAGTTCTTTCCTGTCTCTTTGAATCCCTCAGTCATATGCTGCGGTGAGTTACCTTTGATGCTTCTGTTACAGATTAAGAATCACTTTATGAAGCTCCAAAATTATAGACTGGAGAGCAGAAATTATCAGAACTCATTGTGCATGAATACATATGGATAATCCCAGTTGCACATTGCTGTCTAGGGTGATCTGGAACATGGCAAGAAACATTGTCTTTAGAAGGAAAGACTTTGGTTAGTCTATGCATGCAAGCCAAGTTGCAAGCTCTAAGAAAAGCAAATCTCCCAAGAAATGTCTATAATTTCCTTGGGTTTCTTTGGCATTTTAAAAGCTAGTGTGTTTGTTTGTTTGTTTGTTTGTTTGTTTGTTTGTTTAAAAGATTTGTATAGCCATTCATCTTAAGCAATTCTGGGTGGCTTATTGAAAATTATCATTTCTGACCTAAACTTGGCTGTGTTGAATTGACATTATATTTTCCCTAAAGGAATTCCTTGTATGCAAACATGTCCTCTGAATTATGCTCTCCATTATTGGCCTCCCATTGCATAGAAGTCTACATGGAGAACAATATCTGAGGTTCTTCTTCAGGAATTATAGTAAAAGTACAATAAGACAAGTAGCAATTGGAGAGTTGATTGCTATTTTTGGCACTGATATCTCAACCTTGAAATATCTCACCTCTCGAGATTTAACTATAAAGTTGACACTAAATGAAGACCTTTGTATTTGTTTTCAAAGCCTTTTAACAAGTGAATTTGACTTTTTAAAAAGTCACTCTTTGCTATTTTGAATTCTCTTGGAAGCTATTTCTGGAAGCCAAAAGTTCATTATGGAGAGATGTACTGTACATATTTCAGAAGGGATTGAATAGTGTATCACCTGGGTATTGCAGTGCAAAAAAAGATTGTGTTCTATCCAAAATACCATATCAAAATCCAGGGAATAGAATTCAGTCTTTGACCTCTACACTCTAGATACTCCAACTGACATTTACTAGGATCAAAGCTCTATTTACTACTGCAATTTCTCAAAATTTAGACCACCTGGTCCAGATCATTGGCAACAAATAAATAGAAAGTAGGTGTTTTAAAAAAGAATATCCCCAACTAAGCAAATGTAGGCTATGTAATTCCCATACTTAATTCCTGAATTAGACAATGATTTATAACCAATATTATCTTTGGAAAGAAGTGCCTATTTCTAGAAACATCTTCCTGTTTTCATAGTTTTTTTTTAAAGTCTTGTTTTCCTTTGTGAAGTATCTATATTACCAATCTATATAATTCTAACACATGATTTTTATCCTGTTTTTTTCCAGTGAATTCTGGAAATTGTAATTTGACAAGGTGCTGAGAATTCTTTATTTTAAAGATCTTTTGTCCAATTTCAGCCTTTATGAAATTATAATTCCTAGAGATTCTTGGGGGGAAAGCGTTAACTCTTAAACCATTGTCAGAGACCATAACATTACAAATCCTGAGGAATGTAGAGGGCAGAAAGTCATGGAAAACAGATGTAGATATTGCATCCTGGAATTAATATTGGTGTCATTTTCTCTTTTATCTAGAAAGAATGTGGAGAAGCGAATTCTGATAGACAACATGGATGGGGTATTCCTTTTAGTGGATGAAATTGTTGATGGAGGGTGAGATTTCTGTGGAAGGGAAAACACTATATGCAAAGAATCACAGGGAAAACTACAGTAAAATACATTTCATACCAACACTATCTGGTGTTCTTAAATACAATCTTGAATTTAAAGTGTACTATACTACACTATACAATGTACTCAATGTATAGTCCACAGTATTGTACAGTTTAAATTCAATATTATTCAAAATCTCTTTCCACTATAAAATACATTTGGCAAGTCTTGGAAAACTAGCTAATCATATTACTGTCAAATTTTAATCAGAATATAAAAATAATTGCCATGATTCATAAACTGCTCAGAATCACCTCGAACCATGAGATAAGAGCATATAAATTCAATAAATAAATAAATCATACCGATTTAAAGTAGTTGAGAGATACTCAAAGGAGTATGTACGTCACATTAAGAAAGCCAGTTGAATAGTAAAAATAAGACATTTGTCTCTATTTACTTCTGAAATATGCTTGCCCCTGCTTTCTTGAGACAGACATAGAGCGATTATCTATATCTTTAATCAGAAGTAAATCTCTCTGAGTTCAGCAGTGTTTATTCCAGGTAAAAGTACCGTGTTTCCCCAAAAATAAGACCTACCCAGAAAATAAGCCCTAGCCTAATTTTTTAAGGTGTACCTAATATAAGGCCTGCCCCCAAAATAAGCCCAGGGGGTGGGGGTGGCCAACACAGGAGGTGGCGAGAGCACGGGGGTCAATGGTGTCTGGCAACAGCCCCAGCCCACGCAGCGCAGGTAAGTCCGAGTGCGGAGACAGAGGTGGAAAGGAGGCAGGCGATCCCGATGCACTGCCCACTCAGTCCCACCATTTCTTGGTTCTGCGTGGCATACGCCCCCTTCTTGTTTCCTCATGCCACGCAGAACCGAGGTGGGCAGGAGAGAAAAGAGAGAACCTCCGCTATGGTACGAGGGCAACAACAAGCAGGAACGGAGTGGAGACGCGGCATGTAAGAGCAAAAGGGATGATCCCCCCCTCCCCTCTCCGGACCTGGGATGCAATCACGTATGGAAAATGGGAGGTGCTACATGAAAGAATGCTGGCAGTTGCTGGCCCCTGAAGATGCATAACCTTATAACGATGAAGGGAGCGGCACGGGAGGAAACACAGGCTGGGAGAAGGAGGGGGTTGAATGATGAAGTGAGCAGTATGCTGGAAGTACGGCAGGATCAGCTGGGGCCTGTTACTCACTCCAGGAGCCGTAAACTGACGTTCGGCAATGATATATAAGACTTCAACCGGCTGTTGCCTTTTAGCCCTGATGATGTCAAACGTTTTGTTGACGAAAGCTAGGTAGATTAAACATTTTGTATGTATTCTCTTGGCGGTCTATATTTATTTTGATATTATGATTTTTCCCAAGAGTCGAGTTTTTAGTTTTATTCATATATATATATATATATATATATATATATATATATATATATATATATATATATATTGAATTTACAGTATATGCTGACAAGGGCTGCAGGCCCATAGTAGGATGGGAGATGTTGGTGATGGGCAGAGCTGTAGCTAGTAAGATCAAGACCAGGCTAGAAGCAGATGTGGTAAACCTTTTTCAATATTTCCATTTCAATTGTGTTGGTACTTCTGCAAAAGGGGACATTTCAAATGGAATGTAAAAGAAGTTACATGCAATTAGATTGAAGGCTGAATGTAGCTTATGGATGAGAACTGATTACCCTGGGATATAAATTGCTGAGACTGAGATTTATAAGTAAAGGAAAATTCACTTCAGTAGGAGACATGACTGCTGAACTGAAATCAGAAAAGAAACAGGGAGAAATAAAAATAACTAAATACCAAGGAATATTTCATACAGGCAGGCAGTGGCTATGCTCACACTTCTGCAGAAGAGGTAAAGAGACAGAATAAAATGTATAATAAAAATTTAAACCACAAAATAAATATCTTAAATATCCTACCCAGGAAATGTCATAACAGACATCAACACTGACTAATTGGTTCTTATGGCATTTTAACACTAAGAACCTTCACAAAATATTGCATTTGAAGAAAATGTTGCTTCAGTGGAACAATGTCTCTTTCTATGCAAGATGATCACTGTTAATGAGTAAAGAAGAAACATGTCAAGTGGTCTGGAAACTCTTACTACAATTCCCAGGATTTTCTAGCATCATTAACAAGACTGAAAATTCTTCTTCCTAAGATGTTTAATTTCTTTCTTTTTTAAAATTCTAGTGTGATCATGGAAAGTGATGCTCAACAAGTCATCCAGAAGCTGAATTTTAGAGTGAGTCTACTGCACTTTTCTAATTTCCTTTTGTATTTCTTACTCTTTGGTGATTCTTGCATCATCCTTGCTTTTATTCCAACTTACTTTACTCATAAAACTCTTTTCATCTCAGACAAATCCGGAGCCTGCAGCTTATGGCTTCATTCTCTTTGATTATATCACCAGTAATTCGGATCACAGTGAAATTATATCGGAAAGATTGTACAAATATTGAAACATCTCCCAAAATGGGAAGCAGAAGTAAGACATCAGTTCCCTTTGAGCATGTTAAGTGTGGCATGTTGAATGGCTGGGCTGAAATATTTACCATGGACCTCATTTATGATTGTTCAGAGATATAGCCCTTCCCAAGCCCAAAATATAAAATAACTGCTCAGCTGGTTACTATAAGTGATTAACATTATTGCCTTGAAAGAAAAGTGTTGGTCTTTTTGATCATTCCACACATTACAATACATATTAAATGGGATCTTTTCTCTGTGTGGTTTTAAATGCACCATCACTGTCCACCTAACTGTCTCTATAAATGCAGAATAGAGGAAGGATTATTATTATTATTATTTATTGAATTTATATACCGCCCTATCTCCCTTACGGGACTCAGGGCGGTGAACAGGCGATAATAAAAACCACAATAAATATACACAAATTTCTGTCTAAAATCAAATTAAATAACAGGCCTGCTCTAAAAATACCCCATACAAAACCCCCACTAAAACATAATCAAACTACGCCAGGCCGGCCGCACGGAATAGATGAGCCTTCAGGGCTCGGCGAAAAAGGCGCAGGTCCGCAACTGTACGTAGGTCGGGGGGTAGGTCATTCCAGAGGGCAGGAGCTGCCACAGAGAAGGCTCTCCCCCTGGGGGTCGCCAGTCGGCATTGTCTGGCCGACGGCACCCTAAGGAGGCCCTCTCTGTGGGAGCGGACTGGTCGAAGGGAGGTGTTTGGTAGGAGGCGGTCTTGCAAATACCTGCTGTCCCTCTTTTATCTCTTTTTAGCAATGGTGTATATATAAGGGTTAAAAACAAGCTTAGTATATGAGTAAAATAAATTCTCCACAATCTTTTAAGTTTTGATTTGATGTTAATTTGATCAACAGATTCCCATTCCTTTGAGAATTTATTTTCCTCACAAATAGCCCTCTCATCTATAGAGACTAAATATGTACTGCAGAGCAAGCATGCAGAGAACTTCAAAGGCCGCACAAACTGTTCCTAAATTTTAAGAAAAAAGAACTAATCCCAACCAACCACATTACCTAAGGCCAACATAGGAGATATAAGAATTGCAGACAAAGCGGAAACTGTCTATAAAAGGGTTAAAATTGGAATGCCAAAAGCGGCTTCCCTTGGACTATCCACGCTAATTACTTACCATATTGTTTCCAGTGGCTCTGAAAAAAATTGGTGCTTTTTGTTGTAGTTAATTTCCTAGATTATGTACACTCTTGCTTTTGTTCATGTCTCTCCTTGCTTTTGCCTGCTTTTTGTCCCATTTTGCCAGTTAATTCTTGTTGATGCTTGCTGATAATAAATACCCATCAACCTATATTTTTGCTGGCTAAACTGAGTTGTGTAAGTGTTCATACTGCTCTGAATATAAAGATTGACTGGGAAACTACCCACAGTAGGTTTCCACTCTGTAAAAGCTGCTGGTTGCTAACATTTTCTTGTTATTTAAGAGAATTTGAAACATGTCTAGCAAATATTTTTAAAATATGTTGATCTTGGGGAGATCCCAGAGCAAGCTTCAGAGTTGTTCTGGGATCAAGTACAGATTAGGTGAATAATAATAATAATAATAATAATAATAATAATAATAATAATAATAATAATAATAATAATAATAATAATAATAATAATAATAATAATAATAATAATAATAATAAAGGTGGAAGGGACCTTGGAGGTCATCCAGTCCAACCCCCTGCTCAGGCAGGAAACCCTATACTGTTTCAGACAAAGGGCTGTCCAGTCTCTTCTTAAAAACTTCCAGTGTTGGAGCATTCACCGCTTCTGGAGGCAGGTTGTTCCACTGGTTAATTGTTCTAACTGTCAGGAAGTTTCTCCTTAGTTCTAAGTTGCTTCTCTCCTTGATTAGTTTCCATCCGTTGCTTCTTGTCCTGCTTTCAGGTGCTTTGGAGAATAGCTTGATTCCCTCTTCTTTGTGGCAGCCCCTGACATATTGGAAGACTGCTATCGTGTCCCCCCTCGTCCTTCTCTTCATTAAACTAGACATACCCAATTCCAGCAGCCGTTCCTTATATGCTTTAGCCTCCAGTCCCCTAATCATCTTTGTTGCTCTTCTCTGTACTCTTTCTAGAGTCTCAACATCTTTTTTACATCATGGTGACCAAAACTGGATGCAGTATTCCAAGTGTGACCTTATCAAGGCATTGTAAAGTGGTATTAATACTTCACGTGATCTTGATTCTATCCCTCTGTTAATGCAGCCTAGCACTGTGTTGGCTTTTTTGGCAGCTGCAGCACACTGCTAGCTTATATTTAAGTGATTGTCCACTAGGACTCTGAGATCCCTCTCACAGTTACTATTGAGCAAGGTACCACCTATACTGTACCTGTGCATTTGGTTTTTCTTGCCTAAATGTAGAACCTTACTTTTTTCACCATTGAATTTCATTTTGTTAGATAGTGCCCAGTGTTCACGTCTGTCCAGATCCTCCTGTATCTTAAGCCTGTCTTCTGGAGTGTTGGCTATTCCTGCCAGCTTGGTGTCATCTGCAAATTTGATGAGTTCCCTAACTATCCCCTCGTCCAAATCGTTGATGAAGATGTTGAAGAGCACTGGGCCTAGAACAGGGCCCTGGGGCACCCCACTACACACTTTCCTCCATGTAGATGCAGTTCCATTGAGGACCACACGCTGAATATGGCTGTGAATCCATCTGGTGGTGATGCTGTCTAACCCACATTTTTCTATCTATCTTGAATCAATAGCAGTAATTGTGAGAGGGATCTTGGAGCCCTAGTAAACAATCCCTTACATATGAGCCAGCAGTGTGCTGCAGCTGCCAAAAAAGCCAATGTAATCTATGCTATGGTAATCTCTGGGAAAACTACGCCAGTTGGAGCTGGGTGAGGAAGGCCAAGCTCCCCTTCCCCAATGGTTCTGCAAAGCCCTTGAGAAGAGGATCCGCTTCCCGCAGGGCTGGCCCAATCCGTTCCTCAAGGGCTTTGCAGAACCATCAGGGAAGAGGAGCCTGGCCTTCCTCATCCAGCTCCAGCTGGCGTAGTTTTCCCAGAGCTTACCATAGCATCCTTCCATACGAAGCGTCCTTCCTTTCCTCCGTTCTGCTGGGAGGAAAACGGCAAAAATGGGGCTGCCATTTCCAGAACGAAGAAGAGAGACATGCGCCGATGCAGGGCGGCAAGAAAGTGCAGGCCAGCGATCGCTGAGGAAAGGAAGGAAGGAAGGAAGGAAGGAAGGAAGGAAGGAAGGAAGGAAGGAAGGAAGGAAGACTTAAGGATACCTAGGGAGGCAAAGGAAGTTACCGTAAGCCGCCTTTCTTTCTTTCCCGGCTGGGATGGAGGCAGCCCACACAGACTGCTGCTTCATGCAAACGGGTGTGTCCCTGGAGACTGAGGCTCCTCAGGGCCACTTGAGAAGTTTTGTTCCTGAGTGGTGGTGGGGGAAACTGACCATTGTGCTATAGTTTTCCACCTCTGTTTCTTCCTCCCCCGACCCCCTTTACTTTTAGTGTTCAGGGAAGCCCGTGCCTTTATGTGTTCTTAAGTTGTTCTTCGGGCAGACAACAATTGTTAAATTATTTGAATCCCACCACTGGGTCTCCTGCTTGAGCAGGTGGTTGGACTAGAAGACCTCCAAGATTCCTTCCAACTCTAATGATGTTCTATGTTCTTTTAAAAATTCCAACTCAGTTGAAAACATATTTCAGATTGATTCCTAACCTACTATATATTATGGGAGTCTGTTTGATAGGCTTGGTGACTTGTATGTGGAAATATCAAATAAAGATATAAGTTTAAGAAAAGTTAGAAAAATATGCAATCAATTAACATAAGACAATAATGAAGAAAACAGGAGAATTTACAGAAGTTTACTTTATTTTACTGACCACAGCAAGACTTAATATAATGCCAGAATATGGAATATATTTTACAGGTAATAGGCATGTGGACTGCCAATATAGTGTAGTTCTTAAAGCAACAAGCTAGAAATAGAGATAATGAAGTCTAGTTCCTCCTTAGCCATCAGGCCAACTGGTAACCTTGGACTCTCTCTTAGCCCTAGGAAAAAGGCAAAGTCGAACCACTTCCAAACTGCTGCCAAGAAAACTGCATGGACTAATTCAGGCAGTCACCAGGAGTCACCATTTACTCAAAGGCTTTAAAAAATTAAAAGCTATGTGAAAACATCTGATGATTCCTCTGAAGAAATTTTGCAATGATTAGTAACTTAGATCTACTTCAAGAAGATCTAGACCAGTAATGGCGAACCTTTTAGAGACCGAGTGCCCAAACTGCAACCCAAAACCCACTTATGCATTGTCGGGTGCTGGGTGGGTGTGGCCATTGGCTGGGTGTGGCCCATTGGGTGGGCGTGGCTGCGGTGGTAACGGCAGACTGGGTGGAACTAAAAAGTTCAATCAATCAATTCCAACTTTGCAAGATCTTTTTTTTCCCCGCAAGAAGTTGAAATTGACTGATTGATTGAACTTTTTTTTTTTTTTTGCACACAGCGGCGGAGGCTTAAAGGGAAAAGGTTTTATAAAACCCAGCTGAAGGCCTAGGACTGGCGCGACGGCGTGCGTGCCCACAGAGAGGGCTCTGAGTGCCACCTCTGGCACCCGTGCCATAGGTTCGCCATCACTGATCTAGACTGCCTGGGACGGATCTAGGACAACTTGCTGTGGCCAGCATTGCATGGCCAGCTCACCAGGGCCAGCTCGTCCCTGCCAAGTTGCTCTGCCAACTCATTGCCACCAAAGTTGCACAGGACAATTCCACATGGCCAACTCGGCATTGGGACAGTTCTCCGGAGATGGCTGAGTTGGCAGAGGCGACTTGGTGGTGGTGAGCTGGCTGCAGCAAGTTGTCCCATTCCAGCCTGGCTAGGAGAGACAGTGTAGTTCAGAATAGGGAAGATGGACAAGAATATTTTCTCTATATTTGCATCACTTGAAAAACAAATATATTATAAAAATATCAGAATTTGAAGAACTGACAGCCAAAATTAAAATTATTTCATATAGTCTATTTCATATAGTCAAATGGTACAACTTTCTTGGAAGAAGCAAAGAATACTTAGAAGCCCTCACTAATAAAATAAAAATGTGAAGTGATAAAATCTTGGTTAATATGAAATATTAAGAAATCAAAGTAACTTTGCTTATATTTATTTATTTATTTTATTTATTTATATTTGGATTTATATCCCGCCCTTCTCCCGTAGGACTCAGGGCGGCTGACAATCTATTTAAAATACATACAAAACAATACAAATTTAAAATTAATTAAAAGGAATATTTAAATATTTGTCGAATTTTAAAATATAATTAAAACCCCCCTAAAAATTACCCTAGGCCAGTCCTGCAAGCNTAAAGCGCACCCAGAAGGCCACAGGCAGCCAATGCAGCTCGCGCAGCAGCGGTGTCACGTGGGAACGCCGAGTCCCCCCCAACACCGCCCGCGCGGCCGCATTTTGGACCAGCTGGAGCCTCCGGGTGCTCCTCAAGGGGAGCCCCATGTAGAGAGCATTACAGTAGTCCAGGCGGGAGGTGACAAGTGCGTGAGTGACTAGCACAATAGTTTGATAACCATAACATTTTTGCATGTTATGAATCAATACATATAGTGCCCTTCATTACATATACAGGTAATCCTTGAGTTAGAAATATAATGGAGCCTGCGAATTACATTCATAACCTGAGGATTCATAGGAATTAATCACATAACTTGAATGTGATCACTCCCTGCTTTCGCCCACGCGTTCGCTAATCGAATGCATGGGGTGTTGAATACATGAGGTATCTCAGGGTAGGGAAGGCCATGTGGGGGGCTAGTGCTTCAGACCGCCCAAGACCTCCCCCAATCCACTGAGATATCTCATGCTTCCTCTGCCCCCCATCCTGCCCAACCAATTATTTACCTTGTGTAGATCTCGATGATCAAGGGAACTATCTCCTTTCCAACCTCTCTGCCACAGTTTTGCCTTGAATAAAGACTTGCCAAGGCCTGCAGGGATGAGAGATTGCATCCCTATAGGCTCCAGTATTTGCAAAAAGCCTTTGCCACCAAGAACTGAGGTCCAGAGGGGTGTGTGCACCCCTCCAGGCCTCTGTTCTCAACAGCAAAGGCCTTGAGGAAAGGCCTTTGCTGCTGTAAATGGAGGCCTGGAGGGATGCATATACCCCTCCTGGCCTCCATTCTCAGTGGCAAAGACTTTTTGCAAAGATGGCAAAAGGCTTTGTAAATGGACGGAAGGCTTTGGTGTTTCAGGGCTTCCCTCCGTTTGCAAAGCCTTTTGCTGCAGATCTCGTCCAGGCCTTCATTTGCAGATAAAAGAGGCCTAAAGTACCATGAGATCATGGGAGATCAGTAGCACAAGATCTCGTGTTACTGATTTCGCTTGATCTTGCGGTACTTTAGGTCTCCATTCTCTGCGAATGCACTGAAGCACCGAAGCAGGCCAAGAAACCGAAGGCTCACTAGATCTTTCCAAGGTGAATATCCATAGGCCCAGTGCCTGTGGAGACCCAATGGGGGAGGGGGAACTAGGCAGGGTGAATGTTGCAGTGCCTCTGTATTCATTCGTAAGGGTGAGCAACTGCCATGGTGCTGCAACATTCATAAATTCGGGACTGTATCACAAGTATTGGGGGTGATGGTTATGTCATAAATTTGAACAGTCACTAATCAAACTATTGAACTCGAGGATTACCTGTACTGCACTTTTCATTCTCCAAACCGCACAATCTTGTAAAAAACAATATTTGCAGTTCAGGGTTGAAATGAGGGGTCCTTGATGTTATCTGAGCTTGGTTGTTTTCTTGCAGATATTTTGTTATCTAAACTAGGATGTTACCTAGTTTGGGTAATGAAGCATCTGCAAGAAAACAACCAAGGTCATAGAGCACCAAGGACCCCCATACAATCTTGTTCTACATTTGTTTAGATAATCACTAACTCTTTAGCACCGTCTTTTCTTTGCAGCTTAAGACAATTCATTGAATAATGTGGTGCCTTTCTGTTTGATTATTGGTATTTTTCCTTCATGTTTCTCTTTCTAGAAGAGTTAGTTCCTGAAATAGTTTATCTTTCATTGTGTAATCTCATTTATAATACTGTAGTATTTATAAAATTCATGGATTAGTATTAGTATTCCCATCTTCCTTTAACTTTTTTTGCCTCTATTAGATCTTGTCCAGGATTATTCTTGTCTCCCATTAGATGGAAAATGTCTTGATTGCTCTGATCTTTTTTTAAAAAAAATCTTTTGTGGGTTTTCCTTTCTTGTTATTTTTCTTTATTTATTGACCATCATGGTTGATTTTCTTTCCTTATCCTTTCCTTCTTCATGATTAATAACCACATTTAGTTGTTGTACATTCTTATTGCCATATGTATCATGATCTGAATAATTTAATATATAGCCCATAAAGAACAGACTTTCAACCTTCATCACACATATAAACAAATTTATTGACTCTTCACCCTATAATGTTACAAACATTTATTTCTCCATTTTCTATCCTACCTATAAACAAATCCATAAACTATTATGTTTTCAATTCTAATGTTAACAGAAAGCTTTCCAGAAGTAACAATAGATCGTGTTCTAAACTTGATCAAATATACCATGTATCATGTAATCATCTGATTTGTCATCTGATTTAAAATTATCTATCCTGGATTCTTATATTCATTTATTTATAGGATATTCAGTTTAGTATGCTTCATTTCCCTTCTGGCAAGTCGAAACTTTTTCAAGGGTGATTTCAGTTTTCCTTTGGCAATAACAGGCTCACTTTCTTCTCGAAAATTAACAGGGAAATTAAAAAATAATAATAATAAACCATTTTTTCTAGTTGTTGAGGGTGGCTAGGAAGTCATCAGGAGTCAAAGTTGACTTGAAGGAGATTTGGCTTTAATTTTGCATGTTAGTTTTAGATGACCCAGCAGTTTTATCTGAGAACTTTAAATATATTTGTGAGGATACTGTCTGTCCGGATAATTAATTTGTAATTTGTCAATTAGTATAAGTTCTATTTATATTATATTTAATTGTTCATTGTCTTTGTCCATACAATTTCACAATCTTCTTTACTCCTTCTCATATATGAGCATAGCCCTCCTAGAATTTACCCAAAAGGCTTTTGTCATCTGAATCTCTCAAACATTTGCATGGTTGCTGATGTAGCTACAGCAACAAACAATAAGATACAGGGTTTTTGGTTTTCATGTGGGAAAAAGAAATCCCATAGGCCATCTCTTTAGCTTACAAATCTCTCCCCTGAGTTTGGAAAGCATTAAATCCAGAGAAGCTGTGGTTTCTTTCCTAGCATGCTTTATTTCAATTCCCTCTGATATTGAATTAGAATGAACATAACTTAGCAGCTCTGGATGAGTCAGAAGAGGTTTTCTGATGATGGATATTCCCCTTCTGAACAAAATTTCTATCTATGAAAACTTGGGGGTGAAACCTGAAAAAATTAATGCTCTCTGAGACACATTCCCACAAACTATTTCATGAAGGCAGGCACTCTTAAGTCTTTCCTGGTGGCATTTCCTGATGGACTCCGATACAAGTATTAACCAGATCCCACCTGCTTAGCTTTCAAAATCAACCATAGTTGGCTAGACATTGCTATCTAGTTGGGTATTATATTTCATACTGCAAGACAATTTTATGACATTGGCTCCAGATTTAGACATATTTAGACTAGACTCATTGGACTCAGTAAGGTATAAGTTTATCATTAATAATTCAGAAATCGTTGATTTTAATGGATCTACTCTAAGTATGACTAACTCTAAATGGAAAAAATTCTATGACTAAATCGAGAACCATATCTTTGTCTTTGCGTCATTAGCAATTTGCTTCTGAAATTCATTATTTGTTTGCTGAATTGTCAATATATATTGGCTTTGTGTCTTTCCCTCCCCTCAAATCCATTTAGTCAAGACTCTCTCCTTTTTAAATAAGCCTTATTTATTTTTATAGATTTCTTGACTTAGCTATCAGCATTCTATTTATCTCTCTCCTGGCTAATCTTTATCTTCCTTAACTATCTGAATCTCTTTTCCTATTTTAGGTGGATGACAGCTCTTTAGCAGAGCACAGTGTCACTCAGGTAAGACTGCTTGAATCATTTGAAGTTTGGCTTCTGCAGGGAGTCATTGCTTTCTCAAGTATGGTAGAGTTGGATGGCTTAGCCAGATAAGTGGAATCTGTGGCAAAATGTCACTACGTGAATTATGTTCTCTGGAAATCAGCCAGAAACGCCTTTTTAAAAGTTCATTTAGTGACCATTCAAAGTTACAATGACATTGGAAAAAGTGACTTATGATTGTCTTTCACACAGCCATTGCAGCATCCTCAGGGTCATGTGATCAAAAGTGAGACAATTGGCAACTGACTAACATTTATGACAGTTGCAGTGTCCTGGGGTCATGTGATCACCTTTTGCAAATTTCTGACAAGCAAAGTCAATGAGGAAGCCAGATTCATTTAATAACCGTGTTACTAATTTAACAACTGCAGTGATTCACTTAACAACTGTGTCGAGAAAGATCGTAAAATGGGGCAAAACGTACTTAACAAATGTCTCACTTAGCAACAGAAATTTTGGGTTCAATTGTAGTTGTAAGTCAAGGACTACCTGTAGTTTTACAAAACTTGAGACACCCATAAATCTGTTAATACTTCCATATAATGCATGGATGATGCTGACTTAGTGTAGTAAAGAATAAAGCAGCATTTGAATAACCAATTATTTATTAGGATATATACTTTTGCCATTTTTATATGAGCCCCATTATAATTATTGCTTGCCTTTATAACTTAAATCTGAAAATTTTCAAGTGAAAAAAATAGAAAATAATCAGAGACAGGTGCTCAGTTTCCTTGTTTCATCTTTATAAAAATTATAAAAGCAGGATTTTTATATATACATTTATTAAGTTAAATATCCATGATCTTATGTTCAGACATACTACAAGAAACTAAACAGGAAGCCAAATATCACTCTTTTTTTCTGTTGCTGCAAGTTGCCTATCGACAAATAGACATTATTCTACTAGAAATAGAAAGATATTTTATAAATTGGGAATTGTACACACATAGACATCACACTTCTCTCCCCTTCCCCCATGCTACAAACTGTTAATCCTAATACTATGTTTATTCATTCCAGTATCTGAGTTCCAAAAACATCTCAAAAGACATTAGGTTAGAAAAAGTGAGTGACTCTCAGTATAGATAGTCCTTGACTTATGACCACAATTGGTGTCAGAATTTCCATTGTTAAACAAGACATTAATTAAGTGAGTCACACCCACTTTTACAACCTTTTCTGCCATGGTTACTAAACTAATCCCTGCATTGTTAAGTGAATTATAATGACCATAATGGTCATTAAGTGAATCCAGCTTTCCTCTTTGACTTTGCTTGTCGGAAACCTGCTGGAAGGTTGCAAATGGTGACCATGTGACACCGGGATACTGCAGCTTTTGTAAATATATGCCAATTGTCAAAGGCCAAATTTTGATCATGTCCCCCTAGGAATGCTGCGACAGTCAATAGTGCAAGGACCAATCATAAGTCATTTTTTTCAGTGTTGTAACTTTGAATGGATGTTAAATGAATGGTTGTAAGTTGAGGATGCCTGTATTGTGCGAGGCAAAGAAGTAAAGATTCCCTCAAGCTGAACCCAGCTCCTAGAGGTGACACAGACAATTCATGTTGCTTTCTTGACAATAACACAAATGTCATTAGCTACTTTCTTTTGGAATGCTTTTTGATTTCCGAGTCCAAGTAACAGCCTAGAGATTTCCTGATGATCTCATATAGAGATACTAATTAGGTCTGATCTGCTTCTTTTAAAATAATCTGTGATATTTTTCACTGTAAAGTAAAGCCTTATTCAGGACAATTAAGTTTCTTACATTTCCTTGCACTTATTTCACATGCATATTATTCACCGTTTCTTTGTAACTGTTTGTTTCACTGCTCTGCAGCATTGGGGCAAAATAGCCAGGGATTGTGCAACCAGGGTAATGCTATCGGGTTATTAGAGAGGAAGTAGATTTGAAAATATCATGAAGTTTTATAATGATAACAGGAAGCGTTGTTGATCTGAATGGGCTCTCTAGTAAGCATATGCATCTAGGACACATTGCAGTAGAGCAAAAATAGTAGGTATATCATGGTGTCTCAGTGGAAATTGTATGACTTTTGTATTTGCATCCTTATATTGCACACTGTTTAAGTCACATGGTTTACAATGTTATAATATATGTTTTTCATTGGTCTTTTTGCAATCCTCAGAATACCCAAGTTAGCAATCTATATAATTAATCAGGCTTTGCAATCTATGATATCAGAAAGCGAAATCAAAAATAAGTCAATGTTTCCTGCCATCCACGATTGAGATAATATTTTTTCTACATTATAGTCACTTCTGAATAAATGCCAAAATAGGAGGAAGCAAATATATTTTGGAGGACAAGCAGTTTTTATGCAGTATGTCTAACTACAATTTCAGCTCAGGTGCAGACAATACATTGATATGGATTTTGTATCCATTAATCATAATTAAACTGTAGTTCGATAAAATAATTAAATTTTCTGTTTAATAATCACAGCTTTCTTCATAGAACCACATTTCCCAGAAAGGAAGATAGAATAAAATATTAAACCAGATCTCAATTAGCCCAAAAAAACAAACCAAAACAAAAAAACTCTTTGAAAGTCTTTAATTACCCTGAAAAAATGCTCGGTGTGATCAGTTTTGTAGAAATCAAGAGATTATGAAATGATTTAAAATTAATTTGGATTACATCCTGTTTAAGAACTCCTCCAGTGTTATGTTTAGATGTGCAGTGGTTTCTTCAATGCTGTTTGATGAGAGCAGATTAGATTTGTTACCTGTTCTGAGATAATCCTACTACAAGGTTGGCTAATCATGAGTAAAAGAATAAAAAAGTAAATGAATTGAGTATTGCATTTGGGCACATGAATTAATTGTGTCCTGGTTTCTTAAGCTTAATGCAAGCTCGAGAGCTCTGTCTCACCCTCTGGGCCAGAAAACACTTGATGTAGGCCCGTATTAAGAACCTTTTTTTGGAGCCGCACGGGATTCTGTAAAACAAATCATTTAAATCATCAACTTTTGGATCAAGCCTGAATTTTATCATCAAGGTTTAATAGACTATAAATGAACAACTAAAAAGAATAGCACAAAATAATGCAACTGCCTCAAATCTTCTTTTTCATTTAATGAGCTTTCTTTCTGGTCAGTGTTGCTTCTTTATCTAAAAGATATGTCTGCCATCTAGTGTTTAGAATAGGAAGACTAGGGTCAGATAATCTAGGGAATTCTTCCAATAGTTCTAAAATGTTTTTTTCCCTTTTCACAGGCTTGTTTTTTTTTTTAAAAAAAAACACTTAGTTTGCACCAAGGTTCACCAGGGTTAAATTTATGTATTGAGGAAAGCTGGATTTTTTTTCAGGGGCGGGGGAAAGGTTCTTGCTGAACAAAGTCATCAGATGCTGGGCAGGAATGTTCTTGGTAGCAACTTGGTTCTCTAGCTGGCAATTTGCCAATCTTAGTCAACGATTTAATCCTGTTGTCTGCAGAGTTCATAAAAGTGAACATGCTGAATGGCTGGCTGGTTTATTGAACTATTTTTATAATGCCTTTCAAATAATAGCCTGAGGACAATATAAAACCAAACATTTAAGAACAAATTTCATCAATAGATTTTTTTTTAACAGCAAAGCAATGGCAGCAAATACGGTAGTGCTGAAATGAGGAATACAATTTTCATTAACAAACCAAATGCTGAGCAAAGCACAATCGGTCTCACCCAGAGCACATCCTATGAATTGACAGTCCTTGCCTGATGTTGATCCAGCCTTATGCTCTTCAGATACATTGAAATAGAGCTTCCATCATTCCAGAGAGTAGAGTTGAAGTCCTAATCTCTCATGGTAGTACACATGTCTTCATGCAGCTAAATGAAGAAGCACACAGCTGAACCCTCCAGATGAATTTTAGCATGGTGGAGCAATGATGTGCACAAAGTTGGCAGGAGATTTTCTGCAAAAGAAGTAGAAGAGTTATTCCTGATCTTTTGGCAGAATGTCAGATAAAAGGAATAGTTCTCATATCTTTCTCCCTTTGCTTCTTTGTAGGTGCTGCAATCTGCCAAAGAACAAATTAAGTGGTCCTTATTAAAATAAAATATTCTAAATATTGTCTTGGAACATTTTCAGTTTCTTACATTACTCTGTTTCCCCAAAGAATGAAAACTTTGCAATGCTGTGTGATGGCTACTCAGATCAGCCCAACTTGCTATAGGCCATCTCTTTAAGTTTTTCAAAGTTGATCACATCATATTATTTATCAGAAATGTGGCCATAGATGGAGATTATACATGAACAAGAGGAACAACAAACAAAGTGGAAATTTGTTTAAGAATCTGTGAGGGCAAAGGAAAAATGTAAAGTAAAACTCTTGTCAAGAAGCACCTAGAATTGCTGGAAGAGTATTCCAAAATGCACGGGATTCAGTCTTCAATTTCAAAATGATATTTGTAGCAATCTGGAGTTTGGCATGATTGTCTATTTGTTCATGTTGTGTTACAGTACTGAAAAAAGAATTATAATTTTGAAAAAGAAGTGATGTTTAGACTAAATGTAGCAGTGGGGTAAAAGTGAAACAGAAAAACAGGTCCCAAAGATGCTTTTTCAGGAAGCAACTGGACTTTCTTATTTTTCTTTGAAGACATTTTGTTTCTCATCCAAGAAACTTCTTAAGCTCTGACTGGATGGTGGGGAATGGAAGAATTCCATCATTCCATCCTTCCATTCACCACCATCCAGTCAGAGCTGAAGAAGCTTCTTGAATGAGAAGTGAAACATCTTCAAATTAAATCAAGAAAGTTCAATTAACTCCTGAAAAAGCACCTTTGGAACAACCATGGCCTGGATGATTCAGAATCTCCATAGGCATAAAAACAAGTGTGCTCATTTAAAAGCACTTTCAGACAACTCACCTTTTCTTTCCATCACCCAGGACTTCTGAATACAAAAAATAAAATCAAACAGGATAAATACTCCATTCTCAGGTTTATTCATTAGAGTTATATTCTGCTGTGTGTTTAGAAGCTCAAGGTGGCGTGTATAGCACTCCTTCCATTTTTTCTATAAAAACAGTTCTGCGAGGTAAGCTGGGCTTATAGAAAAGTGATGAATCTATAGTCACCAGCCAGTCAAAATTTGCATTCCTGGCACAAATGTTTCATCTGATTTAGTCCTCTGCAGTAAAGAGTTTCTCATTTTTACTCTTTGTTTCCCACCAAACTGCAAATTCTTCAAAAGAAAAACAAAATACAACTGTAAACTGAACATGTTATCTAGAAATGAATTGAACATGGTGTCTAGAAATGTCTCCAAGCAAACAACTAAGGTCAGACAGCATCAAGGATTCCATAGTTCAGTCCCAAGCTACATATATTCTCGTATATTGTAAACCTCTTGTTGGCTCACCAGGGTATCATGATCCCTGTAATGACCAATCAATATTTAGATTTCTTTGCCTGTGCAAGTATCAGAGGCTGGGAAGTAAGGTGAGCCAACTATACCCTGGAATGGCTTTGCAGAGTATCCTGCACAGACAAACATTTCAAATTTTCCCTCCTCTGTCCTGAGACTTATTGATTCAAAATAGGAATTTATCCAAACTTTACCATTACAACAGGAAGAGAATTGGACAGAACATGGTGGGAAGTATGCAGTGATGACACCAAGCAATCAGCATGGAACTTAGTTCAATTTCATGTTGCTAAGCACATATTCTGCTTTCATAAAGAATCCTTTTATAGATTTTATGAGGACCAATCAAATTAATACAGAAGTGTGTGTGTGTGTGGGCTTTACATTTTCCAAAACATGTCATCAAACAAATATATGCCACAAAAATATCAATTTGGGATAGGAAAAGTGAATTACAAGAGGCTCATAACTTTGGTGATGCCAAGGTTAGGGAAATGATCAAAACTGCTGGGATGTCTTTTTCTTTGAGAAATAAACATGCTAATAGTGGCAAGATTGAAAAAACCTGCATATTGATCTAGAAGCAAAAATAGATCACTATCTGTTCATTTTCTTTGTGACACCAGTTTTCCTGTCTCACCCTTTCTTTGGATGTATATGATATAGAGTCAACATCTGCATTTGCTTTTCTATTATGTGGGGTTCAATTTGCAGCAAAACAGTTGAGGAAAAAATCTTTCTGGAAGCAGGATGTGTAAGGTACTAGATTTTATCAGTTCTCTTCTTCAGTTGAGCCTGCATTGTTTTTAAAATACTGTATGTTGTATATCAGATTTTACTAACCTGGCCTCCTGCACATGCACTGGAAAAGCTGTATAGAATTCCCAGTGATTATGCTGGCTGGGATCTATGGGAATAGTAATAATACTGATACATTTAAAAACTTTAGATTGAGAAACATTGATTTATCTACCCATTCGTGGAGTATTTTCATATTTAAAACTATATTATTGTCTAGCACAATCCTATGGTGCTTGTGAGTATATCTTAGGGACCTCAGAATAGATTAGATTTTGCCCTCCAATGATCAGAAAAACTCTAAGTCAGTAAGAGAGGGCAATCCCACATGCCTTCTTCCCAGCCTTAATGGCAGCCTTTCTTATTTGGACATTCTCCAGATGTGTGGACTTCAACTTCAAGAATTTTTAACACTGGCCATGGTAGCTGGAAAATTCTGGAAGTTAATATACACATCTGAAGGGTGCTCAAGTTGGGGAAGGATGCTCTGAGGAAACATTTTTCTTTCCTATATGTTTGAATTCTCTGTTGTAGAAAGTATGACTGGCCCACCCATTGATCAGATTATTTTTTAATATTGTTGTTTAAAATGCAGATTAGTTTCTTCTCTACCCAGGATGGAATATCTCTTCTGTGCCTGCTGTAAAGCACACCGGAATTTAATTTTGATGACATGTGGGATGTAAATGGCACTCTCCAAAGATACATGCTTGCTAGAGCCAAGCACATCTTGCTCTGGAAAAATTGATTAAGGAGGAAAAGACAGACTAGCTGCACAATATATTTTGATTAGCAGCTTGAAGAGCTATCCATCTGGAAGCACACAAAGGGCCTTTCTCCACTGCTGAGTGAAACTGCTACCCAGCCATCCTTGAATTGGCAGACAATTATACTGGCATGAAATTTGCTATCAGATCTTTATCCTCGGTAGTGCCTCTGTTTGAAGTCATTGAATCACCAAACTTCCCTCTAAGATAATGGGTGACAAAGACAAATCTTGACAATCACCTTGGATGGTAGTTGAATAAGGCAAAAATATTACTTTAACATCAGGCCAGCCAAGGATAACTTGTCTTACTCATGGGTCGGTCTTGAGATGAAGACAAAGCCATGAGGAGGTGGTGAGGGGGAAAAATAAATATTTGAGTGTGTTTATAGCAGGATCGGGTATGAGGAACAGACTGAAGAAAATATTTTTCTCCTTTCAAAATCACTGGATTATTAAAACAAATTTAAGCAGATTTATTCCCCCCGCAAAGTAGATGATTTTATTCCCAAAAAAACAATCCTCCCCCCTTCATTCTTTCAGGTGTATTTTTTCAGAATTTGTGAGGAAATCTTGGGGGATTAACCATCTTAAGCAAAACCCAATGTGCCACTTTTTAACCTCTTAATACTGGCAATGTTTTCTGCCATAGTCCAAGAGGACATCTGCAGCAGATATCAGAGTCTTCAGTTGCTGAGAGGTCTGCAGGATCCAGTAGCCCCTTACTCATTCTTGCTAGGAACTTGGGGTGCTTTTAAAAATAAACGATTATCAGCATCAATTCATTTGCTACAGTTATTTCATTAAATCAGCAAATTAAAATATGAGAGGATTTTTTATTTCATGAAATAAAAAAATAAGGGCAGAAAAATCTGTGGGAAATACTAGAAAGAAGATAATTGGGCTGGGAACACGTATTGAAGGGAAGCAGGTCCACAAAAGGTGGAGATGAGAGTATGACTGCTAATATTCACATATTAGCTCAAACGCCACTTTTTCCCATCAAGACTGACTCCATTAGTCCTAACACAGCAATTTCAACCATCATAGCAACAATGGGGAAATGTACCCATTATGGTCTGCCATTTGAGCACCTGTTTTTTTGGGAATACACTCAAGCTAAAAGAAGCATTTGACAAAGGGCCTTAGATATGGAATTCCAGAACAAAGTGAGCTATATTCCAGCCCACTTTACAGCTTGTATAATATGGGAATCAGGAATCACCTTAACTTCCCTGCCCAGCAAAATGCTATTCTTAGGGAAATTTTATCCTCTGCAGTTCTTAATGGGAGATTTACCCAAGTGTATGACAACCTACCCATTTGGCAATAGCAATAGCATTTAGATTTACATACCACTCCATAGTGCTTCACAGTATTCTCTGGGGAGTTTAAATGTAAGCATTATTTGCATATTGTCCCCAACAATCTGGCTCCTCATTTTACCAACACAAACAATATAGACCATCACACATGTGTTTAGCCACTGCTGCTATTATCAGTGTAGTCAAGAAACTTTTTTCTTCCCTTATTGACACATGTTATAGATCATAATGAGTCCTTTTTTTCTCCTCTCAGATAAGGAACCATTTATAACATACAATATTGCTACATTTTGTCTAGCAGCAATTGACATTAACAAAGAAATAATTAAACATACTGGACACGGGTCAACTTACTAACAATTATTTTATGTACTGATTTTTCCTTCATCTTTATTTTTATACCTTTAGCCTCTAGTCTTAGTGTTATTATTAAGCATTTTATAGATATATTTTAGTGTTTTAAATTGTATAGTATTGCTTTAGTAAGTTTAGCTTTTAATTATCTTTTGATTATTTTTAAATTTTAGGTGTTATTATTAAAATGGATATAATTTTCCTTGTTTGCATTTTATGCTGGTCTATGATTAAAGATTTATTGTTGAAGAGATATCATCATTATGAATGATAAAGCTGAAGTGGAACAAATTAGGAGCACCTTATATTTAAGTGTCAAAATTTCACACCCTTTTCTCAATTGCCCTTTTCTTACAGACGAATTTGTTACAATACTACATTTCCCATCAATGTAAAAATATTAATCATAAGCAGCACTTTTATTATCTTTATTGATTGCTCACTTTTTTCTCTCCCTTCATTCCCCAATTCCTTTTTTCCTAAAATTATTCATCTAAAATTTAAATTGCCCTAACTTAGCTTGGGAGGCATTGAGAATAATTTGTGATCTTGCATCTCCACCTACTGGCAAAAACTGATAATACTATTTGACATTATAGATAACTCAAGATGGAAATTTCCATTGTTGAAATCATTGATCAGTCTTAAAAATTTTCAACAGTAATCACCAGAAACTCTTTGTAGTTTCAGAAAGTTTTGGCACCTCTTCTAAGATCAAGAGTTCATAGTGTTCTGTATGTCAAATATCAAAGTTACAAGAGTTCCTTCTGAATTGGGACCAAAGGATTCACATGGCTAAGCATTATCCTCTGGAACATTTTAAAAAACAATGGTTCTGAATACACATGCAATATTTTATTTTCACTATGAGCAACTATATATGGCTTCTGCATTGCTGTATTTAAGAGACAACTGAGCATTCACAGCCAGGGAAAAGCATCTACACTGGCTTAAACCAAAGCATACTTTTGAGGAGAGGAGTGAATTAATGAAGATAGAAAGCTGTTCCAAGCTCCTTTTGATATAATTGTTCAGGGGGAAAAAAGGCTTTCCTATAGAATTGCTCAGCAGCACTGTAATAGCCCCTCTCTTTTTTGTGGAATTATTTTTGGTCTAGTAGTTGACAAATATGGGGACTACATCCAATATGTCTGAGGGACACAAGGCTGGGGAAGTCTGATATATTTCAGCACTCTTGATTACTAAATGCATTTGCAAATAACTTTCTTCCTTCTATCATACTGATTATATTCTACTTCCAAAAGTCTCGTTTCCCCCACAGTTCTCTCTTCCTCTGTAGACACACCATTTTTACCATGTGCTTTTATGTACTTTCCACTAAGAACAGAACTATTTGGTGCCAGAAAAATTTAGAATGTTTTGTGAGCATTGTAATATTTGATTCATTTATAAATATGCAAACACAGCATAATGGCAGGCAAAAGGAAATTCTCAGCAGGCAGCATATAGCAACAAAATAACTTTCACTTGTGTCTCCTCTCTATCAGTACTGCATTTCATGCTTTAAAATCTCTTTCTCTCTGTCTTACATATGGTCATTCCTTTCAGAAACCTGGTTTGAAATGAAGCATGAATAGTCCATCCTGATATCTACCCATAATGGATTTGATGTGAAATTCCATTTCCGTGGAAAGCAGTGCGGATACGTTAGTCATGGTAGAAATCTCATTATTTGAGATAGAACTATGTGTTGCTAAAAAAAGGCTACAATTCAAAGTCTTTGGCTTGTGTTGCTACTCTGGACTAAATCTCATAGCCAGTTATGGAGAAAGCTTGACATAATTTTCATCAAATCCCTGACTTCCATCTGTAAGACTTAAATATCCATTATGTCAAAACTGTTCATAAGTCAAATGCCCAAACACAATAGTGAAGCATTTACTGGACTGTCATTACCAGCAAATATTTATGAAGAATAGTAGTATTTCTTCAAAATGAATATCAAGAGAGAAAGAAAATATTGATTATGAGTAAGTGCAAACCATATAGCAACCTTTAGCTATTCTGACGCCAGCATCAAATCCAGTTAAAGTATATTGCTTATGTTAGTTTAGAAACCTCTGGGAAATGAAGTATAAGGTTTTAGAGATTTCAAGCACAGTATATATTCACAATACTTTTCCTCAAGCTTAGGCTGTTTCTGTTTGGGTGGTGATAACTGGATCCCTATAGCAGAATGCCCTCTGCTGGCCTTTGAATTATGACAATTTTTTCCACCCACTGCAACTAGTCCTGGTTCCATCTCAAAAAGCAACCTGCGTTTCCTTCTAGCATATCTGTTTCCCAAGCAATCCCCTCTTCAAGCACTGTGACCCAAACCAGATCAATTTATTTTTGACTGCTAATAGAGGCATTCACATACTTCTATTCTGTTGATGAGGAAGAAAATGGAATCAACCAGAGCTATGAGAAGATGAAGGGATCATCTCTTGACAACTTAATGCCATATATTGTGGTTGATTCCCTTTGACTTCTATACTTGTTAAAGGATCAAGAATGGAGAAAAAAGCATGCAATAGGTCAATGGTGGCGAACCTATGGCACGGGTGCCAGAGGCGGCACTCGGAGCCCTCTCTGTGGGCACACGTGCCGTTGCCCCAGCCTTGCCTCCCCCTGAGACCCTCTCCTTTCCAGCAGCCCCCCTGAAGGAGAGTCACCCTCGAGCTTGGCCCACAGGGAGCAGCGCAGCCAAGGTCATGACAGCCAGGCAGCATAGACAAGACTGTGCCCTCACACCTCATCATGCAGTTGATGCTGCAGGGCACAGGCAGAGGGTGTGGCTGACATAGTGCTACTGGGCTGCCTAGGCAATCTGCGGTGGGCCCTGGAGTAGTCCTGTGGGCAGGCGGGGTGGGAGATGGGGGGGCAGAGCAGAAGCGGGGCAGGGGGTGGAGCGGGGACAGGGCCAGTTTTTGGGCACTTGGTCTCTAAAAGGTTCGCCATCACTGCAATAGGTCTACAAGGATATTACTGCAGTTTGAAAATAAGTTGCTTGTGGAAGTTTTATCAAGGAGGTGTTTGGTCTTAGATCATGAATAAAATTTTGATTTGGTTTGATTTATCAAGGTGAGTTCACAGCAAATAGTTTTAAAACCATTCAAGGATTTATTTGAAGTTCTTCAGTCACATCTTACATGAACTATGAAGTATGTTCAAGAAAATTAAAAAATAGAGAATATAGAGAAATGAAATAAATACTACTACCTGTAACATTTTGAATATGTACAGAAGTATGGTCCCCACAGTCTTTCTAAAAAGTTTGCAACATTTTTGTTTTAAAAACATGCATATATACAACTCATCCATATGCATGAAGAGTAAATTATCCCTTTAGCTTGAGTCCTAGTGATTCCATGTTCAAGTGTCTTGACAACAATACATACTGTAAGTGATTGCCATTGCTATTTTGGGATACTTTCTTTTCTTTTAACTTTCCAATCTAATCTGCAGGTATAGAACTCATCTGATTCTGCTTAACTTTTTAAAGATCAGCCATCTGAACTGCTCATAGACATAGTATCGTTTTCAACAAGACAGCCATGTTGATATCCAAGGAGGAAAAAAATCCAAAATCAATAATGAGGTAAGACATTATTAAAACCAAGAATATCTTGTAGAAGCATTCAAATTCTTCTGAAAATTTTGTCAAGCATGGTGGTCAGCCCCTTCTTTCCATGACTATTTTATCTGATAAAAAGTTGTATTTTTATCCTTCTAATAAAGATATGATCTAACTATAGAGTATTCTATAATTTAATTGAGGCAAAATGATGTAGTATCTATAAATATACTTGTTGCATACTCTTGTGAGAGGGAAATTTCTTTTTGAACTAGGGATTATTCTAGAGCATCTTGCAAAGCAGAGATCGGACAATCTACTGACAAATCATTAGAGATGATACATGTTGTAGTCCAATATACCTGGAGGACATTCCTCTCCCCTATTTTGACCTTGACATTTGTGCCCTATCATGAAAGTCAACCAATATTACAATGATAGTTCTTAATTGTGTACTGATTGCACAATATTTATGACTGCATATATGTGATATATGCATTATATTCTTTTGCTCTCTTCTTTAAAAAGCATACATTGCTCTCTCCACAGACATCCTGTAGCATTGCGAGATAAAAACCGTATGGAAGGTAGTGGAGGCAAAATAACAAGTTGTAATTATGAGCTCCAAAACAGGTTGTAGCAATTATTCTGTATAACTTGTATAAATCCAAGAAACAAAGTATACGGTTAATCTGCTTTCCTTTGATGGCAAGAAGACAGCTGGCTGAAGAAGAGTCAGTTGACAGTTCATACTATGAAAAATATTTGGAGAATGTGTCTGTTGCATCTTTCTTAACTTCAACTACAGTCTCAAAAAGCACAGAAGAATTAACGTGTTTCCTTTTTTGAAATCTGCAAATGGCATCAAAACCACATACTTATATTATTTTTGCCTGTTACTTTATTTGAGTTACTCTAAAAGTATTCTTTTTAGACTTTACATTGCGATGTTATATTTGAATACTGTACATTGCCTACCTTTACTTGTGAAAAGGTCAAAGAGCTTTGCTCTTAGGTGGTATAGAAATGCAACATGTCATATAAAATAATTAGGTGTCAAGCACTATATTAACAGCAACATCAAAAACATGAGATTATTGGCACTGTCAGCATTTGCTGGAAAAACAATTACTGGTGAATGTTGACAATTCCTGGAGGTACTGTAGGATTGACTGCATTTGCTGGGGAATGCTGACAGTTTCCAATTACTGACATTTACAGTATGATTTGCTACGTGCACCTTCTTACTATATAATCTTACTATGCTTATTATTTAATTCATTTGTTAATCTTCCCCCAGAATTACCATGTACAGCATGGCATGTATTCACTAAAATACATTGTGCAAATAAATTTATTACAGTGTTTCAAGGATAATTTCTAATTAGGATATTGTCCTTCAATCCAAAATAATTTTACCTTATTACAAAATATGACAAAATATCATACTTTTAATTCCTGAGTCATATCTCATGTAAAAGAAAGAAATTTGGAGAAGCAGCCTCTTTTTTCATTTCTGAGAGGTGCATTTTTGAAGACTACTGAATGTTGTATTTAAAATCCATGCTTCAACTTTCTCACCCAAAATTTTCCAGAACCATATTTTGGAGTTTATATAGTTTGCCAAGTAGCCATGAGAGTATATTAAATCATTCCATTGTATCCACAGCAGCAATAAGAATATTTTAAAAGTTCTTCTTAAGGCTATTTTGAATTGTATCCAATCAAGTATTATAAAAAAAAAATCTTCTAAATGAATTTTGTATTGCTATCAAAACATGCTGTATGAGTTTAGGCAATATTTAAATTACGCTTGTCCAAATTTGAAGAAAAGAATTTGGAAGTTTTATTTTAGTACCCTATTCCCCCAAAACTATTTTCTCTCAAAAATCTAAATTTACCTTTCAGAATAATCCCTTAGTTTCTGCTATTGTTACCGATATTTGATGTGTAACTTTTCCAACAATACAATAATGCATCTTTGCTCATAAATGAGTTCCTTTGAGATAAATTGGGCTGAATCACAGGTACATGAATATAGGATTTCACAGTTAACATACTTTAGCAAGTTATATACTTGTGTGTATATGTCTATAGCCTTTCATTCAGATAGTCCCAAGACAGATAATATGCACAATGGCACAAAATAAATCACTAAATACAATTTAATTTCAGATTTTGCAAAGTTCTCATTTCCAAACAACAGAATCCTCAAAATTAGCTGAAATTGGCATGGATTCTGAAAACAGAATAAGAATTTCCTTAGTCCGAAAGTAAAAAAAAAGAAGAAGAAGAAGTGGTCTTTCCTTTCAATTTGTTTTTGCAAATGAAGACTAAATAAATCAACAAATAAATTATCTGTAACAAACTCTTTAGTTTTGTATTTTCTATCTTCAATTTAGACTTTTACCATTGGCTAACCATTTGAAAGATTTCTTTTCATGGAGTGGCCCTTGATAAAGCTGTGATGAATAGCCATCTTCATGACTGGCTAACATTACAGCTGGGCTATACCTACCCAAAAAGCCTGACAATTAATTAAGCAGTTTAGGGCCCCTTGAGAAAATCAGTAGCATTATTCACATATCCCTTTCTTCCTCCCCCTCATTCATTTCTGATGCGTGTTCCCAAGACAAGACAATAGAAAAGGTCTCAAACCAATGGATGAAATTCTTCACAGCATATTAGCCTTTGCGAGTTCATATCTTTTGTGGTTTTTCTTGTGATGTAGTTTTCCCATTGTTGAATCACACTTTTTCTTCTTCTCAGCACTGGTATAATGTACGCTCCAGATTAGTCAATCAAATCAACGTAAGTAAGAACAGATCTCTATAGACAGATTTATTTTACACATTATATGGCCGCCCGTCTCATAAACATGACTCTGAGTGGCTGATGTTTAAAATGGAATAAAAACAGAATAAAAAACAACCAATAATTATAAAATTAATTAAAAGATCTAGAGACTGGGGTCGTGGCACAACCCTGTTACATGATGGAAGTGAAAAGTATTAGAGTTGATTGCATCATGATATCGCCCAAGTAAAACAATGGTTACATGTACTGTATAGACAAACATTTCCATATCAAATTGGGCAGCCCAAGCAGTAAATCACAGTCTTTAAATAGTTTTTGGCATTAGAAACAACAATTAGATCTGCTTTCTTTCAGCAATTTAGCAATATCTAGCAATACATGTGGCCTTCATTTCTGATTTCTTTTGTGGGAAGGAAGGAGGAAGGAAAGATTTCAGTCTTGGAGACATCACAGTATTTAAGTTCATATCTGAATGTATGTAGAATTAAATACAGTTTTTCATTATCTCAAATCTTATTTATTTAACTACCAACCTATATCAAAAGGCCATGAGATTAAAATCTTTTCCCTCCTAGTTCCTAAGTCAAGTAATTTCTACTGAAGAACTCTTTGACCAGCAATTTTTGCTAAAAGCTATTGTTGTTATCACAGAGAGTACATAAAATACTTAGTAATTATTTAGGTTTTGGGGAGGGACAATTTTTTTTAAATTTTAAAGGGATTTTTAAAAATGAAGGTCTTGGGAAGATTTAGATAAATGCAACTATTATTCTTTTATTTGCTAAAAATTAGGAACTGATGCCCAGGTGGATAGTCTTTTGAAAGAATGAGAACTTTAACAGTTCTCAACTCATAAACAAAAGAGGGTGGAAAAGCATTTTCTGTAATGCTACATGGACCTTCCTTCCTCCCTCCCTCCCTCCCTCCCTCCCTCCCTCCCTCCTTTCTTTCTTTCTTTCTTTCTTTCTTTCTTTCTTCTTTCCTTTCTTCTTTCAGATCATTTAATGCAAAAATAATAATTATAGGTTATTTACTTAACACATAAGACTTTATAGGCTTATTACATGCACTGACATAGGAGATGGGTGAGTAGCTAAAGGAGAAATAGCGAAATAACCAGGCTGAGCCCAAAGGTGGAGTCAAATGCATCATAAGTCCTGCAAGAAATCCAGCCCATCTTGAATGCCTATCTTACCTCTTACTTATTTTCCTTGACTATTAGTTGGTCAGATTCTTGTGGACAACTTAAGCTTGCAATAAAGTTTACATTCATTTGAACTGCCTGAATCTCCTGATTTTCTTGGCACTTGACACTTTTATACAGAACTGACTATAACTAACTATAATTGGGAAGATGCAGTAAAAGTAAAGAGTATAAAGAACAGGTTAATAAATAATGAGAGAAACAACAAAGAAACTTTGCAAGTTTGATGTAGTAACCTCTGCTTGTAATATACTGTATATGGCTTCAACTTTTGAAAACAACAAAAAATGAAAGTTAAAAATCAGAACAAAGATGATTTGCCTAATTTTGCATTAATTTGGCTTAGAGAAGAAGGAAGTAGTAGGTTTAATCAATGAGATAACAGAAATAAGCATATTTCAAGGAAAATGCTACCTCTATCAAATCAGTGACAACTCTCTTAAAGATTATGGAAGGATGTCATGATAATTGATCTGGGTTCTTGATGTAGAGCCATATTTAGAATAGATCCATTAATTTAGCTAATTAAAAATTTATTAACTAAATGTACCATAGGTATAATTATATTTATGTATTATATAAATCCAACTCATGTATTTCTTCTGTCTCATTTTTGATCAAATGTAACTAAGAGGTTTTTCAATTAATACATTTTTGTTTAATAGAGAAGCTATGGTCTACTTATTTGGATGTGCTTAACTATTTTCTAATTCATACATGACAAAACTGACATGTGAGTTATTAATGAAATAATATTTAAATTTAATTTCAGAAAGGGAAGGTCTCTTATTCTTGTACACCTGTTCACCGGTGTTTTCTGGAGCATGATAGCTTCTACCAACAGAGGGCATCCAAAGACTATTGGCTGATAAAAAGCAGCGAGAGGCTGAGAGAATAATGTCCAGATTCATGATCCAAAAAGCAACAGTATAAGGGCATCTCTCTCTCTCTCTCACTCTCTCTCTCTCTCTCTCTCTCTCTCTCTCACACACACACACACACACACATACACACACACACACACACACAAACACACACACAAACATACACTCTGTTATGTGTGACTGAACTTTGGGCCACTAACAAGCAAATAGTAGTAGTGAAGAAACACAAAAGTACGCCAAAAGGAAATGCACACTCACCAAAATAAAACTTCCAGACCAGGATTCCCATTAACTAAATTTAGAAATCGAATAGTGTAATTACAATGTGGCAGTATGAATTACAAATTATTATAAACACAATTGATTCTGGATGTAGCAAGGAAAGAGGCACCTTTAACTAGCTTATTGCTGAATGTTTAACAGACGTTAGCTCATATGTATGAGTATTGTCAATGGCCTTATTAAAAGCATAGTATTAATAAATATTCAGATGCATAAAGATAGACTATAATTAGACAAATTGAAAGTAAGGTAAAGAAACAAACTGTTTAATAAACTGTGAATATTAAAATTAAATATATACTAAAAATGATCCCTGAATTATATTAAATTCTATCAAATGGAGGAGAGGTTATTTCTTCACTGAATGGTTAATCTGATTTATTATATATAGTGTTTCAGTGCTATTTCACTTTGGCACAAGATTTTTGGCAGGACTTCTACAATTAAATCCCTCATCTTCCATTATCATATATATGGAGATATTCAAATCTCTGGGAAACAGTAAAGTAAAAAAAGTAAATATATTCCAGAATTGCCAGTTCATTGCTGCCTGTTTATTAAAAATCACTATGTTACAATTTGCCATTGATACTCTTGGTGAAATGCTAAATTCTCACTTCCCCAAGACTGTTTTTCTTCTACAATATCTCATCTCAGAAGCTGTGATATTAGAATAGAGACAAATTTGAAATGCTTCCATAATAATTTTTCATCTGGCACAATCACACTATAATAATAATAATAATAATAATAATAATAATAATAATAATAATAATAATAATAATAGTAATAATAATAATAGTAGTAAAGTTGGAAGGTACCTTGGAGGTCATCTAGTCCAACCCCCTGCTCAGGTAGGAAACCCTATACCATTTTGGACAAATGGCTGTCCAGTCTCTTCTTAAAAACCTCCAGTGTTTGAGCATTCACCGCTTCTGGAGGCAGGTTGTTCCACTGGTTAATTGTTCTAACTGTCAGGAAGTTTCTTCTTAGTTCTAGGTTGCTTCTCTCCTTGATTAGTTTCCACCCATTGCTTCTTGTCCTGCCTTCGGGCGCCTTGGAAAATAGCTTGACACCCTCTTCTTTGTGGCAGGTTTACTTACATTTATATAGTCTTTGCAATTTTTTAAAAAATCACATCATAAAATTCAGTCAACAGGATTTTCATATGAACTTTCAGAAACACAAATATTAAAATCCTTAAAGGGATACGATTCTGTAAATCAAATAATTAAGTTAAAACATTAGTTCTTAACACTAATTTAAACTAAGAAAAAGACAGTTACCTGATTGCTGGCTTTGTAGAATACATTAAAGTGGGCTATAATGATTTTGACAATTGATGTTTCTGGCCATTTAACTATAGAAACAAATGATTAACTTTTTTAAAAAATTATGAAAATAAAATAAATATTTTGAATCTATCTATCTATCTATCTATCTATCTATCTATCTATCTATCTATCTATCTATCTATCTATCTATCTATCTATACCTGTTTAAAGGTTGTCCACATTACCAAAGCAACTCTGAAAAAACAATATAAAGAAGAATAAAAGATAGCAAAGCAAGACGACCTTAACCAACCCAACTGCATAAAAATAGTACAGTGAATTGCATAATTTTAACTATATTTAGAGTAGACTTAATGAAATCAATAAGGCTTAGGCTAGTCTGTATTCTTCCTAAATCTGCTTTACTCTTAAAACTAAGTCTAACCCAATTTTTTTCCCATTGGTCTGATCCAGAATAATTTCATTTTCAGATAGTTCCAGTAAGAGTGCAAAAAACATATTACATTTTCCTTTATCAAAATGGATAGATGGATAACAAAGCAAGCAGCTTTTGATAATATTAAGTACCATTGAAAAATAGGATACACCATGATAAAATGTAAATCTAGACTCATTGAGTTGAGCTTGACTCCTGTTAACTTCATATAGTGATCCATGTAGTTTTCTTGACAATAATATGGAAGGACTTTGCCATTTTATTTATTTTCCAGTCTATTCTATTGTATTTCCTATACTGACCAACTTTGACCCTGCTGCTTACTATTTATTTCAGCTAGGAATGGCTGAGTGCTGCCATCTATTGTAGCTAGACTGATAATCAGTAATGTTGAACAATTAAAATGTTCATACACACAAATACAGACATAAAAACATATACATTTAATCTTTCAAGTAACTAAAAATGTGAGTCAGTTACGTTTTTTCTGGGGGAGAATATTTTTTTAAATTGTATTAAGACAATTTTGTAATTTTCACATTGCAGCATGCCATGTTTTCTGCATCAAAATAGCATAGAATCATCACAATCCTGATTTCCAGTGATGATGCCATTGTCCTCCAGCAGCACAGCTGAAGGAGCTCTGGAGCCATTAAAAAAGGGTCTGGCATGTATATTGCCTGAACTCTAGCTTAAAGTATGATCTGCCTTGCATTTTTGATCAATGTATCAAATAAAGTGAGAGTATTAGTGATAGAAGCACTTTTCTTGGGTATAAAGCAGGGGTCCCCAACCTATGGTGTGCGGCCCACTGCTGGGCTGTGGCCTACTCACTTGGGCTAGAGCCCGAAGACCTGTTTGCTAACGCCTGTGTGCATGCGCAAAAGGGCTGTTAGCACTGTGCGGGTTGCGCAGCCCGTTTGTAGATGCACACTGGGCTAGCAGCAGTGGCGGCTAGCACCTGTGCACATGTGCAAATGGGGCTGCTAGCATGGTGCAGGTGCATGTGTCCCCTGTTCATGCATGTGGCCCTGTTGGCACATGTGCATGCATGCACAAATTTCCCAGCTGCTCCCTTTCCCTCTGGGTCACCAGCATAAAAGTTTGGTGACCTCTGGTATAAAGGGTATGAAATATCAGATATATTGATTATTGTTAACATAACATTTATATAGGCAGACTTGTTCAGAGCACAATAGATTGTCAGCTCAGTTTTCATACCCTTATGCTATCCCTATTCTAACAAAAATATATATAAAATCTGTAAAAAGATAAATATGGCAAACAATAGATTGTATAACAAAGATGATCCTGGGATGTCTTGCACTACATTTATACATATCAATTCTTCTGTATCAGCATATATCTTCAAAGCTGAGTATGGCAGCTTTCTCCAGAAAATACAGTGAAAGAACCATCTGGATCAACTGAGAGAACTTGCCACTGTTCTCATTTGGAAAATAAATTACTTATGTGGAGTACAGAAAAGACTGCTCTACTCTGGGATTTCAATCAGACATCTGTTGGCATCACTTATGAGATTCTCTGTATAAAAAGCATGTAAAGAACAAAGACTGAAGAAGAACAGAGGGCAATAAGCCCAAGGCAGTCTACGTATTGCTGAATCTTTTCTTTTCTTCTCTGCTGCTATAAGCTAATATGTGAGCCTTCTCCTTGCTGCCTCATCCTCCCATGCCCTAAGAGCCACTCCCCCATCCTTTTTTCAACCTCTGCCTGACAGGATGACAAAGACAGAGCTACAGTCAATAGACTCAAGAAAGAGATGTACAAAAGGCCCATCAAGTACATGTGAAACCAAAGGGGGCTTTGGTGGAGTAGCCTTTCTGTCATAAATGGGGGGGGGGGTTTCATGTTGACAGTAGTTTCCTTTTCATTCCACAATCTACCATGGGGACCCAAGGTGTTTCCAAAAAGGTGGGTATCTTATAATTTGGAAAATATAATAGAAACACTGACAATATTCACATGAATATTTCCATTCTCTGGCCCTAATCAACAATAGCGAGCCATTGGGTAGAATTTACAACAGAAATCCTTCCACATGTGAAACAAAATATTTTATAAAATAAAATTGCTGCTTAGTAGTGGTAAGCACATTATAAATATTATAGCATAAAATCTGTTGTGTTCATAACAGAAGAGGAGGCTCTATAAAGGCTAGCTGGCTTTTTATTAGTACTCAAAATCCACTTGCTTTCATGTGTATTTATTTTGGACCCACAAAGCAAAATCTAATCCAGTTGTCTTTTGCTTGGGACATTCTGAAATGTGCAGGACAAGATTCTTATTTATTTCAGCAAAAGATCCCAGTCAGTTGTTTCAGTGGATTAGTGAAAGCTCTAGAGAATTTTCTTCCTCAGGCATTCAAACATCCCGAGAACCCATAATAAATGAGTTAAAGCCTGCTCATCATAAAAGAGTTGCCATGCAGTCATTGCTTGAAATTACATTTCTGTTAGCTGGAGACTTGCTAATTTGCATTTATGTAATCACAAAACATTTTGTCTTATTTGTTTGCAATGCAAAAGGGAAAATATTGTTTGATGGCTTTGATCTAAATAGATGCATGTCTAGACTCACCATCTAAAGCAGTCTTCTACCAAAAAATGCAGTTTAAATTGTTATCAAAAGTAGCTATTTTATGAGGGCTACTTATACATAGTGACATAGAATAATGCTACTGGGTCATGTAAAAAATGCAAACACACATACACATAGACATACACACACTCCTTTTATATTTGAATCCAAAGAATGGTTTGCTAATTGCCAGCAATTTTTAAGTTGTTGGTGAAAAGTAATCAAATTTAGAACTGCTTTTTTGTATAGCATTAATATTTAATTAGTACACCAATACACTGGGATTCATGATATTTCATAAGTGTTAGACTGCTGATCCAATGTTAGGGGTTTATTTATTTGCTTAAAAAAACATTGCATGTTTGGGTCAATGTGATCACTAAAAGATGAGTTTGATTCAAAAGTGTTTTGCATTTTTTATATACTGTATTAAAAAGAAACAATGTATATGTATAGGTTGTTATTATTTAGTGACTATTTAGTGAACAAAATATAGCATCCAACATTCTTGCTCCTGCTGTATTTTATAAACTGAACCAATAAAAGCCAATTCTTTTATAGTAATAAAGGCAGGAATTTTATCTTTCTTTCCATAAAAATCAGCATGGAGAGATAAGACAGATATATAGTGTAAAGCAATCAATCAATATATGGGATACCAGATTGTGGCAGGTTGGTATTAACTATGGTATAAGGTTGGAAATAATACACAATAAAGTATTTTCATTCCTGGAGGGTTTAACGCCAAACAGGAAACAAGTTGAGCTTTTATGTGAACCAACTCTTCCATGGAGTGGCTAAAAGAGTTGAGGATGCTTAGTGTGAATAAAAGATAATTAAAAGGCAATATATCAGCCATCTTCAAGTACTTAAAGGGCTATTATGTAGAAGATAGAGTAAATTTATTTTCTGTAGCTCAGATAATAGAACTGAACTACCACATTCAAATTCTAAGAAACAGGATTTTGCCAGAAAATTAGAAAGAAATTGTCAATTGTGTGAAATGTGTGAATTGTGAACCAGATGGTCCTAGAAGATGGTGGACTCTCAGAGGCTTTTTAGCAGAAGCTGAATGGACATTTGGTGTGGATGCTGTAACAGGGAGCATTCTACATTTAGCATGGGTTCCTCTTGATTATCTTTAACAACCTTACATTTCCAACCCTAGAAACTATTACTTTTTTCAGGAAAACCTATTCAAACCTCTATGTCACCTTTATCCAGATGTGTTGGACTTTCTCCCCTAATCTTATACCCTATACCAGAGGTCTCCAACCTTTTGGGCACCGGTTTCCACGGATTGGAGAGTGTGTGGTTTTGTGTGCTGCCTGCATCTCACGGATGGGGTTTTGCTTGTTTGTGTGGACCAGTTGCTGGCATGCCACAGCCCAGTACCAGTCCACGGACCGGGGGCTGGGGACCCCTGCCCTATACCATTATGCATTAATTGATTATGTGCCATCAAGTCATGTTTGACTTCTAGCAACCACCTAGACAGATTTTTTTTCCCATGAGAAAAGAATTGAGGATAATGGATTTTAAGTCTGATATGGCTGAAGGCGATCAGACCGGAAAGACTTATCAAAGAACAGAAATAGAGGGTGATCCTCCACTCGACTGTCCATGTCTAGAAAGGTCTTGATTCTTCACCCTTCTTTTCCTCACCCTTCTTTTTCCACATCTACACTGGATGCTATGAAAACAAATTATGCACAGTCAAGCACATGGACGTGCTCTTCTACAGCTTGTTCCTGCCTGGTCCTGGCCTTTCCTCTCCAACTCAAATGGAAACTCTAGAGTAATAAAGGCTTCTAATAAAGGCTTGCTCGTGTATCTGCATTCTGATCGCGGGGGCACAGAGAAAGCGGTGAAATCGGTGTGTGGCTCTCTTGAGGGGATGAACAGAGGGGATTTGATTATAGCCCAGGCCGTATGGCAAGGGCTGCTGAGATGGAGATAATCACTGAGCCAGCAAGACAAGACACAAGGCAGCCAGCAGGCGGTCTCCTCAGTCACCATGGCAACCAAGGCCTACTGGGCTGCTCCAGCCTCAGCCTGGCTCTGTTTGGGCTGCCTAACATCTGCTTTCTCAAGAGCTGCTGGGAGTTGGGGGGTGATGAGGGAGAAATGGGCAAGGATTTCACTTTTGGAAAGAGGAGAGAATTGGGGGGGGGGGGAGAATCCAGAGGAGAAACAAATTAGGACAAGCATCCAATAATAAAGGGGAGGGAAATGTATTTATTAACCCTGGGAAAGGCTGTTCAACCAGCTGCCTTGATTAATGGGCCAGGTTCCATCTTGCCATATATTTTTGGCTAGTGAAGAGGGGGGAGAAAACATGAGCAAGAGAGGGTTGGAAAGCATTGGAGCTGTTTATGCAAGCAGAACTCTATTCTTCCCATCTCACCCCTGCACATTTCTTCGAGCTGCCACACTTGATTGATAGTTGAGACAACAATTGGATGGCAAGGGACTGGTTGCTTTATCCAGAGCATCTTCAGCCAGCCTTCTGCACATTCAGGGGCGGGGGGTGGTGGAGGTGGAGAAATTATTATTGAGCATGGTGGCTGAGCAGAAAGGAGAAGCAATTAAAGCACAATTATTGTGCAGCAGGGCTATCTCTACTTGCTGCTTACCTGAGCAACTCTGAGGTGGGGAAGGAAAAAGAGGCTGTCCCAGGAAAAAGTCCATTTCTAATGTTTGCTATGTGGCTTTGGGATCAGGATGATAGAGGCAGACAAATCAAACTATTTAATTCCCTCTTTGAAATGTGGAGTAATTCAAAATATGGCATATTACTCTCATACATTCTAGATATCTTTTTTAATCAGCTAACAGAAAATCTCATCTACTGGCCAATTTGATAATATCAAAGCAGTTATTATCAACATTTCATCATCTCTTTCTCACCAAGGAAACTCTGTATTTTCCTTTGTAATATAGTATGTGATATTTACTAAATTCCTCTACCTTAGGTTACTCTGTAATATCTCTTCAGCCCATAAAGGTACTTTATTTTTTATGGAAAGGACTTCTTACCACAAGTTGCCTTCCGTCTCTAGAGCACAATTTTGCCATTTTCTTCCTATCTAATATCAGTGTAGATAAAGTACTTGCAGCTGATCTTCTCCAGCATGTTGCTTATAGAGCTAAAATATCACTGGTTTGGATATGCATTTTTATAGAAGATATACCTATACTTTTCATTCTCTCCTTCCTACGTAGGTTACTCCACAAATCTTTGGAATACAGGTTTAGAACAGAATAGAATTATTTATTGGCCAACTGTGATGGAACACACAAGGAACACACAGGAAAACACAAGCTTTAGAGTATACATATAGAAGTATACATAGTATAGTTGGATTTCAGTAGGGCATTTGACAAAGGAGACCACAGCCTACTTCTTGGTAAGCTAAAAAAAATATGGGATAGAAAGCATCACCACCAGATGGATTTGTAACTGGCTGACAAATCCCACTCAATGTGTAGTCCTCAATAGAATTACATCTACATGGAAGAAAGGAAGTAATGGGGTACCCCAAGGTTCCATTTTAGGTTCAGTACTCTTCAACATCTTCATAAATGAATAGAAGGGGAACACATCAAATTTGCAGCTGATACTAAACTGACAGGAATAGCCAACACTTCAGAATATAGGCTCGGGATCCAAATAGATCTCCACAGACTTAAACACTGGGCCCTATCTAATGAAATGAAATTCAGTGTAGAGAAAAGTAAGGTTTAGACAGGCAAAAAAAAATCAAATGCATGGGTATAGATTAGGTAAAACGTGGCTCAATAGCACTAACTGTAAGAGGGATCCTGGAGTCCTAGTGGACAATCACTTAAATATGATCCAGCAGTGTGTGGCAGCAGCCAAAAAAGCCAATACAATCCTAGCTTGCATTAAAAGAGGGATAGAATCAAGATCATTTTAAGTATTATTACTGATTTATAAAGCATTAGTAAGACCAACTTAGAATATTGCATCCAGTTTTGATCACCATATCATAAAAAAAACATAATATCTCCATATTATAAAAAGATGGAAAGAGTGCAGAAAAGAGCAACGAAAATGATTAGAGGGCTGGAGGCTAATAACAAGGACAGTTGCAGGTTTGCCTAATCTAGTGAAAAGAAGAAGTAGGGGTGACATGGTAGCAGTATTCCAATATTTCGGGGGCTTCCACAAAGAAAAGGGGATCAACCTACTTTCCAAAGCAACAGAAGGCAAGACAAGAAACAATAGATGGCAACTAATCAAGGAAAAGCAACCTAGAACTAAGGAGAAATTTCCTAACAGTGAGAACAATTAACCAGTGGAACAGCTTGCTTCAGAAGTTGTGGGTGTTCCATCACTGGAGGCTTTTAAGAAGAGACTAGACAGCTATCTGTCTGGAATGGTACAGGGTCTTCTACTTGAGCAGGGGGTTGGACAAGAAGACCTCTAAGGTCCCTTCCAACTCTGTTATTCTGTTACTAACTCCATTGTACATACAAACAATAAAGTAACATAATCGTAAGGTACCAATAGGAGAAGGTATTAGAAAAAATGAGAAAGATAATAATAATAATAATAATAATAATAATAATAATAATAATAATAATAATAATAATAATAATAATAATAATACAGCCATACTACATATCCTTACACATAAGACAGTACTGGGTTAATTAGGTGTTCAGTAGAGTCATGGCACGAGGGATAAAAACTGTCTTTTGCGTCTTGTTGTTTTGGCATACTTCTACGCTCCCACAGAGTGGGCCTCCTCAGGGTGCCGTCGGCCAAACAGTGTCGGCTGGCGACCCCCAGGGGGAGGGCCTTCTCTGTGGGAGCCCCCACCCTGTGGAATGAACTTCCCCCAGAGATCCGGATTATTCCGGATCTCCCCTCCTTCCGCCGTGCCCTCAAGACATGGCTTTTCCATCAAGCGGGATTGGCCTA